>NC_133485.1:18938956-18942742 GCF_025370935.1 Choristoneura fumiferana
GGATAAGTTTGAATTTGCACATATATGTCAATGTCTGTCAATTGTGTTTGTTACTTATTGTGTACAAAAGACTTTACATACATACATACACATGTATAACACACCTATATTTACATTTTTCATAATAGGTAGGTAACTTACATTTGCTGTGCAATTTTCACCATTACACTGAAACGGAAATTATTTACTATAGTACTAGCTATTAACCGCTGCATCGCACGCAGCACTTTAACAGTAGAATGGAATCTTTTTGTACTTTTATTCCAACATTTTTTGTGTCCAGCAGTGGTGTAGCGGTATAGCGCGCGGCATGGAATGCCGAGGACCTGGGTTCGATTCTCAGTGCTGGTCTTATTAGTCTGGTTTTTCTGTGCATCTATATTTCAGTTTGTATTTTCAAAAATTCCCTGGGTATTCCCGAAACCATGGATTTTACTCATCATCATCATCAGCCTGAAGACGTCCACTGCTGACAAAGGCTTCCCCCTTCGAACGGCACAATGAACGACAACTCGCCACTTGCATCCACTGGTTACCTGCAATTTACGATTTCATTACGTTGCGTAAAAGTCAATTATATATTTATTATATTAGTATAATATTAGTAGGATTCTTAATTATTTATATCTCGTTCATAAACGTTTGTTTAGTTCGTTCACAAACGTCTATTCAGAATATTAAGGGGCTATTTCACCATCCATTGATTAGTGTTAACTGGCGGTTAGGTGTGATGCCGTCTCTATTTGTTTTATTCGAATAGACGGAGACGACATCACATTTAACACTAATAAATGGATGGTGTAAAAAGCCCCTAAGCGAACTAATTTGGCATTAACTTTACCTGTACAATGCAGTTATTTCCTTTACACTAGAAAAAAAGTTATACATACTTTATTAGGCTCGATTATTAGAAAAACAATATTCGACAAATTTCGGATGTTGTATAAACCTGTAGTATTTGGGCGACCGAGCTTTGCTCGGGCTAAAACTCGTTAATAAGCGTTTTCCCAGAGATAAGACCAAACATAGGTGGTAGGACCTTGTGCAAGGTCCGTCCGGATTGCTACCACCATCTTGCTCGCTAATCCTGCCGTGAAGCAGCAGTGCTTGCACTGATGTGTTTCGGCGTGGAGAGTAAGACAGCCGGGGAAATATCTGGCACTTGAGGTATCCCATCTTAGGCCTCCTGGTTGGGAACGCATCTGCAATACCCCTGGTGTTGCAGATGTTTATGGGCGGTGGTGATCTCTTACCATCAGGAGACCCACTTGCTCGTTTGCCATCCAGTCGAAAAAAAAAACTATATCGCTTTGTCATCCCCGAAAATACGAGAACTTAAAGGTATTAGATAATTGCGCCCTAACAGAAGCTCTGTTACAGAAAATAAATGCCTAAAACTGCAATTTAATTAACTTACGTCACCGACGCAATTATCACCATCACACTAAAATAAAATATAATTAATGTAAACAACATGACAGTACCACTACCATGAGTTTACAGTGACCGTACTCGATAGCGACGGCGTAAATTATTTGTAGAGGCGCTCTACAATTCTCCATACAAATAATTTACGCCGTCGCTATCGAGTACGGTCACTGTAAACTCATGGTAGTGGTAACGTATAATAGCGTAGGTTTTTAAAATACAGTAGGTAGTTAAATTCCTAGATTTTTGTTCAAAACCGTGGAACTAGTGATTTTATAAATACAGTAAGTACGTATGTTGTATGTAGTGTTTGTCAGTTTTGGTTGTTTACTTATTTTGTACAATAAAGTTTCTGGATTATTAAACACATTAATTAAATAGCGTGCACGTGATTTGAGTTGTTTTTGTGCACACGAGGAATACAAAAAAACCCTGACTGTCACTTCAAAGCTCAATATCTCAAAAACAGCTGAACCGATTTTGATGAAACATGCCTAAGAACCATCGCTAGAAAACTTGTTTTCAAATAAAAAACCGCATTCAAATCGGTCCACCCGTTTAAGAGCTACGGTGCCACAGACAGAAAGACACACATACCGTAAACTGCTTCAACTTTGCCCTCTGGCCCCAACATTGCCTGATTCGATTTAGAGTCGATAACTTAGCACCCTTTAGGTTTTTAAACTTTTATCCCCCGTAATAATAATTCCCGTGTAGATAAACCTATAAGAGTGCTAAGTTATCGACTTTAATCAATTCAGGCAATGTTGGGGTCAGAGGGCAAAGTTGAAGCATTTTACGGTAGCGGTCAAACTTATAACACCCCTCTAATGGCGTCGGAGGTTAAAAACTAGTTTCAATAATTGGTCAAGTGATACTTATTAACATATATTATATGGTTTACTAATGTATCGGCGAAAATTATTTAGCAAATTATTAACTCCCAAACTATTATCCCATAGTTTTTTTAGGCGAAATGTTATTTCCCACTCACGTTTCGCACTAATATCTATTTTCCAACTAATGATTCGATTAAATTATTATTAGCAAATTATTACCTGGAATTTTTTTAAGATGTCATTTATGATTTCGTCAAATGTATTGATTGGCATACCTTAATTTAGCAACTTATTGAATGGCATCCAACCTACTTTTCTAGTGTCATTTATCCTGGCTGGTACCAAAAAACCTAACATCGAAGGCTAAGGCGGGAGCTACGCTCCGCTTCGCTCCGCCTTAGCCTTCTGAACCTAAACTATCCAAGTCGCTTCTGTTCCGAACCGTCTTGCCGCTCGTTCCGCTCGCTCGCACAAATCAAATTAAAGTACAACTTTGCAATGTAAAAAAATTGCCCAAATGTTATTTGACAAATGTGTTATTTGCCTAAGCCATCATTTGCTACATAATTATTTGCACACATAAATGTGTGATGAAGTAAAATTTTGCAATGTAAACATGTTGCGGCGAAATAAAAAATGCGAAGTAAAGTTATGCCAAATATAGTTGGCGAAATGAAACTTTGGCGAAAGGTTGGTTGCTAAGTGAAATTTTGCGAAACATATTTCGCCGAAAAGGCAGTACAACATATTATATTATACACCATACATAGGTAAGCCATCCTTCGAGCAGTTGGGTAAAATAACACATTTTTTTCTGAATCAAATGATGCAAAAAACATTACTTCAACACTTGAGTTGTACTAGTTTTTCCCCGGACGTACTAGACAGTAACTTGCAACAATATTATAATTCTAAACTTTTCTCGGATAAAAAAATCTTCGGGCAAGTCATATTTCTACATACCTATTAATTAGCGAAATAAACACAACTAGCATTTCCCGTGTACAGGCTATTCGTATATTTAACTGTAAGTAAACTTACCCGACACATGACAGTTATTGCTGGAACACTATAAATAAATTAAATAATTAATATCTAACGTGCCATAAATATTAAATTCATTTCATTAATTCTTCTTTTAGGAACGCATTTTTTTATTATTTCAATGAAAACGACTTGCTAATTTACCACAATTTTTTGTAATGGAGACTAATATTTAAAATGGCAATCGATTATTTTGTGAAAGGATTTGAAGGAAATTTAAAGATACTTACTATCGAATGGCAACCATTTCCTCGCACTGAATATTATTTAAGTACTTTAATTAAATTACAAAGTACCTACCCGGGTGAGTTTTTTGTCAAGTAGTGTTATTTGGAGAAGCCACGTGGTAAATATGCTTTGAAAGTAAAACATGACTAAGTAAAAAAAAAAGAAAAAACTAAGTCGCGTCGACCTAGATTTAAACCATAGACCTCCAGTTTTTACAAGTTCAATATTATACCGCTAAGCCAGCTGA
>NC_133485.1:18947305-18982872 GCF_025370935.1 Choristoneura fumiferana
TTGGGTGATTATCTCAGCGAGAAAATTTGGCGGCAGAGCTGATAATTATGGTGTGGACTAATTGTTTTAGAGGTTTAATTTTTTTTCTAAAAAAGAAAACACAAATTTTTATCTTAAGCCAAATTGCAAAGTTTTATAAAGTCATTAATGTTTATTAAAAATTTTTTTTTCATTCAAATCATAATTTTGGTGTGGCGTCCAGTATCCGTTGTTCTTGATGAATGTCTATGATAGAACCATAACATCATTTATTTTAACTAAAAATGCATTGTATTTTATTCTTCATTAGTTCAAGTATTCTTATAAGAATATATAAATAAATATTAGTACATGAATTTATACTCAAAACTAGGCACTAAAAGTTGTCCATGTGAAATTGGCAATTTTGGTGGTAAATATTGAAGATGTTTTTTGTGGTCGAACGAAATGCAATAAGACCAACAAACGTGGTGTTAACCTGTGCGTTTAGTTCCGCTCCTGCACTGAGCGATGACACACGTGCCATATCTTGCTGGATCTGTCCGCCAAGCACGTAAGTATCTAATTTTGGTGTGTTAAAATACTTTTTAATGCATTTTGGTGGTGTAATGTAACTAATCGATGGTGGAAGTCTCAATTGGCGTAAGGGACAAAATACCGAAAATCACTTTTAAACATAAAAAATTAGAGTTTTTTTTCTCTGTCGATTGGTAGTATTCAAGTTACGATACGGCCCTTACTTTTGCTGTTATCAACATTTATTATTTTAAAATAAATAGCTTAAGGGACATGATATAAAATATTTGAGCTGAAAAATGGCGTAAATGTATTATTTTTTTAATATTTGGGTCGTAAGGGGCTGTGGCAGTCTCATATGTCCTTTACGACTCGGCTATGTCGTTAAAAAAAAAAACAACAAATATAATAAAAGGGCGTATGGGTCAATTATTGTTTCATTGCCTTTACACCCCAATATTTTATAACGAATAGATAAAAGCAAGAAGTTGTTGGGGCGTAAATACTAACGCGTCTCCTACCGCTTCCACGCGCCGAGCGTTGCGCATTGCACATTCGGTCAGTCGTGCCAGACACGTCAAACACGGAGGACGTATTTGATTGCCTACGTTTGTTCTTTGTCAACGCGCGTATTTTTTTAATAAGATGCCAAAACAAAAAGAAGATTAAGTTGATGAATCCCCTAATGGCTTGACGTCGAGCTAACATTTCCGTAATGGAATTTCAGTCAAGGATGTTGAGGTAAATTTCTCTTAGCTACTTTGTTTATTTTAAGCTATCCTGACAGCTGTCCTGACAGATCCTAATAAAGAAGCCTGTGCCCAGCAGTGGGACGTATATAGGCCGAGATGATGATGCATATATAATAAAATTGGCTGTATAATTAATTATGTATGTTGAGAGTTAAAAATGGTATAATCGGAACGTCGTAAGGGACATTAAAAAACAGCAATTTATAAAAAAAAAATACTTTTATGGGCGTAAGGGGTATAAAAAGCAAGAGCTAGAGTAAATTGTCGCTCGTAAGGGACAGTAGCAAACAGACATTAAAAAAAGGTGTAATTGGTACGTCGTAAGGGCATTAAACAACAGCAACTTATAAATAAGGAATACTCTTATGGGCGTAAGGGACATCAAAAGCTAAAACTAGAGTAAATTGTTGGTCGTAAGGGACAGTAACAAACAGACATTTAAAAAATTGAGGTTACTTTATGGGTGTAAGGGGCACTTAAAGTAAAATACCTTGCTTGCTTCTTTTAGTTCATTAAAATACCTTGTTAATGTTAGGTCGTAGGAGGCATCAAAACAGATGGTTTTTAGAACTTGTAGTGATTGAAACAACAACTCAAGCAAGCATACTCCCAAATGTGCAAGAAATAGTGCAAGCAAGCATGCAAGAAAGCATGCAAGCAAGCATGCAAGCAAGCAAGCATGTAAGCAACCACCTAAGCAAGCTTGCAAGTGAGCATGTAATTTTGTCAATCAACTCAACAAACATGCAATTTTATCAGCCTGGGTTAGATGAACATCGCGGCTACCCCGATCCCGCGATGACGGTCTATGGTATCTCCTCCAGCGCTCATGAAGCGGGCTGGCGTCCCACTCCCTCACAGCTGCAAGCAGTGTGTTGGAGGAAGCATAAATAGTGCAAGCATGCATGCAAGCAATCGTGAAGCCAGAAGGCAAGCACGCATGCAAACAACAAATCAAGCAAGAATACTCAAAAATGTGCAAGAAATAGTGCAAGCAAGCATGCAAGCAAGCATGCAAGCAAGCAAGCAAGCATGTAAGCAATAATGTTAGTACGCCAGTGGTGGTAGTGAAAATCAGTTCATCATCATCGTCATCAACAACATCATCAGTTCGTTTATCGCTATCCTGCTGGAACTATGCTATTTTCCGGTATAAAAACTTATTTACTTGGCGATTTTTAACAGCTGCAATATCTTCCTTGACCCTCTCAGCTATAAACAAACAAGTCAGCCATAGCCGAGCATTTGTTGGAGTCAGGACCAAACCACTAGATTGAGCTTCACAATCCCAAAATTCTGACACGCAACGTCATTTCTACTCAAGAATGGTACGTGAAGCAGTTGACATAAAAAAGCATAAAATGTCAACCGGGACAATGGATATAAGCTTTCATCTTCGTGGAATCCTTTATTAATAAGTGTCGACGTCGGGATGAGTGTTGTGAGTCGGTGTGATGAGGTGACAAATAAAAATCACCAAGTGCGGGTAGTTCGTGATACGAGTGCTGGTACTATTAGTGATCAAGTGCGGGTAGTTCGAAGGACTCCCGCTCATAGTCAAAATACCACAAACGGGACTTATCGCGCTATTATTACACAAGTAATACTTACCTCGACGTTTCGGCAACGTTACAGTTGCCGTGGTCACGAGTAGACTGAAGTGTGGGGTGTCAAGTGTGCCTAGCAGCGCGAGTTCTTCGACCTACCCGCACTTGATGATCACTAATAGTGCCGGCACTCGTATCACGAACTACCCGCACTTGGTCACTTTTATTAGTCACCCTATCACACGACACACAACACTAACAACGTCCGATCGTCCCTCCGAACATTCATCCGACGCCGACAATTATTAATAACAGGATTCCACGAAGATGAAAGCTTATACCCATCGTCCCCGGTTGAAATTCTTATGCTTTTTTATTTCAACCGCACCACGTACCATTCTTGAGTAAAAATGACGTTCCGTGGACAGAATTTTGGGATTGTGAAGCTCAATCCAGTGGTTGGCCCTGACTCCAACAAATGCTCGCTATGGCTGACTTGTTTACCTGGCGATTTTTAACAGCTGCAATGTGTTCCTTGACCTCTCAGCTATTGTTCTTTTCGTCTGTCCGATATAGGAACTACCACAACTACAATCAACCCTATAAACACCCGGTGTTTGGAAGGGAACGACATCCTTGGGTGTCCTAATATGCGTCGCAAAAACTAAAACTAAAACTTAAGAAAATGTTACAAATTACATATTATTTAAGGGGACGTGCAAAAACTATGGCTTTTGCGCGTTGTTTTAAATAATTAAAGTGGTTCTTTGAGTTAATTCACTATTTTTTTAATTTTACTACTGGAACTTACCTCCAAATATGTAGCAAATAAAATATATGATGTCCTATAAGACCAAAAATCGGTTACTACATTATTTATTTATTTACGGTTTATGAGTGTAAGGGGCTATGACACCCGTACGTCACGGGCGTAAGGGACAGCTATTTTTCTTATTAAGCTTTTTACGAAAATGTCTATAGTTTCACGTTGAAAGCAAGAAAATTCAAGATTTTACGTAATTATAAACGTCCTGCTAAGTTAAACATTAACAATGCTGTGAGGGTTTGAAATTACCAAACTTCTTTTCGCTCTCCTGAAAAGTAGCATTTTGTCCCTTACGTCAATTGAGACTTCCACCATCGTAATGACTTAGCAATACTTGTTTTTGTATGAAGTATATGCGAGGCATGTTAAAAGTTTCCTTTTTAAAATATTAAGTTAAATTGAAAGTGAATGATACGGTTTTTTTTTTAATCATTTTTTATGCACATTTTCTAATTTTGGTGGATCAATTTTGGTGGTTTTGGTGGTAATTGAAGCCCATCCACATAATTATAATTTCATTTTTAAGCCTTTTACATTTAAAACTTTGCATTTACAACATTCTTTGACTTTTGACTTTGAAACTTAATTCATTTTTTAGAATGGCTAACCGCAAGAAAAACAATCAAGAGAAGAAGTCCTCGAAAGAATAGTACATTGTGTCTTAAGGGCGATAAACAAGAATTACGAACGAGAGTCTATTAGAAGCCCGAAGTCGAAGACTGAGCTTTAGTTAGTCGATGTTCGTAATTCTAGTACCGCCCGTGCGACATACAATGTTTTTCATCACATTTGCGAGTAAAATTGTATACTTATTTGTAAAAGAAAAACTAATATTTTTTTAAAAATTGCCGATACCGCTGACTACGCTCTTGGCAGCGCCAGCCTCCGCGCCGCCCTCCCCAGCCTGACCATGCGCCCGACGTGCTCCTGCACGCCAGCACGACCAGCACGCCATGCAGTATCACACTCATTTACCGACCTTGGGCTTCATGACAAGAAAATTAGTACCGCAATGACTCATTTACCGACCACGGGTTTCATGACACGCACATTAAGGTCGAGGGTTTTATTTGGGGGGTTGCAACCATGGTAGCCTGCATGTTACGACACTGTTTAAGAGCAAGTGTGATGAAAATATAATTGCATTATCATCGACTTCGGGCTTCTAATAGACTCTCGTTCGTAATTCCTTATTTACCGCCCTTAAGACACAATGTACTTTTTGTTACTACGAGTTAAACATTGTATTTTCGTAGAGATTTTGGTACAATAAAACGATTAATAAAACATTTATTTTCTTTTATATCCAGCAGACAATTTGATCAAGAAAAATATTTTTTACCTTGAAATAGCACAGTACATCTAATTTTGGTGTAGATGTGCAATTTTGGTGGCCAATATATCTAATTTTGGTGGGTACAAGCAATTTTGGTGGTAATCAAATTACTAAAATCATAATATCTCCAAAACTACTATGTATAATGAAGGGCCATTACGACACAATATTTATTATGACTTGTAACGTATTGTTGATATATCATTTTGACTCGGACAACAAAAATAAAAAAAGCCACCAAAATTAGGTAAATTTCAAGCTTGTTGAAATTCACCCGTTTGACATAACTCTTTTTTTCTCTAAAACCATTTATTTTTCAGAATTGTTATAAAACAAACCTAACCTAACCTATAGAGTTCTACAGGATGACCATTTAAAAAATTATGAAAAACGTACGGTTTCAGCGGGATTTTTTTTATGACTAACAATAATTATGACAAACATTACATTATGACTTATAAGATTATGGCAGTCGAAAGGATCCCGGCTATTACTATTTCACCCATTGAATTAAGTATCAATTTCGGCTACCGCCATTAGGTAATTTATTTAAGGGGATCCCATGCCCCAATGACCTTCGATCTGAATTCCTTAGTTTTCTAATAAGAATAAGAATAAGAAGAATAAGAATATTTATTTGCGAAAATGTAGTAGTAAATACAGTTGGAGAAGCGTTTTTGAGTGCGTACATTTTACTTAAACAAGCATGCAAATTTTACTTATAAACTATTGATTTGTACCATATTAAATAACATTAAAATACTATATTATGTCAAACTCAGAAGATGAAATTTAAAGTTATTCGCTTATGATGAATGATTTTTGTATCTTATTATATTAACAACAACGGCTTTAAGCAATATAGTATCCCATATTTACTTCAAAGTTCATTGCTTTCGAGATATTTGGCATCAAAGTTGAACAATTTTAGGCCAAAAACCTGGGTTTCTGGCCATAAATTTGTGTTAATTAGTTTCAAATAAAAACCCTCGACCAGTTTTTAGAGACGTCAAAGACGAACCCAAATATGTAGATTTCGTAGTTAGATCTTTCACGTCAATAGAGATACGAAATAAGTGTTTTTACAGACAATGTTTAAAAATCATACAACATTAAGTATGCATTTTTTCAAAATCCGGTAGACAAAAATGGAGATAAAAGATTGGAGAACCATAATTTTATTGCTTAGTAGCGACATCTCTTGTCTGGGTGAGCGGTTGGTTCCGAAAGAGTGTGACGTCTCTCGATGAGAGCGGAACATAGATGTTGCTAGTGCTGCTGCATAAGTAGCGTAGTAGAAATAAGCAACCTGAGATATGTATGCATAGGAAAATTAGTGTCTAGATTCCTGTCCACTGGATTGCTGAGGACCTGGGTTCGATTCCCAGCGCTGGTCTCTTTTTCTGGTTTTTCTGTGCATCCATGTCTCAGTTTGTATTTTCGATATTGGAGAACCGATAGCCGTTTGACTTATAAGTATCTATCTAACTATCAGTAGTGCAAAACTAGGAGATACGATTCAAAACTTGTCAAAAATCGATGAAAACCTCAGGTAGCCCCTTATGAAGTCAAAATTATCTTATATATAACTCAACTATATGTTTACAATTCGCGTAAAGTCTGTCCCTGTAGAAGAGTGCCCAAAAGGCTGGCTGCACTCCCGGGCTGGATTGTGGTCGAATACGTCGGGCCAGAAATGCGCTAAACCTGTGGTCATTGGTAATTTCATTAACATTCGATTATCCTGACATTTACTGTTGATGTTAATGTTTTCTATTTTAACGGCGGATTTTATCAAAATTTAATTTATCGAACGTTATGATTGTTATCAGACATTCATTAATGCAAATGGACACATCGTATTTTGCCGGCTGATTGGCTGGGATGCAAATTTTTATGTTTTTATGGTCAAATTAATACCCTTTCCGTGGGAAATTATAATAATTGTGCATAGCCGTTAATGTATATTGTGGATCGATCGGAACGTGGTTTAGCGAGTTAAGTTTAATTGGGAATATTTCGGGTGTGCTTGAATTTTCTTCCTACCAGTGTGTTATCATCATCCCAGCCTATATACGTCCCACTGCTGGGCACAGGCCTCCTCTCAGAACAAGAGGGCTTGGCCATAGTTCCACGCGGGCCCAGTGCGGATTGGGAACTTCACACGCACCATTGAATTGCTTCGCAGGTTTGTGCAGATTTCTTCACGATGTTTGCCTTCACGCAAAGCTCGTGGTGAATTTCAAATGTAATTCCGCACATGAATTTGGAAAAACTCAGAGTGCGACCCGGGGTTTGAATCCACGACCCTCTGTTTGAGAGGCGATAGGTCAAACCACTAGGCCACCACGGCTTACTAGGCCACCACGGCTTAGTGTGTTATATTATACCCAAATGCGAAAATTTATGGATTTGTGTTTGCGTACAGTTGAACCATTTGATTCCTGTTCCTGACCCACCGCAGAACGTTCTCACAGTAAGTGTCATAATAAATTCCTAGCTAGTGTCGCTGCTTAAGTAACTAGAAAAACCGGCCAAGAGAGTGTCGGACACGCCCGAAATAGGGTTCCGTAGCCATTACGAAAAAATTAAGTAATATTTTTCTATTTACTCTTAAACTACTATACATACTACTACTTTGATGTACTTACTTACATCCTGATTTTTTCAAAATTTGCACTTTAAAGTTGAATATTGCGCAAACAGCTCACTGAATCGAAAAATTGTTTTAGCAATTCCCGAATGGTTTTCAAAGACCTATCCAACGATACCCGACACTAAAGGGTTGGATGAGAACACCCCCACTTTACGTCTATGGGAGGTAGGTACCCTAAAAAAATTTTTTTTAATGTTTTATTGTACCATTTTGTCAGCATATATCGATATATACATATATATTTACATATATATCCGTGCAAAATTACAGCTTTCTAGCATTGATAGTCCCTGAGCAAAGCCGCGGACGGACAGACAGACAGATATGGCAAAACTATACTAAAAAACAGGCTGAAATGTGTGGTGCTTGGGGGTGTGTCTAGACTTGTATCTTGTATCCTGCAATAGGATGTGTAGCTAGCTTCTTCGGAAAGCTTCGCAAAGTAGCAAATTATATTATGAAACATTACATTATTTAATTCAATGGCCCCTTATTAACTGTACCTACAGACGTCAATTAGGGCGAAGAGATAAGCCGGAGTGAGTTAGGGTTCCATTCACCGCACAATTAGCTTTCACCATCGGATGTGGCGGAATTTGGTTTATGCTAGTACTTTTAACCTCTGCTTCACATACTTGAAGCATTTAGCTCTAGCAGTTGAATTGAAATTCTGGGATTGTACTGAATTCCCGTAGGAAATACTTAGTTACATTTTGGACTTCATTTACGTTTTATTATAAAGAACATAATGTTTCTCGACCTACGTCTAGATTTTGAGAAATTTACTTCGCATAAAATATACTTGGCATAAAGGTCATTTCGCAAAATTTTGTGTAACGAAATCATCGCACCACTATCCTAAGGAAAACCTTATAAAGAAATGAATTGCTAACAAAAAAGTAGATTAGAACTGTGCCATCACAATTAAGCGAGAGGTATCAGAAAAGTATTTAGGTTAGGTTAAGTTAGAACTGTTACTCCATAGAGAACTTACACCCTCTCACCACACAAGGTAAATGGCCGAACAAGATTAACTATGTGAAATGAGTTTCATACAAACGATGTTATGTAATATGAGTTTCGGCGGCATGATAATTATGCCAAACGATACTATGCGTTGCGAGATTATGCCAATAAAGTTAGCACCAACCATAAGGTATTTCATCATCACCATCATTAACATATCAGCCATAGGACGTCAACTGTTGGACATAGGCCTCCCCCATAGACCTCAAGTGGCCTCGCTTGGAAGCGGCTTGCATCCACCGTGAACCCGCGACTTTAACCAGGTCATCCGTTCATCTCGTTAGTGGACGTCCTACGCTGAGCTTACCGATCCGCGGTCTCCACTCGAGAACCTTTCGGCCCCAACGACCATCTGTTCTCTTGCTGCATGGCCTGCATAATATAATAAGCTAATTCGCTTGGCTATGTCGGTGACCCTTGTTCTTCTGCGTATCTCCTCATTTCTGATTCGATCCCGTAGAAAACCCCAAGCATAGCTCTCTCCATAGCTCGTTGATAAGGTTTTTACAAGGTGATAATGGTAGCCAGGTGTTCAAGAACGAGAATAGCGAAGCTGATTTCATTTTTGGGCTAAAACAAAACCAGTGTTCGAGACCAGTTTCTCAATCAAACCACATTATAGCTGGACAGAAATTAATCACCAACAGGCTTGGCACATTAAACTTGTATGATCTGCTTATTGACTAGATGTAAGTAACTGTTGTTTATAACAGTAGTATAAGCGGATCCCGAAATTTTCGTGGTATATTCTTGCTGTCGTAAATTCATAATGGTTAATTCTGAGTTTCGATATTGCATTCAAATTCACGCCTCATTCATGCCACAAACAGACAGAGATACATTGGTTTCAAGCTTATAACACCCCTTTTTAACCACCGACGCAAAAAGAGGTATGTTATAAAGACCGCTATGTGTGTCTGTGTCTGTGTGTCTGGCTGTGGCACCGTAGCTCTTATACGGGAGAACCGATTTGAATGCGGTTTTTTTTAATTTTAAAGCAGGTTTTCTAGCAATCGTTGTTAGACTTTTGTTGTTGTTGTTCCGTTCAGCTGTTTTTGATATATTGAACTTTGAAGTGACAAAGTCGGGGGTTTTCCAACTTTTCGTTGGTTAAGTTAGTTTGCATTCGGGGTTAAAAAACGCAACTTTATAAGATCAATTTCTTGCCCATCTGCCAACACAACAACGCTTTGGTATTTTTGGGACCCAGTCGTTTTGCTGAAAAGTCTTTTCGAGATGTAGTTTACTGACGATGTGGTCATTTTAAGAACCAGTCGTTTTGTTATGAAGTTATAGGGTTTTTACATAATGTAATTTTACACGATATGGCTAACAGGCGCTAGCTAAACGGTCTGTAGCCTCAGTAGTCCATAGATTAGTAGTCTCTCGCCCGCCACCGCATACTATGTGTTACTCTGTTAGTAATAAATGGAGTCAAGTACAAGACACAACCAACACAACATAACACAAGAACACAACACAAGTACCCACAAGAACCAGCAATTAACATATCCCTAAACATAGGTCCACGTCCACGTCCCGTGGTGGCCTAGTGGTTTGACCTATCGCCTCTCAAGCAGAGGGTCGTGGGTTCGAACCCCGGCTCGCACCTCTGAGTTTTTCGAAATTCATGTGCGGAATTACATTTGAAATTTACCACGAGCTTCGCGGTGAAGGAAAACATCGTGAGGAAACCTGCACAAACCTGCGAAGCGATTCAATGGTGCGTGCGAAGTTCCCAATCCGCACTGGGCCCGCGTGGGAACTATGGCCCAAGCCCTCTTGATCTGAGAGGAGGCCTGTGCCCAGCAGTGGGACGTATATAGGCTGAGATGATGATGATGAAACATAGGTCGTTCTGAGGTCAGAGGCCGTAATGTCTAACGTTTCTGACGCTCGCCATCGCAATCAACTGACAGATTTTTCATACAAAAACTGTCATTTGATTGCTATCGAGTGCGTCAGAAACTTTAGACATTACGGCCTCTAGGCCTCATGACGATTTGGTCATTTTGACAATGTAGTCATTATGATAACGCTTTAGTGACCGCGTGCAGAGAGCGCTTGCGTGAATCAATCATGCATGTTGTTTATAGATTACCTAGATTGGTTACTGGTCTGTACCAAGTCTAGATTCAGGTTATGTCTGACCATCAGCACAAATCTAAATGAGTAATCTAGTCGGTGATCGATTATAAACCCGCTTTCTAGTTAACTGCAATTATAAATAGGTGAGAAGTGAACTGACTAGATAATCTTGTCTTAGTATGTGAGAGCAAGTTAACTATCCTTTTCTTACTTATAGTAAATCTGTCTGTCTGTATGTCACTGTCTCACGCTTAAATCGCTGAACCGATTTAGATGACATTTAGTATGGAGATAGTTTGAGAGTTGAGACTAGCTTGTGTATAGTACAGTTAAGGAAACTGAATCACGTGACAGGGTGGAATCTTTTCATAATTAATTTCGCTATCATTTCTTTGGCAGATGTATGGGATGTCAACATGACTTTAGTTGCACAAAGGTTTCACCTTGGTATGTTATTCAATTTTTTCGACTGTACCAAGTACTGAAAATAATAAGTTCCTAACACCTAGAATGAAGTATTCCCATCTCTTCTTTCTGCTCCTACAGCAGTATTTTATCTCGAGAGAGCAAACGAACCGAATCGTTCCGAACTACTCCGAATAAAATATGACCTCAAACTAACTAGTCCACTCAAACTAGTACATTCAAAGAGTAATTAAGAGCGAGATAGCGAAAAGAAACGGAATGAATGCGAGCCCTCCACAGACTATATAAACTAGTGACAATCCTGAATTATTAAAAAAAAATCGACAGCAGAAAATAACATCTCATCCCATTGTATCCTAAAGTCCGTCACTCCATAATGACAATGCAGCCATAACAAGAACCTATTTAAACAACTCCAAATCAAAGCTAGCTTGCTTGTTCACACTTTCTTCTGATCTCCGTCGCGCTCTCACCACAGTAAAAACCAAAAGAAAGAGCAGGACAGCAGACGTAAAATTTCTCAGTAGCCTGCAATATTTGCCGAACACTCGAAAAGTCGTTGGCTTTTCCAATTTACTTGCTCAAACGCAGGTGCTTTATCAACAGTACAACCAACACCAAAAGTTATGAAATTTAACTTTTAAAAGTGTGTAAAACATGCTCTACGGCAGTAACTTTAGAGTTGTATTTAATAAGTTTTTAAACGCCTTAATACTTGGGTATTGGATGATTGTACCTTTTAAGCTATTATGTTGATTTAAAGATGGACAGACAATAGTGTCATACTCATACGTATAAGATAAGTGGGAAGGGATGGGAATGACAGAGATGTTGAGAATGTTCCTAAGACTGGGTGTTGTTAAGCCGAGTTTAGACTTGCAAGAAACATCGTGCATGTTGCATTACATTGCGAGATCCTAAAGCCAACGAGTTTGTTGTGGTCAATCGAGCGCCGCAATATAATGCAACTTGCACGATTTTTCTTGTAAGTGTAAACTCTGCTTTAGTTGATCATAGAAAGTTTTCGAATTCACATGATCGGAAAAAATTGTTTGATTTCAGGGCTCCTGAATTGAAATACAGATTGTATTAAATAAAATTAGACAGTAAAAAGATTAAAATGTCATTGTGATTTCGATTAAATATAAAATCAAAAATAGTCCACAAATTGGAAAAATATTATACTTTACCTCATTTTTTTAACAAAGTAAAAAAAAAATAGGTATGTACGTATATTTTGTATAAAAATTTCAATGTATAGATACGCAATAATATTAGAATAGACTTTACTTATAGTTAGAATAGACTTTATTGAGTTCAGTCTAACCAAAGACCATATAAGGCTTAAATCCAAGATAATTGGTCCCTTGTCGGTCTGATCTGAACACGTTAAGCTCATTACCACCCGCTAATTAGCTAAGCTGAGTCTAATCAGCCTTTAACTGTGCCTCTAACTATGGCACTGTTCGAATGCATTGGAAAAACGTCCGGATTTAAACGAGAAACGCCGCACGGAGGAAATTAAATTAATGTACAAAATAGTAAACCTATTGGATTTTTTATAGAAATTTGACGTTGAATAACTACGTTTACTAATACTAACTACGTCTACTAATACGTCTAGTTAAATACTGTACAAATGTAGGAATAGGATCTTTATTCAAAAATCAAAATAAAATAGTATTTTTATCAAAAAGCCGCCGATGTCTTACATGTTTTTTTAACTCCCGACGCAAAAAGAGGGGTGTTATATGTTTGACCGCTATGTGTGTCTGTCTGTGGCACCGTAGCTCTTAAACGGGTGGACCGATTTGAATACGGTTTTTTTTATTTGAAATCAGGGTTTCTAGCAATGATTCTTAGACATGTTTCATCAAAATCGGTTCTGCCGTTTTCGAGATATTGAGCTTTGAAGTGACAAAGTCGGGGGTTTTCCAACATTTTGTTGGTTAGGTTATTAAGGGCCTCACTCAATGATGAATTTCCTAAGCTTTCTCGTTCCGAGAGGAGGCCTGTAAAGAAATCATCATCATTATCTCGTCATATAAGTCCCATTAAAGGGACAATGGGACGTATATATGACGAGATGATAATGATGATTGTTTTGATTTACAGATATAATTTTTTTAATCACTTTGTAACGTTCTCACAGCATGTTTCATAACAAGTTTCCTTCTATACGTTTCATGTCTCCTGTTAAATCCATCGAATCTTTTTGGAATTTTCAAATACTTCTAAACTAATAAACGACGTCGCTTTTTTCATTTATATTAAAAAGTTGAAATATAACTCATTACTCATCTAAATTGGCTGCAATCGGATAGCCCGCCCGCTGGCAGAGTACGAAGAAAGTTTTTAAAAAGGTCATATTTTATACTTTTTGAACACTCGCCCAGAATTTATTATCTTTAATAATACCTAACTTTTTATCAAGTCAATATCGTTCTTCTGACTGTTTAAAAGAAGAAAATGTACCTTTTCGTCTCTGTCTTCTATAATCAGTACGTTTTGTTCTACAATAATCATAAGTTGTGATTCACGGATCATTTTTGTTTGGCTGGTTCTTTTATTAGTAAGTTAGGTATCTATAATAGGAGGTCTACCTTTTTACCCCACTATCCGAAGGAGGGATATTTTTTTTTACCTGTACCTATAAAAATCTTTCGAAATTCAAATTCAAATCATTTATTCAGTAAATAGGCCGCAATGGGCACTATTACACGTCATTATTTAAACTACCAGCGCTTTTGGAAAGACCATCACTGCCAAGAGGAATGCGCCGCAAGAAACTTGGCAGTCATTTTTTTTTCAAAATATAATAATTACAAATAAAATAGTTACAAACTAGGGTTCCGTAGCCACGACGAAAAAATTAAGTAATATTTTTCTAATGATTTCGTATTTTATACGGAATCTTCCAAGTTTAGGTATATTTAATACCTTAGGCTGCTATTTATAAACTACTAATAATTCTCAAGCAAACTTAGCCGTTATAGTTTTCCTTGAAAGTTTGATATACTTACTACCATCCTGATTTTTTTCAAATTTTTCCGCTCGATTTTAATGAAAATTTGCACTTTAAAGTTGAATATTTCGCAAACAAATCACTAAATCGAAAATCGTACAGCAAACCCCTAATAAAAGACCTATCCAACGATATCCCACACTATAGGGTTAGATGAAAAAAAAATCATCCCTACTTTACGTCTATGGGTACCCTAAAAAATTTTTTTTTTAGTTTTTTATTGTACCATTTTTTCGGGATAGTTTACATATATATCCGTGCAAAATTACAGCTTTCTAGCATTGATAGTCCCTGAGCAAAGCCGCGGACGGACGGACAGACAGACAGACAGACATGGCGAAACTATAAGGGTTCCGTTTTTGCCAATTTGCCTCCGGAACCCTAAAAACGTATGTACTCTACGTCGTTTATTCTATTACCCTTATACTTTTAACGTTACGATATTTAATTTAATGCTATGCGGGTCCTGTGGTCAGGCACTATGTAGTATACCTCAGAATTTCTCGAACGTTCTCAATACTGGTGGTCTCTATAATGACGAAAGCCAACGATGATAACGACGGAGAAAAATTCAAGTTTTCCAAAGACAAGCTTACTTCTTTCTAAAAGAACATCGAAATATGTCCATCCGTTTGAGAGCGATGCTACGAGTACTGACAAACAGACGGATATTTGCGTCAAACTTATAACACCCCCTTTTTTGTGTGGGGGTTAAAAACAATCACAATAGCTTGTCATCTATTTGGACTTGGACTAAGTAATTAAATTATGATGTAGATATAGTCAATTCCAGTCGTTGCTTGACTTAAGGTTACCCCCTTTTAAGACCCCCCTTTTAAGATCCCCCCTTTTTTAAGAGTCGGCAAAGGATGTGGTTCTTGACCGTTCCCGTCATTCTTTTTCCAGAGACCACCACCGAAACCATAGAGTAATACAATACACGGGAAATGGAGCACCCTCTCAGCGCCAATTATTACCTTCAAATTAGTCGTACAGTGGCGCCATCTATTAATTGTGAAAACCAACGTAGCTGCAGTTAGGTTTTGCGCTACATGCTTATGTATACGGAATATTGTTTTGTAGGGTCCCTTCAAACATTCAAACAGGCAAACGTGTAGCATAGATTTTTGTAAAACATTGTATTTTGTTATCTTATGCTGCTGATTAATCAATAAATCATTATTATTATTATTATCTTCAACAGTCTTCTGGTCTTTGTTCAACAGTGCGTCTTCCTGCTGATGATGATGATAAAACTAAATTATTAGGGTTCCGTAGCCAAAACGGCAAAAACGGAACCCTTATGGTTTCGCCATGTCTGTCTGTCTGTCCGTCCGCGGCTTTGCTCAGGGACTATCAACTAGAAAGCTAGAATTGTTGCACACGAATACATATGTAAACTATGCCGACAAAATGGTACAATAAAAAATTAAAAAATAAATTATAGTACAGTCACCAGCATTAATATCTGACACATCCTTCCGGCCCTAGATATAGATTCGTATCAGATATTTATGCACACTTGTTGTGTCAGATATTGGTGCTGGTGACTGTACCTCCCACAGACGTAAAGTGGGGGTGATTTTTTTTCTCATCCAACCTTGTAGTGTGGGGTATCGTTGGATATGCCTTTTAAAACCATTAGGGAGTTGCTAAAACGATTTTTCGATTAAGTGATTTGTTTGCAAAATATTAAACTTAAAAGTGCAAATTTTCATTAAAATCGAGCGTCCCCTCTAAAATCTAAACCGGTGGGTGGAAAAAATTGAAAAAAATCAGAATGGTAGTTAGTATATCATACTTACAAGGAAAACTATAACGGTTAAGTTTTCTTGAGAATTATTAGTAGTTTAAGAGTAAATAGCAGCCTAAGGTATAAAATATACCTAAACTTGGAATATTCCGTACAAAATACGAAATCCTTAGAAAAATATTACTTATTTTTTTCGTAATGGCTACGGAACCCTATTTCGGGCGTGTCCGACACGCTCTTGGGCGGTCATAATAAAACTCATTATAATCGGAGGCTAAGATCAACTTCGGGTCGCTGAGCAGAGCAGTCAGTAAGTACTTACTACAGTCACTAATCGATGACGAGAACTCGATATTTAATCGGATGATTCCACCGCTTAATCGATTAACCACCAACCCTTTTAATGGCCAGCTTTTTGCTCACAATTAAGGTCAATGTCTTTAAAAACAAGCCTTTTTATAAAAGTTATACAGAAATGCTTTATCTTTTGTAAAAATCGCTTGAAAAGTGTCAAGAACTTAATGCAAAGTATTATTATTATTTTTTAACGACTGCACAAATGTGGTGTAATTTTCTCAGAAATTGTGTTTGGATTTTTTGGCAACAAATTTTAATGAGTGAATCGATTTTATCGCGAAGAAGTCTCAGAGCATCCTGTATCCAAACGGATATATTTTATTATAAAACTGGAATTTTAGTAAATATTAACTTTTTTATTCAATTTGCAAAGTGAGATTTGAATTATAAAGAAGTTCGCATTTGACTGTTCTTGATATAGGACCAGGGATGGTTCGAAACAGGCGAGCATATTTCGACTACAAATGCCTGTGTATTAAACGATATTGTAACGGATAACTCACGTCTTAAATCGAGTTTAGCTCGACATGTTTCGGGCTATTTCGCAGCCCTTCTTCATAGGAGACGCGACTCGGTGGCTGCCGCAACACCTGTGCCGTGAGTTATCCGAGTTATCCGTTTAATATGAGTGAGTCTCACGGTAATTTCATGTTCAAAATTACAAATGCCTGTGTTTGAAGCCATGTCTGTCTGTTCGTCTGTGGCATCGTAGCTCTCAAACGAATAGACCGATTTGCTTGATGAAACTTGAAATGGCAACGGCAGTCCTTCAACTTTTCTAAGTTATTACTAATTGCTTAGAGTACTTAGTTAATTCACTAAAAGTAGACTTACTTTTTAAGTAGCAATCAACTAATTTATTTAAAAATAAGTTTTTTTTAAATACCATGACATTGTTTTAGAAAAAGAAAAAAACGTAAGTAATCGATTAAAACACCGCCGCGACAAAACCATCGATTAATACTATCAATCGAGCCCGCATTACACATCTTCCTTTAAATTACAAAACTAAAGCCAGCTTCTCACGTACCTACAGTCGTTATGCATTTAGAAACCAACGAGTAGCACAAGCCGTTTTATTACCTGTCGCTCAGTACGTCCTTTACTGAATCAGTCGCTGAGAAAGGGACCTACTGACCAACAAACGAGAAACTAGTAGGTTTGAGAAAATTAGCAATCTCCGTGCACCCAGGCACAGACCTAAAATGCATTAGTAGGATTTTAGGCAAACATTTTTACGTACATATCGCTTCGGTACGCAATTCTTATTATGCTACTGATATCATATTGACGTTCATACATCTGCCAAAGATATCATAGCGAAATTAATTATGAAAGACAGAACAATAAAGCTACCTAGACTGGCATATTGACTTGTAACTGCTATTTGTTATTTGGTCGTACAATTGACATTGTACCTCAGGCTACAAAAGGCTATAGAAATGTGCAGTATTTAATATCCACGTCAGTTTTTGCCAGGCGTGTGTTAATCTGTAGCCAGCTTTAAAGATGTAATCGAATATCGGATAAACTCCAAGCAATTTAACACTGGCCGTGAACACGCTGCCTTAAAAAAGAAAAAGAAAGATGGCGGCGCGGTCAGGACAAGATGGTATCTGGTATCTGCTACCGTTTTGTGCGCAAGCTTCCAGCAAATTTATTGATACGGATTGAAGTTTTTGGATTAAAGGGACTTGTGATTTGAATTGAATGATCGGTGTGAAGTTATTGTGGATACGACCCACGTCCCACTGCTGGGCACAGGCCTCCTCTCAGAACAAGAGGGCTTGGGCCATAGTTCCCACGCGGGCCCAGCGCGCATTGGGAACTTCACACGCACCATTGAATTGCTTCGCAGGTTTGTACAGGTTTCGACTACGTTTTCCTTCACCGCAAATCTTGTCCTGTCCTGTCCTGTGTGTGCGTGTTCTGTGTGTTATTGTGGATGTTGGTTGGTGATTTAAAAAAAAGAAGAGGAACGTAAAACCCCCTTCTTTCCTATCATCCCCTTTCGAAATCAATTAAGAGTTTCGTTCCATTCTCCATACAAACGTAGTCCCGGTCTCATTTGAAAACTAAGCAACAGAAATAGATGGATTGAAAATACAAACTGAAATACAGATGCACAGAAAAACCAGAAAAATAAGACCATCACTGGGAATCGAACCCAGGTCCTCGGTATTCCGTACCGCGTGCTATACTGCTACACCACTACCACCACCACCACGCTAGAAATAGATGAAATTTTGTAAATAATGGACTAGACGTAATTATCTATGCCTGTGGTTTTTCAGATTTTCATATAAATGTGTAATATGAGTGTTTTTGTCTGTCCCTGACTGAATGCTCCTCTCATCCACTCAAAGGTTGACTGGTAGAGATCCCTTAAAGGGATAAGTTCGCCTTTGTACATGTATTTAATTGTTTGTCATCTGTGTTTGTTTACTTATTTTGTACAATAAAGAGTTTACATACATACATACAATATCAGAATTACAGGAGCACAAAAGTCGACAAAAAAAAGATGTCAACTTTGCACGAGAATTACAGACTAATAAAGCATTTTTACAAAAATCGAAAAAGCCACAGGCATAGAAAATAATTTGAATATCTTGATTGTAAAATATCATTGATTTCTGTGCTATACTTTTCGTATAATATGAGGACAAAAAACCCAAAATTCAACCGCCCAAATCTTGAAAAGCCTACTGACTATCTCGATATAAATTACGGACGTCGTTGCGGAAGGCATGGGGGGGACGGCTGCGAGCGCTTATGTCACGAGCGATAAAGACAGCAATATCCCAAACGAATACCTAACGCGGCCGCCGGCGGCAGGGAAACTTCTCTTTAAAATTACGCGCAGATTTTTTTAAAAGCATTTGACTAATACGTAATGTGTTTTTGTGACGCTAGTTGGCGCTATAGTAACGTAAGATCCGTTTTAACACTTTGACATTTGTGTCACCTTTGTGATTGGTTAAAAAACTAAATTGATATAAAATTAAGCCATCCATTGGGACAGTGGCGATCACTCGTACACTAACCTTAAGCTCATTTGAATTCACACGCCATAATTATAACCTTTTAATTTAAGCCAGTATGTTAATATAACTAATACCAAAGACTTGTGACGCAAAATACCCAAGTGTGGTTGTCTTACCAAAATTATATTATAATCACTGCCAAGTTTCTGGCGAAATGGTTATTTTCAAAACGTAATGTTGCCAATTTGAATAAATTAAGCTTAATTTGATATGACTGTGTTGAAAATAACACAATGACGAGCGGAATGTAATTTGTTCTCCGCAGTATATATTGAAACAGAATCATTTCGGTTCTTTTCGCATCAAATAATGTTATCATCAAGATACTGTTGCTTGGAGACATTATATTTTTGGGATTCCGTACCTCAAATGGAAGAAACCCTTAAAAGAACACGTTTATCAAGATCTTAGGTATTTCTCAGGAACGCGTAATGTATTAACAATTGAAATATATAATGAAATAATAGCATTTGCCGATTGTCTGTCGACGATTTGTTTATAAGTATAGCTATTTCGCGGAAACTACGCAATTTTCCGGCTATATTATGTCCTTTCTAGGATATCAAACTATTTGCATGCCAAATTTCATCTAAATAGGCTGGGCGGTTTAATCGTAAAGATGTAAAAGACAGACAGACAGAGCTATTTCCGTATTTATGATATTAGGCGGCCTATTGCTTACCTTGGTAAATCTCCATATAAGGTGAACGTACGAGTGGTCGTCTCTGTCCCAATAGTTGGCATCTTTAATCTTATCTCATTAGCAATAGAGATGACAGCAGGGTGTCATCTACTGGGCATTAGCGTGTCGAGCTCAAGAGATAATTCTGGAGTACGGTTGAGCTCAAGAGATGTTTCTGGAGTGCGGTCGAGCTCAAGAGATGTTTCTGGAGTACGGTCGAGCTCAAGAGATGTTTCTGGAATACGGTTGAGCTCAAGAGATAATTCTGGAGTACGGTTGAGCTCAAGAGATGTTTCTGGAGTACGGTCGAGCTCAAGAGATGTTTTTGGAGTACGGTCGAGCTCAAGAGATGTTTCTGGAATACGGTTGAGCTCAAGAGATAATTCTGGAGTACGGTTGAGCTCAAGAGATGTTTCTGGAGTGCGGTCGAGCTCAAGAGATGTTTCTGGAGTACGGTCGAGCTCAAGAGATGTTTTTGGAGTACGGTCGAGCTCAAGAGATGTTTCTGGAGTACGGTTGAGCTCAAGAGATAATTCTGGAGTACGGTCGAGCTCAAGAGATGTTTCTGGAGTACGGTCGGGCTTAAGAGATGTTTCTAGAGTACGGTCGAAGAGATGTTTACTTTGTCGCAGTCACTTCATGTTTGAACTTTTGTATTTATAAAATTGTTTAAAGGCATGCATAGAGAAAATCGAAAATGTAAAGATGTCTTTGACCTGGTTTTCTATAAAAAAATAACATGAAACTATGCAATTAAAAAAGCCGTGGTGGCCTAGTGGTTTGACCTATCGCCTCTCAAGCAGAGGGTCGTGGGTTCAAACCCCGGCTCGCACCTCTGAGTTTTTCCAAATTCGTGTGCGGAATTACATTTGAAATTTACCACGAGCTTTGCGGTGAGGGAAAACATCGTGAGGAAACCTGCACTAACCTGCGAAGCAATTCAATGGTGCGTGTGAAGTTCCCAATCCGCACTGGGCCCGCGTGGGAACTATGGCCCAAGCCCTCTTGTTCTGAGAGGAGGCCTGTGCCCAGCAGTGGGACGTATATAGGCTGAGATGGATGGATGGATGCAATTTCACAAGAAGTAAGGTGAACAAACAAGTGAAGAAAAAAGTTCGAAAATCACTGATTTCAAAACATTTTAAATAATTATTTAGAATTTATACGGCACCCTTTAGTGCCCGTTTCTAACTCGGCCGTTATTTTTGTGAGCCCATACAAAAATCCAACTATGGACAAAGAACTATAGAAGCACTTGAGCTAACTTTTATGACTAATAAAAAACTTCGCATCGCATGCGTTTGCAGAACATTCCTCAGACCCTGCATTGCGCTCCCTCGCAATTACTTGACCCATTCACATCGCCTCGCAAACCGCAAGAGTTGTGAAATTCCAAGTAACAATATGGCAGCCATTTTCACAATACCATACATATATGACTTATATGCAGCGAACATCGAAGAAAGTTTAATGGTGGCACTAAAACGAAAGAATACCAGCGAGAGTCAAGGTTTTTATGGTTACTGGGAACTATACTTTGAATATTAACGGGTATTGGAGGATGTACAGAAAGTATAATAAAAAATTAAGTATGTGACAAAAGCGTGAGCATGAGTGAGAGAGTATAATAAAGATTATACACGCAGTTGAATGATTTTTTACCTTATACTTACCTACATAACCAGCAACTGGAAGGGGCCAAATAGTTCCTACTTCAAAGAGATTTTGGTAATGTAATTGTTACTCAATGTAGGTTCAAGAAATTTAGGTGCGACGACGAGCGATGCGACGAGGAATGTTCGGTACAATTGCGATCTAAATGCGCGAACCGAGCGAGCGAAGCAAGCGGGTCGTGGCAGGCGGCCGGCAAATCGCTGGGATTTAATTTTGGTAGAAAATAATTTGGCCCGTACCAGTGCTGGTAAAGTTATGTAGAAAAATTCAAAAAAATACACACACACACATTTTTTATAACTGTACTTTTTGTTGACTGTACTTGCATTGTCGCCCAAACTACATTTGCATACCAAATTTCACGTCGATGCTATTAACCGTTGAAGAGTTCCGTCGTGCGGAGACGATCCTGGCTGGACTACCAGGATGTCACTACTAGATTATTGTTTGATTATTGTTTATACTATTATTGTGTAATTTAACTTGCAACATTTGACTACAGACAGACAGACAGACAACGGGACAGGTGAAACTAAATAAAAGCTTGTAAACTTGTTAAAACATACTAACAGTACATAATAGTCGAATGTTTGTCCTAAAAAAATTAGTTATGTCTAATGTTACTCTACTATGTATATAGTATTCCGGCCATAGAAAAATGTTCAGTCATAAAATTTAAAAACTACTCACTCATTGCAGCTAGTTATTGATGTCTGTGACACTGTTACCAGCGTCTTGGTCGTGGTGGTGAGCCTGTCTCCTACACACTTCCTTCTTTCACACTCGTTCAACACTGCATCTTCCCTCAACGGCTGCAACACCTCCTTCACCTTATTCGGCCCCGTCTTCACCGTCGATCTCTCAAACCTCAAGTTGGCAGTTGTCTTCCCATCAGTAGAAATCTCAGTAGCTTCTGTAACTATCGCACCTTTTCTAGTTCTAGAAACTACTTTAGAAGACTTTCCGACAACGTTACCTTTTTTTATCAATTCTTCATTGGAGTCTATTATCTTCGGTTGAGGTAGACCGTTTTCTAACATACTTTTGATACTACTAGAGTTTAGATTAGTACTTATAATATTATCTAAATCGACTTCGTAATTGTGTTGAATAGGTTGCCGTCTTTGGTCTTTCTGCCATGTTTTCATTCCATATATAGGTTCTGACTCAACACCAAAGGCGTAATCTACTTTGCTATCATCTGTTACGTTTTCTATTTCGTCTGGAGCAGGTTCTTGTGTTGTGTCTTCGAAGAAGTCATCAGTTAGTTCTGTTATCTGTGCGCCTGGACGCTTGACGTCTGTTAAATCGAAGTTGATGAAGTTTTTGTTGATGTTCTTTCTTCTTCCGTAAAGCTGTCGGTAGTATTTTTCTTGGTCTCCATACATCCAACAGACCTTCCACCATTGTTTGCACATCAGGATATTGGCTGAGTTTGAGGATTTGACATGGCGGGTCGCTGTGGCTGACATTTTGGTTGTTTTCTGAAATAGTTGTGATGAAAATTTAAGATAAGGCTTCGTTTTGAAGAACCAAATTGTTGCCGATGAGATTGCAATAACCTAAAAATTTTAATGTTATTTTGTTTTAAAGTTTCAACAGTTTTAAAACAGGTGTTTTAGTTTATGCAGATTTTGACAAAAAAAAGATATTGTAAGTATGTAATTAAGTTCCTTAGTCACGCGCACCTAAGTATACAACATTGTCTAAGAAGTTCCGAAAGTATAAGAACTTAAGAACAGTCAAAGATGGCATGATAAACTTTTTAATAAAGATATACTCGTATCTTTAGGAGAAAAATATTTTACGGAAAATTCTTACGTAGTTAAAGTAAACCCGTTCAATGCAAATAAATAATTTCATTTCATTTCAAAAGTCAAAGGTTTGGACCGTCTGATTTTTCTGAACCGGTATCGTCAATACAGCTGCACCAAATTACGTCGACAAAATACAGAAAATAACACAGCGACTGGGTTGCAGACATCGTTGTTGCCAGGGTTGCTACAAAGTAGTACTTTTAGTTTAGTACGGTTTTGCAAGTTATTGGTTCGAACGTTCTAGCACCGATTCCTTGTCTACTCAATATTTTGGATTAACAAGCGCAGCGTAGGACGTCCACCAACGAGATTGACGGATGATCTGGTTAAAGCCGCGGGTTCACAGTAGATACAGGTCGCCTCCAACCGACGAAGCTGAAGGTAAGCCAGCCTATACGTGTGATATGATGTCAACATTTTACTGGCAAATGCTTTAAATTAGGCTTTATTGTAGTTTTTGACTTACACACAATACTTAAGAGGTCGGATACATCAGGAATGTATTCTTGTTTGCTATAAGAATAAGAATTATTTATTTGCTAAAAGCGTTTTTAGTGCATATATTTTACTTTTTTAAACAAGCATTTTACTTTTTATTGTTTATGTTTTTGCTGTTCTTATTCTGTTCAATTTCTTTGCAATTGAAGTGAAAAGCGAAGTGTTCAACTCATTCATAAAACCCATCTTACTCTCGCTTTAACTATCACTCGCCTGCGGCTCGGGTGGATATAAACGTCTCGGCTAAAATGGCGCCTTTTATACAATCACAAGTAATTTGTACACGATCTTTCTATTTAGGTACTCTTGTTCTATTGCGTTAAGACCCTAGGTTTCTGGCAGCCCTCAACCCAGCCTAACCCGTCATTACCCCGCAATCTTCTGCAGCGTATTACGGTTTATTTACCTCATCTAGTTCGTGATTTACCGTTTAATTGGGCTGTCAGGATAACACAGGATTAACGGGATCCTGAAGAGTTGCGTGAAGATAACGAGGATTGGCCACTAGTGTTGGAGATTGAGGATGGCGATTTGGTATTGCCGGCAATGATACTTGTGAGGTCATTGAAGGAGTTATAGTAGGTAACTAAATTTTATTACATACGTATAAGTGAATGCTTGTGCCCCGTGGTAAGTTAAGATATTTCCGGGATGAAATATAGCTTAATAGCTGTTGCAACTTCGTCTGCGAATTCGTTTATCGCGCGCCCGTGGGAACTAAACTATTTTCCGGGATGTAATTTTATCTATGTTCTCAAGGTCTCAAACAATGTAGATCCCACGCGGATCTGCTACGGATTGGGAACTTCACACTTTGAACCCACGATCCTCTGTTTGAGAGGCCATAGTATACCACTAGGTCACCACGGTTTACCAACACGGAAAGTTAAAACACATGTCAACTCTTGGCACACTCATTATCACTAGACGCCTAGACGGTGTAATGACTCAGTATAGTAGTCTGTCGCTATGAAGTCAATCCTGACACCTGTCATCCTGATACTAAATACGTCAATGTTTTTGTTATGATTGTTTTTTGAGTCTTTTTGTATTTTTTATTTCAACTCCAAATTTGTTACTACGGTCATCCCGTGAAAACCATATCGAAAACACAAACTGAGACATGGATGCACAGAAAAACCAGAAAAAAAGACCAGTGCTGGGAATCGAACCCAGGTCCTCCGCATTCCATGCTGCGTGCTATAACTGAACACCCTACACCACCGCTGGACAAAACAAAACAAAAAGCAACCTAAGATATGTGTGCATAGGAGAAATTTTGTGTCTAGACTCCTGTCCAGCGGTGGTGTAGGGGTTATAGCACGCAGTGCTGAGGACCTGGGTTCGATTCCCATCCCAGCGCTGGTCTCTTTTTCTGGTTTTTCTGTGCATCCATGTTTCAGTTTGTATTTTCGATAATGTTTTTGTTTTTTGACGATTCAGTATGGGAGTGACACGTGTCAGAATTGACTACTTAACGGCGGACTACTGTTGTAGATAATATGCCTATATTGAAATGTTCAAAAGTGTCTAGATAAAAAGTACCCCTAGATACTTTTCATAAGTGTAGAATCTCTCTTATCACAAACCATAGTCTGAAATCAAGCCGCACGCGCAGATAGCGATCTACGCAGGTAGCTTTAATGTTTGCGCAGTTAATTGCGATCTATAGATCAAAGCGCGCAATTATCGATGCTATCGACGCACGCGCACTATTGTGCGGCGATTTATAGTGCATTATAGAATACGGCTGTGTGAAATTATATGTGGTCCAATCAACGGAGAATGGTTGTGATTTTTGCTGGAAATTATAGACTAGACACGGATAACGAGATGTAGGATAAAAAGAAAATGATGATAATAAAGAAAGACGTCAAAGTGCAGCTCCCTCTCACTCTTGTATCAAATCATATAAGCGTCAGCGGGAAGGCAAGATAAGAAGTTCGAATTCTACAGGGCAAGATCACTGCCCCAGCAGTTGTCATCTTTAATCTGTCATTATTGGGCTCTAGCATATCAAACGCTAGGGTTTTTTTGAGGATTGAGTCGCTTTAAGGGCAAAGACACTAGGTCTTAGCTTTGTTTCCTTGCTTTTAGGCTTTATATCACGTGCTTTATAGATGGGGCTTGTAGTCGAGAAAAAATCATTATGGACGACTAGGAAGGGAGAACCCAGACAGTGCCGAAATGTCACCGGCTAAACCTGGCTGGACGTCCCCAACTTCCTGGAGCTTACTACGGGGAGGAGAGGGTTGGAGGGGATTCTTATTTACCCAGTGATAACTTCAGCCATTTGCTGGAAAGACGGGATAGGAGCCTCGGTTCTCCCGTAAGCTCTGCGGGTGATGGATCTAAATCTCCAATCGAAATTCCAAAATTGTGTTTAAGTATAATGATAATGAGGATCCCAAGACTTTTTGATGTGTGTTCCCAGGGGGTTCCGTATTTTAGTGATAAGTGTTAAATCGCCATCAATCTAACAATATTTTTTTCACACCTCTCCTTCAGAAAAGTAACTTTTCCTCCCTGACGAGAGGGAGCAAAGTGCAACTTTTCTATTCAAGGCTTTTCTAAGTGTTTTATTGCAAATTAAATTGTTTGAAGTTGATAATTGTAAAGCCACACCATTTTCTATGCTGGAATGCTGGTTGTTCTTTAATAATATGTAGAATAAATTTTTTTCAAGTTTCTTAATGCTCGGTGTGAAAAGTTGTATGAGCCACTCGGGAGCAAAATTATTTTCATCTCGGGCGTTAACACTTGAATCCTTCATTACGCTCAGGATTCTACTTTAGAATCCCTCGCTACGCTCAGGATTCTATTTTAGAATCCTTCGCTACATTCTGGATTCAATGTACGCCCTCGCCGTAAATACACCATTTTGCTCCCTTGTGACACAAATAACTATTGCTTCATTCAGGCCGCAGGAAACTTCTGACATGCTCTTGGAAGAAGCTAAACGGTAAGCCAAAAAAAATGTTTTTGCATCAAATGGCTTTATTTAGCCAATATCCAGGTAGAAATGGTATAAAATTAAGTGTTTTCCATTAGCAGCTTTTAATTTTATCTCCGCTAAACCTCAGTACCTCTATCGGCAGAGTACCTACCATAAAACGAACAGTACTCAATCAAAGAAAGATTAGAAACACAAATTGCTTTATATTAATTGCAAAGCAGAGGATCGTGGGTTCAAACCCGAGTTCACAACTCTGAGTTTTTCTGAGAACTTACATTAAATTTACCACGAGCTGTACTGTGAAATGTTAGTAGATATGAATTTCTACCAGGGTCTCGGTTCAGCAAGCAAAAATTCGTTGCTGTCTGTTTGAGACCCTGGGTCAATAGGGTAGCATAGCATAGCATATCCTTCGTAACTCTCAAACCAATGGACTGGTTTATTTTTTACATAACATGATACAACATGATACAAGTTTTATTGTCTTGATTGACCACTAGCAGCCCATACTTCGAAAGTTTGTACTAAGAGCAAATGGTAAACAAAAAAGTGCATCGGACAAAATATAGACTTCTTCAATGTTCGTTTTGCGCCTGCCGTTGGAACAGAGTATTACTATATGATTAAAATCGGTTGACCCCTTTGTGAGATAATGAACTTTGAAATGATAATGCTGGGGATGGTTCAACTTTTCTAAATCGACTAGGTTATTGGAAGGTTAAGTTCTCGTGTCTTTATAAAATTAGCAAAGAAAACTAAAAATTTTAATTAAGCTCCGGCCGTTGATGAGCGAATTAATGTCCAAGTTATACGGCTGTCGTAAAAAATAACTGGAATTCGCTGCAGCGCTGTTGGACTTTTGCGGATTAAGATATTTTGGTTTTATTGATATTTTAGTGTTTAACCTACTTAAAGTAGGTATAATGATCAAGACGTTGGCCGGCATCTTTTGATTACCTACTGGATATTTTTTTACAGTTTCAAAAGATCCCACTACGATATTAAAAAAAGCGAAAGTTTGTGTGTGTTTGTAGATTTTACCGATAGCTTCTCTCGTTAACTCTTCAATCTATAATTTGAATACAAATTCCACAATTTCACTTGATTCTCAAATATTCCCAAAAATACTGAACCGAAGAGCTGGCAACATCCTTGGACAAAAAAGTTTGTTTAGCTATTCAGACAGGGAACGCTGCCAGCATCATTGGTCCCTTGCCTAGCTCTAAAGGGACTGCTTTATCTGAATCATTAGGTTCATTCATTAATCGGTGTTGTACTTGTTGGTACAATAATAGGACTACACTTGACTGTTAAAAAAAAACTAAAAATTCTATAGTTATCCAAATTTGCACCGATCTTGTAGCTTTTACAATTCTAACTTACAGCTTTTAATGATATCATAGTGATTGATTGCCTTTTATTTCGCGTTGGATTGAGTAGGCTGGTACGAGTACAACTTTCTGACAAAAAACAGATTGACCCTGGTCAAACTACTACTTGTTTCTATTAGATCATCGGCCATGATGGTTTTTTATACACCGTATTTTTCTTAATTTTTGTTAACTTTGACAGAATCTCCATATAAATTTTAATCGGAACTGATCCATGGTTTCAGCATTAAGGGTTATCAGACATGAGAGAACATGTACTTTTCTGCCTTGCCAATCATGGTAACTTGAGCAAAAGCTGTGATTAACCAGAGGCCGTATTGCCTTACGTTTTTGACGCTTGTTGTCGCAATCAAATGACACATTTCGCATACATCATCATCATCATCATATCGGCCATAGGACGTCCAGAGTTGCTTTAGTTGGACGCGGCCTGCATCCTACGTGAACCTGCGGCTTTAAACAGGTCATCTGTCCATCTCATAACCATGAGGTCATGTGTGTATGAGTAGTGAAATTACAACAGAGGTAGACTTCAAGTAATAGTTAGTATTATTCTTAATTAATTCCACGGATCGGCAAATGGAGCGTAGGACCACCAACTAGATGGACGAATGACCTGGTTAAAGTCGCGGGATCACGGTGGATGCAAACCGTCTGTAGGGGAGCCCCATGTTTGGAAAATTGTTTACAGTGGGCGACCTATAGCTGCGATGATGATTCTGAGTGATGTAGGCTGATAAGGAGATAGCGTGACGACGTAAACGTATATCAAATTATATAGTGGAAGAACCGTCATATCGATATGGTCGAACAGTGGACAAAGGAAGCTTTCGCCCAACCGTGGGACACTTTAATTAACTAAAAAAACGTACTAATGTAGTTACCACCCAGTTCTCAGCCTGTACAAGCGCTAATAGAAATACATGTGTTATTCATAAGCTTGCATCATAATCTAGCAGATGCACTACAAATATATTAACGACCCAACGGCAGCTTGTAACCGTTATAGTATTTATAAAACATCTTATTATAATCTTAATAGGGGATGTCGATAAACATCGTTTAATATATCGATATTTTGCATTGTCTTCACGGCCTATGTACGAGTATGTCCTACTGCAGGACACAGAACTCGCGGAATGAGAGGGCTAATGTCGTCCCACGTGGGCCCAGGGCGGAATGAGAACTTCAGACACACCATTGAATTTCTTCGTGGATGTCCTCCTGGTTCCCGCGACTCCAGCCGCGTATTGTTCGTTTATCGCTATCCCGTGGGCACTATGTAATTTTCCGGGATAAAAGCTATCCTACTAAATTTCATCAAAATCGGTTCAGCGGCTTAGACGTGACGAGCTAACAAAGAAACAAACAGACTTACAAACTTTATTTTTTTTATAATATTCTAGAAATTCAGCTATCTGCATATCTAATCGGTTCAGCCGTTTACTACCTATAACCTCCTAACGCCCTAGTCAAATTTTTGATATTATGAACATCAAACTTTATGTCATTTATGATAGAGTTTGAAGTTCAAATTACAATAAGTCCTTTTTAAAGGACTCTGGGCGTTAGAATAAAGTACCTAACAACACAATACAATGTCAGCTAAATAAAATGTTTGTAAGGACATCGCAGAACATGTATTAACCTTATCGATGTCTTACACGCACATCACTAACTCTTGCGTGCGCGCATGCATGCAAATAAGGCGAAATCGCCCCTCCCACTCGCACGCAACCATTCTCACACGAAAGAAGAGGACGGGCGTATGTTTTTTGTTCTTATTATGTTAATTTTTGATGCTACTGAAGGGCATCGTCGGCCAAGGAAATTGCTTTATAATTTTGGTGCTGTAGGTTTGCGAATTTGTGAGAAAGTAGGGTAATCTGGTTATAATGTGGCTAATTTAAATTCGATTGAAATAATTTATACGACAGACATATTCGTCTAGAGATAACAGTTCAATACCGCGCGGTAAGTTATTCATTATGCAATTTTCTGCGGCATATACAAGGTCTTATCCCTGGGAAAACGCTTATAACGAGTTTTAGTACGAGCAAAGCTCGGTCACCCAGGTACTTAATGTATTGCGAAATTATTTAGGCTATTGGATGCCGTACATTGAAAATACCATTTAATTTGTTTGGAATAAACATAATGATAAAATTACTTAATTTTTTTAAGTTGCAGAACTAAAGTATCCGTTTGAGTAGGAGAACTTTAGTAAACTTCCGATATGAGCATATATCCAATGCATCCCGTAAAATATGTTACGGATACTGAGTAACACGAACATAAGAAATGAGTAAGATAATGAAAACCAATAACGGTAAAATCATCTCTTAATTCTAGCGAAACTAAAAAAAAAAGTAATAGGATATTTTTTCGGTTGTTTTAGGAAATACAGACTATTACAACCAAATCATGCTGCCATTACAGAAATCACAGATAACATCTTACGCTGATTGCTTGCTGCACGCACAGCCAGTGATTCTAAAGAGAGAACTGCTGACATAACAGCACCAGGAAAGTCACATTTTTAATTTGAGCGTATTTTGATTAATTTCTTACCCCGGATAGAAAACAATCTCACGAAACATCAGTTGCCAGGATCAAGTTGAAGTTCATGGTTTACCCCCTTATTCATAAACGACAATTAAACCTATTTTAGATTCGCGCTGTCATCGTTCATCCACCATTACGTCTCATATTTCGTTTTCTAGAATTTTTTTACCGTACAACGGCAAAAACTACTAGACACTGGCAAAATTGTCCTCCGATGGACAGAGCCATATTTTTTTAAAGAAACAACAACCTATTTTAGTTAAAATGCCGCTAAAATTAGTTTGTCCTTATCTGTCACTTCGACATTTGTATTTGTTAGAAAGGGACAAAGCATTTGTTAGTTAACATAGGCTTGTTAAGTTTTATGAATAAGGGGTTTAGTTATTTACTCGTATAACAATCAATATCAGTTGTCATACTGAAGAAAGATTACTTAAGTAAAAGCATAATAATTGAATAAAAAGTCTAACATCTGGTGGCGTGAACGGGTGTGTTACGTAAGGAAGAACTCTGGTTGAGTTCGAAACGCGTCAACGTAGTGTGGTCGGTGGTGATAATATAGGTTTGTATGATCTGTGTGTGTTTCTACAGTGAGGAGGTGAAGGAGCTGAATGAAATTATACGTTTGTTGCATCGCAGGTGACCAATGTGATTGTTTAAAGTTATTTTTACGGACCTCTTGATAATATTCTCTGGTGACTGACGCAACCACACAACCTTTAGGTATAGGTAGTGCCGCGAGATTTGAAGTGAATGATAACACACACAGCTACAACATGTCGTGTAATGACAGCAGGATTTTGACATTTAGTCATTCAAATCAGTTCTTTTTTTAACCCCCGACGCAATGAGGGGTGTTATAAGTTTGACCGCTATGTGTGTCTGTGTGTCTGTCTGTTATATGTATCTTCGGTGCGTGTGAAGTTCCCAATTCGCACTGGGCGTAGGAACAACGGTCCAACTGGTCCAAGCCCTCTCATTCTGAGAGGAGGCATGGGCCCATCATTGGGACGTATATAGGCTGAGATAATGATGATGATTAGTGACATAGCTTATACATAGGACGGATGACCTGGTTAAAGTCGCGGGTTCATGGTGGATGCAGGCCTCTGCAACGACTGGAGGTCTATGGGGGAGGCCTATATCTAACAGTGGACGTCCTACGGCTGATATAATGATGATGATGATGAAGGTAATATTAGTGACAAAACTAACTTCCAAAATGGCATGTCGTGACAATATCGTATTTCGTAACGTAACGTTCGCCGAATTCTTGTCTAAACCCATCATTCCAAAGCTATTAAGGAGCCATTAAAAAATAATTATCCTTACAAAAGGCTGCGGGGCGATCCGGGTTCGCTTCACTAGTTGAAGCCTCAATGTACACTGTGTTTTTCTAGAGTTCCGTTAACTTTGGCTGACGGCTCAGCTTATTGATAGAAACTGCCTGGTAATTAACCATTTGCCAAATGAAAATATATTTTGTTCGATTTATATTTATTTTTCTTACATTGTAGTAGCTCCACAGCCATTGTCACATTATAAAATTGACAAACTTCACAAGGGACATTGACGTGACACATAAGAGAGACATCATGTAAACTCACTTTTTTAACTTTCTTTTAAGGCTTTAGTTAAGAACATTGAAAAAAAAACTTTAAACAGTTAAATCACTAGTGTCTTGGAGAAATTAACTTCATCGAAAATACAAACTGAGACATGGATGCACAGGAAAACCAGAAAAAGAGACCAGCACTGGGAATCGAACCCAGGTCCTCAGCAATCCGTGCTGCGTGCTATAACCCCTACACCACTACTGGTCAGGAATCTAGACACGAATTTTTCCTATGCATACATATCTCAGGTTGCTTATTTCTACTAAGTATACTACTTTAGCAGCAGCACTAGCGACATCTATGTTTCGTTGTGTGGTTAGTTCCGAATGAGTGTGACGTCTGTCGACGAAACATAGATGTCGCTAGTGCTGCTGCTTAAGTAGCATAGTAGAAATAAGCAACCTGCGATATGTATGCATAGGAAAAATTCATGTCTAGATTCCTGTCCAGCAGTGGTGTAGGGGTTATAGCACGCAGCACGGATTGCTGAGGAGCTGGGTTCGATTCCCAGTGCTGGTCTCTTTTTCTGGTTTTTCTGTGCATCCATGTCTCAGTTTGTATTTTCGATATGCTTTCACGCCATACCCGTAAAAGTAACAAATTTGGAGTTGAAATAAAAAATACAAAAATACTCCAAAAAACCAATCATGAAATTAACTTCATTTGACCTGTCAAATGATCTCTTAAAGTTAACGGAAATAAAAAATAGCACGGTGTATAGGCAGCTTTATGCGTTCCAAGGTAAGGTAGCATGGTTGGGTTGAATTTAATGATGGCCTGGGGTTACTAAGTTAAATAACTGGCTGTTTTCTCTACCTGGGACGGAATGAAGGTTGTAATTGCAGTTGCTGTATAAAGTTGACTTTGTATTGGAACTAGTACGAATTACTTGTGGCGTGCGTAGGTTTGAGGTGTAAAGATGGAGTACCTTTGTGTGACGAGAGCTGGATTTAGGTTATAATTACCTACTGTTTTTTGTAAGAGGTAAAGTTACCTATCCTAATTACTATACAATGACTTTTGATTGAACGTCAACACACAGTAAGCAGTACAGAACACATAGGTAAGTAGAGAACACAGGTATATAGAGATTTAAGAATGACTGAGAGATTTAGTCTTGTTAACGATTGGATTTTACTAGGGGTACAAATAATTTACCACAAACGGGACTTATCACGCTAAAACACATGAGTAATATGGTGACCACGGCCACTGTAATGTCGGTGTTGAGGTAAATATTACTCGTGTGTTTTAGCGTTATAAGTCCCGTTTGTGGTATTTTGACTTTGAGTTAAAATCACAAAGTTTAAAACGTTTTACAAATAATTTGTCAAAAAAAATGCAAAATGTATATAATATAAATAATGTCGAAAAAAAACCTTTAATCATTTTCTCTGCTTATACAAGTCTCGCTGCCAGGCACTCTTTCCTTAAGAGTAAGAGTAAGCACTCTTGCTACTGGGCTGTTAATCCTACGCGGGCCCAATGAGGATTATGAACAACACACACACCACTGAATTGCTTCGCAGGCGTGTGCAGGTTTTCTCACTAATATCACCCCAATTAATTCCAAAAAAACTCAGAGGTACAACCCTCAGTTTGAACCCACTACAATCCTTTGCTTAAGAGCTTACCACAGCTTTTGTTTTACCCGAAATTAAATTCGGAGAAACGTTACTGATTCGGAATTCGGATAAACCAACTCCTGTCATAAGTGCTTCGTAATTGCTTGTTGCGTGAGGCCTTTGCGATGTAACGAACTGGTCTTTACACGCACTGGGAACTTAAAGTGGATAAAAAAACGTTTTTCAATGAATGGGAAAGGCGAGTATTTAGCTTCTGACAGGATAGGTCTTCTACAGGAATCGACGCCACTGCTCATTGCCTTGACATTTTGCGGTCCCTAGTCTAATAAAAAATATGCAGCCCCTTTTGCTAATATAGACAGGCACAGCGAGTACTTAGAAACTGGAGCAGCTGGATGGTAATATAATAGCAAATACATTGTCATGTGCACGCATGGATGGACGAATGAACTGATTAAAATCGCAATTCGTGGTGGATACAGGCCGTTTCCAACCGGAGCAATGGAGGTAATATGGGGGAAGCCTATGTACAATAGTGGACGTCCTACGCCTCATATGATGATGAAGATTTAGTCATCGGTATTTTGTTCTCACTTTCGTATTTCCATGACAAAACGCCTGGGAAAACTGTGGTTTTTTACGTGCAATAAAGAGTTTACATACATACAATAGACTTTACAACGCTTCGGTTTTGGTTTATTTCGTATGGCGCTATGTACGTTTTATAGCGACGAAATACAAGTGTTCCATTGTGTACCACGCAGGCCATTCCCGCGGGAGCGTAGAAATTCCATATGCGGCAAACCAACAATAAATCTGAGCAAATCGTAGATAAATCCAGTTTATCGCGGTCGCCATTCCAGTGCATTGTTCGACGTCCGTCCATCATCGCGGCATTGAGTCCGTAGACTGAGTCCCGTTGTAAAGTGGCTTATCTGCGACATGGTATAGTAGTCCTGAAGATTGGTTCGCGTTCAGATAGATTTGATTCGTCTGTAACGCCATTTGTGGTTTATACGACAATTTGCTGGTTTAGGATATTAACCCCCTGTTCACCATCCATTGATCAAATTTATTTGACGTATAGTGTGATGCCGTCTCTGTTTGTTTTGTTCGAATAGACGAAGACGGCATCACATTTATCTATTAAATAAAATTTATCAACGGGTGGTGAAACAGCCCCTAAAAGGTATGTATGTGTGATGTTTAAATTAAATTTATTCGGAATTATTTGAATTATTAAAACAAAAATATATTTTGAATGAAAAAAGAATTTCAAACAAAATCATATTTAAAGGATTCTTCATCCTTTGTCTAAATTTTATGTAATATAATATAATATAATAGCTGTATTTTTTTCAGAAATTATATAATACTAACCTAACATAAACCACTGCTTTCTATAAAGATGACACTTCAATATCGGTGTCATTTATGCCAAACAAAAA
>NC_133485.1:18984015-19000640 GCF_025370935.1 Choristoneura fumiferana
CAGGTGAATAGATCATTTATTGTATATAATCAATATATTTAATCAATTTATAATATATTGTAGTACACAAATTTTTATAAAATTTGATCTTTATAAATTGTAAGACCAACGTTCCTCGGCTCACAAAGCCCAGTTACATGATAGGTTACAGGATATGATAGAGAAAAGAAATTTCTAAATCCCATACAAAATCGATTGTCACCTCCCTGGACTGACCACTTAAGAGACTGACAACATCAGTCATATCGTAAGCCTGGGTCACTAACAACATATATCAGAAGTCCGAATGCGGCCTGCATATTTTGCATACGGATCTCCTTTGGTAGCTAACAGGAAGGGTACCGAACTGTCCAAGTCCGATTTATTTTGATATATGTTATAGAGTTAGTCTCAAATTCAATCTGTTAGGAGAAATTGTCCTCCAAGAACTGAATTTAATTAAATACTGGTTCCATTGTATGTTGGAGAACATGAAAGAATAATGGACTCGTGTTTGTCAGTTGTTTTTATGTTTTTTTTTTCGAGACCATGAATAGGATCATGGACTAAGCTTTTAAAGCTCTAGAGCTAGAGCTTTAAAAAACATTTGACAAAACTATCCATTCTTTTTTCATGTTCCCAACATATAATGAAACCAGTAATTCATTATCTTCTTTTTTTGAGAAATCTATAGAAGTTGGAGGGTTTTGGTAAATTTTCAGTACTTTAAGGGCAATTTCTCCTAACAGGTTGAATTTGGGCAGCTAAAAAAATACCTGTGCTATTTTAGACTATCTATAACATATATCAAATTGAATCAAAACGGAGTCGGCAGTTGGGTACCCTTCTTGTTAGTGCTATTTTGGTTAAGGTACTGATGAATAATTAAGGTACACTGGTAAGAGTGGTAAGGTGTGTAAGGGAAACAGCGTGAACTTTCCATACATTTTGCGGTAATTAGATGATGTGATTGATTAAGTAAAAAACATTTCACATGTTTTCAATCAAGTAATGTAGGTAGTAGGAGTAACAGTTGTATCAAATTATGAAAAGTACACGCTATCGTTCCATTCACCTTAAGATGTAAAATTGACTGATTGTAAATATATAAAGGATTCAGCGTCATGTTTCTGTAAATAAATGTTCTCAAATTGGGTTAATAAGATTTTAATTCTTCTTAAATAAATGACATAAATGAAATAATTTTTAATTTATTCCAGGTTGTCTGCGTACCTACCTACCTACGCATTACCTGATCTAGTAAGCAGTACTGCGTAGGCAGTAGGTATCAGGCTTCACAATACCTTTTACCGTGCTCTTACAGTACTCGCTACTGTAAGTGCACTGTTACAGATATTGTGCAGGATATTGCTTTTTAATGTGCATGCTCAGTAGTAGGTATTCAGAGTACCGCTATTGTCCATGCACGTTAAACAGTACTTTCCTTTACAATACCTTTAACTGTAGTGCACAGTAAATGTAATGTGGAAGACAGTAATTTAATATGCATGCACAGTTGCCGGTACTGTAATTGCACATTAAAAGTACTGTCGCCCACATTACATTTCACTGTGCGGGCACATTAAAAAGTACCGTCTTCCTCGTTACATTTCTGTGCGTGCACATTAAAAAAACTGTCTTGCACATTATATTTTACTGTGCGTGCACATTAAAAGTACTGACTTCCTCGTTACATTTTACTGTGCGTGCACATTAAAAATTACTGTCTTCCACATTACATTTTACTGTGCATGCACATTAAAAAGCAACTGACTTGCTCGTTATATTTTACTGTGCATGCACATTAAAAAGTACTGACTTGCTCGTTATATCTTACTGTGCGTGCACATTAAAAAGTACTGATTCTCGTTACATTTTACTGTGCGTGCACATTAAAAATTACTGTCTCCACATTACATTTTACTGTGCATGCACATTAAAAAAACACTGACTTGCTCGTTATATCTTACTGTGGCGTGCACATTAAAAGCTTGACTTCCTCGTTACATTTTATGTGCGTGCACATTAAAAAGTACCGACTTGCTCGTTATATTTTACTGGCAATGCACATTAAAAGCACTGACTTGCTCGTTATATTTTAATGTGCGTGAACATTAAAAATTACTGTCTTCCACATTATTTTACTGTGCATGCACATAAAAAGCACTGACTTGCTCGTTATATTTAACTGTCCATGCACATTAAAAAGTACTGACTTGCTCGTTATATCTTACTGTGCGTGCACATTAAAATACTGACTTCCTCGTTACTTTTACTGTGCGTGCACATTAAAAAGTAGACTTGCTCGTTATTTTTACTGTGCATGCACATAAAAAGCACTGACTTGCTCGTTATATTTTAATGTGCGTGAACATTAAAAATTACTGTCTTCCAATTACATTTTACTGTGCATGCACATTAAAAAGCACTGACTTGCTCGTTATATTTTTAATGTGCATGCACATTAAAAGTAGATTCTCGTTTATATCTTACTGTGCGTGCACATTAAAAAGTACTGTGCGTGCACATTAAAAAGTACCGACTTGCTCGTTATATTTTACTGTGCAAGCACATTAAAAAGTACTGACTTGCTCGTTATATCTTACTGTGCGTGCACATTAAAAGTACTGACTTCCTCGTTACATTTTACTGTGCGTGCACATTAAAAAGTACTGACTTCCTCGTTACATTTTAATGTGCGTGCACATTAAAAAATTACTGTCTTCCACATTACATTTACTGTGCGTGCACATTAAAAGGTACCGTCTTCCTCGTTATATTTTAAATGTGCGTGCACATTAAAATTACTGTCTTCCACATTACATTTTACTGTGCGTGCACATTAAAAGTACTGTCTCCTCGTACATTTAATGTGCGTGCACATTAAAAATTACTGTTTAAACAGTTAAAATTCTTTAATGTTTAAACATTAAAAAATTTAAAAAAAATTTACTGTTTGAAACAGTAAAAATTTTTTAATGTTTAAACATTAAACTTTTTTTACTGTTTTAAACAGTAAATTTTTTTTTACTGGTCAAAACATTAAAATTACTGTTTTGCTTTAACTGTTTTCGGAACAGTAAAATTTAATGCTCAAAACAGCAGGCTCCCCTGGAACTGTTTAAAAAAAAACTTAAACGATTTATCAGGTATTTTAAATGATTATTTTTTCAGATGGTGAAGCTCGTTGGATTTTGTTAGGTTTATCAATAGACACAGTCAGCTAATCAGCCCGCTGTCCCACTAGTCCCATTGAGTAGTCCCATCATGGGACTACTAGAGAGATTAGTCTTAGTCTTAAAAAAAACTTACGGTTTAAAAAAAAAACACTTTTTCTTGACTACGTTTCCTGTTTCTTTTTGCGGTTTAAAGTTTTTTGTATTAATTAACATTAATCCCACTAATATTATAAATGTAAAAATTTGTAAGTCTGTTTGTTTTTTTTGTTTGTTACATCACACGTCTTAACCGCTAAGCACTATAATAGAAATCTCTATAAGTTTAACTGACCTAATCCTGTGACATATTGCTTTCGATAACTTATATGAAACATTCCTAAAGGGTAAATCAATAGATCTTCAAAGTAATTTCAGAGACAATTAATTTAATTGTATTCAATTTATACGCAAGGCGATATACTTAATTGAATGAGTTTGTTATTAAGTTGGATAGCAATGTTATCATATAAACTCCTTTGCGTCTAACACAGGGTTTGTTAGCGATGGTTAAGTTTGATAATAAATCTCTTTGATTCACTGCCGTGCGCGATCCCAAACCTCGATGTTATTGGAGATGCGTGCAACAATAATATTTTATAGATCACAATAACATCCTTTACTTAATGTAGTACCTAAATCCTCAATTTAATAGTGCGCTACTTGTAGGTACTATATTACTCAAGTCTGTGCCTGTAGGTAAAGTGTTTAAAGAATACTTATTACTTGAAAATAATGATGATCAGGTAAAGTGGTAATTCGGTTTATTTTTATTATTTTTTGTCAGTGTAAGGTACTCATTTTACTCTCGTGTGAACTACACAGCCCAAGCCCTCTCATTCTAAGAGGAGGCCTGTGTCCAGCAGTGGCACATTATAGGTTGGGGTGATGATGACTGGAGGCTAGTTTTTATCTAGAAAGAAAAAGAAAAAATAATGTTACATTTAACAGATCAAGAATATAAATAACAATTAAAAACTAGAAAGAAACTTAATCAACTAGAGAGTTTTAAGTAAATATAAAATTAATTAATGACCCATAATATTATAGTAAATCGCAGCCTCGAAACTCTGTGCGTTTTTAGCAAATTTTATATTCGATGAATGGCAAAGTTGCAGTTTTGCATAAGGTCATACATATGCATGAAGAGCTATGACAGGCATGGAGGCGCCCGGTGCATGTAAATTCAATGGCGAAATGCTGGGCAGAAATAACACAGTAGAAAACAGAGTTGTCACAAATCTGTTTTATATTTACAACATGATGACTGATTTCTCGGTTCCCTGGTTACGTAAAATTTTAATGCATTCGGAATTAAAACGTATTGTATTGTATAATTTCCTCATTTACTGTACGATTTATGACATTTTAATGTACTTGAAGATATTTATTTTATTAGGGTATTTAAAGCAATTGGTTTAAAGGCCATAAATTAGTAGTGAAGGAAGAAAGTCTTAAACGATCAAAAATGTTTCAATTTATATAAATTATTTTATACGTAGTTATAAAAGAAAGAAAGAAAATGCGTTTATTACCCACAATTAGGTATATTACACAAGAACTACGTTAACTAATTAACTATATGCGGGTTCTATATTATGTAAATGTTGCCCCCTAACATTTTAAAAGCGAAAGTATGTTTGTAGATGTGTGTGTGAGTGTGTTTGTTTGTTACTTCTTCAAGCAGAAACAGTAGGACGGATTCGCAGGAATAAAGCATCTTTTCCGTAGGATAATGTATATGTTAGTAGATAAATAATAAAACCTTTTCTTAGATTCGAAAGAGAGCTGTGTGTGTATTTATTTAAAATCGCGCTATCAATCGTTTGTCATCAGAAAAGCTTATTCTGTTAAAAATACTAAGAGAAAAGAGGCGGTATATGAGTTTACCGTGAACAAAGTCACGGGCAAAGCTATACTTCTATAAGAAACCTTTACGCTTTCATTTCAACCTGATACTTTTACGCGTTTCTAGAAAAAAAAAAACATTTTTGGTCGACAGTCAAACAGACAACGAAGTAGGTAATCGTATAAAGGTTCATATTTTTCTCCTGAAGTACATAACTCTAAAATACGAGGTACTTGAGTAATAAGAAGAAAGTAACTATACCTAACAGTTTTTTCGAGTGTATCTGTTCTCGACTAGGTACTTCACTCCATTCTTTAGCGGTAAATGGCTCCTCCACAATGAAAATACGATGCGTTGTGTGTAGAACTAAATTCATACTCACCCTAATAAATAAAATAAGGAAGTAAACGGGTCGGAGTTGCTAAAATACACGAGGTTTATGTATTGTTTTTTCATTTCGCCCGAAACTATCCTATGCAAATCTTGTTGGGTACGAATAAAGGTTTCGCTTTCATTTCAAACTAACGGTTTATTCGTTTGATAACTAATTTTTGCGAAACTTGTAAATTGAAATAAAACCGTTATTTCCCATATACCTAACTTCAGTAACGGCAGTGTAAAAAGTTGCCAGATATCTACTCTTTAATGATTAACCACTGTGAATGATTCAGGTTTGCCACATGTCACTGACAGTGTCTTTGTGTCATCTACTACAACTTAGGGCACGGCTATTACACGGGTGTGAGAGTGCCAATATTTTTGCAGCCAAGAATGGCTCCATTTGTAACATGCATGCCATCACATCACAGCCCTTTATTTAGGTAAATGCAGAACAGTCATGGTCGAAATCGCCTTGAATGACATCATTGCGACATTGAATCAAGAAAAAAAAAACTGACTTCGTCGAGGGAAGTATATTTACTTCAAATTTATAATTATTGGACCAAACGTACCTAAAGGTACCCTCCCAAACAAAAGCTTTTCCAAACTGTTGTTTTCCAAAAGACCTATCCAACGATACCCCACACTATAGGGTTGGATGAGAAAAAAAAATCACCCCCACTTTACGTCTATGGGAGGTAGGTACCCTAAAAAAAATATTTTTGAATTTTTAATTGTACCATTTTGTCGGCATAGTTAACTTATATATCCGTGCAAAATTACAGCTTTCTAGCATTGAAACCTGAGCAAAGTCGCGGAGAGTCAGACAGACAGACATGGCGAAACTATAAGGGTTCCGTTTTTGCCATTTTGACTCCGGAACCCTAAAAAATAGAAAGGTCCTTATCGTAACAAGACACACTACACAAAAAAGTTTCTTTGATAAGTTTCTAGTCGATAGCCAACATATTCTCAGTCAATTGTTTATAGTGTCTCTGTTTGTTTTTTCTATCTATCTTTGCCAGCGTAGTTGTTTATCGTCCTAAGTTTCGTACCTCCGAATTTTCTTGTTAGTGAACACCTTTTTTATACCGAATTGTTCACAATTTCCTTGTCTTCCGGCAGTCGGAACTCTGTATAAAGGTGTTACGTACAATATGCAGGGATTTTCCTTATACGTTTAGTATGAAATTACGTATTTACTGTGCAGCTTTAAAGAAAATCGTCTTATAATTATACCGGGTATGGCCTGTAATATGAGCAAATAATTAAAACATAGATCATACTCCCCAAACTGAACAACATTTGTTCAGCGACTTTTAAAAATAAAAGTTTTTTTTTTATTACACTTTTAAGTTTATTCGAAGAAGCAATGTAAAGAAAATGCTTGATGTTTTGTAGCGTGACAGGCGACGTCAGTTGGGTTCTAGGATAGCGAACATATTAGTATTTAATTTCTATCAAAAGGAAAATTCAGACTCCATATTTTAAAAGTCGCTGAACTAATGTTTGTTCAGTTTGACGAGGACGATCTATGTTTTAATTGTTTGCTCGTATACAGGACACACCAGTATAATAGGCAAACAAAGACACGTTTTAATTGCATGTCGGTAAATATTGTAAATGTCATTTAAAAAAATCTAAATAAATAGGAGCTCAAACGCGGAATTTAATAAAGCGTCTAATCCGTCTTATCTAAAAAGAGTGACAAAACACCTGTAAACATATATTTTTGCTCCTTTTTGCGGTTTACCGTTATTGATGCTCCTGCAAGTATATTTTACTTATTTATAAAATATTGTGCTTTATTATATAGAACGGCTTACGAAGCTTCCGTAAAAATCGGAAATATAATCCAAATGGGGTCGTCCCTTGATATAGAGGATGCTCCAATTACCAAACAGGATGTTGTTATTTTCTGAACCCCACTCCATACATAACACGAGCGCTACGTCACCTCTTGCTTTGTTTATTTTGTTTCAAAATTCTATTGAACCGATGACGCCAAGCCAAAACTCCGTGAAAACAACTTTAATCGGATACTTCGGAGGTAGTAGGTATAAAGTCTTGGGAAACTGGCTCTAGTTGAATGTTATAAACCTTCGCACAATTACGCCCGATTTAACAAAATTATTTTTAGACATCACCTGACCCTTGGAGTGGCAAGCGTCCGGGTCCCGGCACACCCTTGTTTGGCAGCGACGGCTCCCGGCACGCTGTCACAAACCCTTGAGTGGCAAGCGACCGGCTCCCGGTCGTTGGCGGGTGACGTATTTCACTAACAAATATAAACTGGTAGACCTATATCTCGCTTGGTTATTCTTGCAGAATGCGTTCATAAATAGACAAGGATGGCATTTATTAACGGCCGCGACAACACTACGGAAGAAATTTCGTTCTTATCGTTTACTCAAGTTTCACTGTGTGGCCGCTGCCGTGCGCTGGTATTTTTGGAACCTCGTATTATACTATTATTTGATATTGAAAGACTATAAAAGGGCTTTGTTTCGTTAATAATTAATATTTTACGAAATAAATCAGTGTTTCCTACAGGTAATTGTTTTTATTTTGTAATTATAGTTATTTAATACATGACTGAGAAAAATTTGGTTATCAGATATTTGATAATGAATAATAAAGTTCACAGAAATTGAAGGTCATTCATTGTTATTTAATTAGATATGCCATTTTATGCTAAACTATCACTGTAAGGCTTATCTATAATAAATTAAAGTAGTTTTTTTTTGGTGATATTTTTATAAAATTCGCGAATTCGCGAAATTAATTCGTAGGTGTCACTGCAGTCAAGAAAGATTTTTCAAAATGGCCGCGCCGCTTGACAGTAAATTTTTAAATATGGCGCTGTCATTCCACAGGCTACGAAGTTCAAAAGTCGTGTGCGTAGCACAGCGTATGGATGTAATGAACGTAGCAACGAGGAATCTGCTATATTAGGTTGCTGACAAATGAGCGTGCCTCTGGCCCCGACAGCGCTGCGGTGGGAAGTTTCCTCTAAATTATGTATCGAATCCTGGATTCAAGCATGCGGCAGGCTTCTTCTATTACGAAAGAATCTGTTCTATTCTTTAGTGAGTAATATAATGGTAAATCCGCGGTGATAAGGCGAGCGAGCTCGTCCATCAGAAAGTTGCTAGAACAAACTAAAAAGGTTTCGCTACATAAAAGGTAAACTGAAGTCTTAAGTGAGTTAACAGTTCTAACTGTAACTAATGTAATGGGTTGATCGTGCTGAGTGAATATTAAATAATAACTGAATGGGCAGTATGATAATTAGAGAGTAGGTAGCGAAACCTCTATGTATATACTTGTGTTCTCTGTACTGTTTACTGTATTTGGTGTGCAATAAAGACTTATTGTATTGTATTGTAGGTAGGTATGTAAGAGGAGAAAATTCGCATACGTTTTTAAAGTATAATAATACGCAAAGTAAATCTACAAAAATTATACGACTGTTAATTTTCTTAAGGCGCTGTACGTAGTGAAAACTACAATTTTAGAAACTATTTAAAATATACTTACACAATACTTACAACTGCAATTTTTTTATATGTATATTTTCAGTGTATTAGCTAGTTTTTGACTTCATCAAAAACACGATTGCTGACAAAAACCTCGATAGATTATTTTTTTGAAAAAGAGCCTTCATTTACACGTTAAACCAAATATTATGAAAACTATTATGAATATCAAACACAAATTTGCTTTATTAAATAGTTTTTAGTAGATTTAGATTTATGCTTCATAGATTTTCAATAGGTTGAGTACATCAATCATACCAATTTATTTCGTCTTTGGCAAAATAAAACGGTTCTAGCGCGCGGCGGCGGCCAAGTATTTCCCAGTCGCCAGTACACGCGTGTACGTAGTCGACGACGGACCTGTGCACATTTTTCTAACGCGCTAGTACTACTTTTGAGAGCAAATAATATGGGTAATCGCAGTATTAAAAAAGTTAAGCGAAAGAGGAAACGCATAAGTGAACTCAGAGCACATATGAGAAGCATTAGAGTACCTAAACGGTAAGTACCTACCACACACTAATCGACCGCCCGGAGTCGGGCCGAGTCAGCAGGGATACTACGAAACTCCAAACTCGAAGTTCGTGTCGTGCGGTCCCTCTCGCTCTCGTACTAAATAGTATAAGTGTCAGAGGGACCGCAACCCACGATCTTCGAGTTTCGTAGCAGCACTGCTGAGCGGATTTCACATTCGTACTACGACCGCAAGCTGGTTGGCGCGGCCTCGGCTGCTCATGGAAGCGGACGGCTTCGTCCAGATTCTACCGCGACTGCCATACAAATTGTAGGCACGTTGTATAAACCTATACTACTCACGGCGAACATGCGGCGAACCTTGCGGCTACTATGAAACTCGAAACTCGAAGTTCGTATCGTACCATCCCTCTCGCTCTCGTATTAAATAGTATAAGTGTCAGAGGGACGCAACCCACGATCTTCGAGTTTTCGTAGCAGCCTGCTGAGCGGATTTCACATTCGTACTACGACCGCAAGCTGGTTGGCGCGGGCCTCGGCTGCTCACGGACGCGGACGGCTTCGTCCAGATTCTACCGCGACTGCCATACAAATTGTAGGCACGTTTTATAACCTATACTACTCACGGCGAACATGCGGCGAACCTTGCGGCTACTACGAAACTCGAAACTCGAAGTTCGTATCGTACCGTCTCTCGCTCTCGTATTAAATAGTATAAGTGTCAGAGGGACCGCACGACACGAACTTCTAGTTTCGAGTTTCGTAGTAGCCCTGCTTGATCCCTTTGACAGTTTCACTGACATTTCTGATAGTAGATGCAAAGTTTCGATCTAAGTTTAGATTTTCTCACTTTTTTGCAGGCAAAGGTAATATCTTGCATTCAGCCAAGTTATTTAACATAAATTATTTAATAAAATAAGATGGTTGCACTTGGTTGCACTAGTAAATTATTGACAAAAACATGTACTCCAACTGCAATCCGGCTGCAAAATGGGAGTTTGGATGCAGTTATTGCGCAGTTAGTACAACTGCACCAGCACTGGACCCGACTGTCAGAGGACTGCATTCCAACTGCCATTTTAGGCAGTCCGAGTGCAGTTTTTACGCAGTTCTGATGTGTAGTTCTGCCATTTTACAGCCGGATTGCAATTGGAATGCGGTCCGTGTGTACCAGACCGTACATTACGACGCCTACCGCCTACCTTATCAGCGACTTATTTATTATAGGACTTCGATTTGTAATTTACCTTCACGTAAATCAAGATTGGTTTTTTGGAATCTTTTTATATTTTTATTTCCATTCCATTTTTTTTTTCTCTACGGTCATCCCGTAAACCTAAATTGAAATACAAACTGAAATATAGATGCACAGAAAAACCAGAAAAATAAGACCAGCACTGGATATCGAACCCAGGTCCTCGCATTCCGTACCGCGTGCTATACCGCTACACCACTGCCGGTCAACCACCACTGCTGGTCACTGCTGGTGGACCAGCAGTGGTGTAGCGGTATAGCACGCGGTACGGAATGCCGAGGACCTGGGTTCGATATCCAGTGCTGGTCTTATTTTTCTGGTTTTTCTGTGCATCTATATTTCAGTTTGTATTTTCAATTTTGAATTAGTTTGTCTTAATTTTTTCTCCAAAATGTATCATCTTTAAGTAAAAGTGAAATAAAGTGCCCGGTTGAAGTGTAGCCTTTAGAAATGGACTTGAAAAATGTATCAAAGAAAACGAAATTCAGATGTAGAATTATGAAAAGGAAACTAAAACTACTGAAATTAACAAAAATAGTAACTGGTATGACCAGATCCAAGGTCTCCATGTCACGTGTCGAGCACAGTGTATATTTGCTGTGTGGAGTGGTGAAAATCATCACCTCAAAACAGTAATCATACTTATAGATGATACATTTTGGGGAAAAAAATGAAAGACACACTAATTTCATTTTATATGGACTGGTTACTACCCGAAATTGTTGATTCCCGTCGAGCTCGGGGAATGCCACTAAGGGAAAAAGAATCTTCATGAAAAATAACTGTAGAACCTCCTCTGACTGAAGAAAAAGAACTTTCTTCTACATATCTATACTTTTCAAGCGACGAAAATAGCGCACACATCGCTTCATGCTCCAGACAATCAACTTTGGAATCTCCTCTGACTGAAGATAAATAACTTTCTCCTACATATCCATACTTCTCAAGTCATGAAAATAAGAAAAGCATCGCTTCATGCTCCAGACAATTATGGAAGAGCTATAAATTTTATTTAAAACTAATTGTTGCCGTTGACTGCGTCCGCGCGGAATCCGATTTAGAGCAATTTTTTTATTATATCCAAATATTTATTTTCCGTAACATAAGTATCCTAAATGTTGACCAGACTAATAAGCTATCTAACTAACTAATTGGCTCAGGGACCCAAAGAGGGTCTTGGCCTCCGGAACAAGAGCATGCATCTGTCATATCTATCTATCGACCTATTCAGTCTAAATGTCTATCATTACCTACGTACAAATCAAACTGTGGGCATGAAGAGGCATAAATATTTGTTTATTACCAAGACTATTCATATTAAACGAAGATTTTCTTTATTAAACCAAAAAATGTGTAATTATATTTAAGTAGGAAAATCCGGAAATCACATTAACCAGAATACGGATACAAACAGAATAAGGCCGTCAACGGGCTGGTGACAGACGCACGAGGCACCCCGCATTCGCCTCCACCGCGTCGTCTGCTTCACCCCCTCAAATACCGAAAATTCTTCTATAAGCGCGCTTAATCAGCAAAAAAAGAGAAAGAAACTTTCATAGAAATATGTTATTTTCTAAAATAGATATGACTACTGTGCAATTTTTATTTGTTTCAATAATCGTATTATTACTTAAGCTCCCGTTGTACTTGTTTCCTTGTGATGAGTATTTGCCAATAGAAAAAACAATATATTTTTTTAAAAGGTAAAAATGAATATAGTCCAGAAACGAGAAAATTAGAGCGTAATTGTAACCTAGTTTTCAGAAACTCAAATACTTCACAGATTATAGCGCTGAGAGTGATAGTTATGTTGCAGTATTTTAAAAAGACGTCTAGCGCCGAGTTCCAGTCCGTGTTGCCAAGTCTCTCGTAAACAAAAGAAACAGAGTGAGTTCGCTTTCACGTCATAACACTAATAAATATGCAGTAGGCCTTGTAAGCAGTTATTGCATTTTTGTCATCATCTACAACATACATATTAACCGGATAAGTTTTCACCTCTACTATCGGATATAACAGCTCTTACCTAATATTCTCCGCGATGATTCGTGATGATGATGATGTTTAAGCAACAGCTGCTAATGGTCTGTCGTGACTTTGCTGGTCTACTAAAACTTTGCCTGCCGGTACGGAGTCGCTTTACAAAAATGGATTCTTCAATAGGTAATTGTTATAAAGTCCACAGAGAAAATTGACTTTTGCTACTGCGCAGCACTTGTTCTGTGTCATCACTATGGGATTATCTTATAAGTTATTACTTAAAGCACTTGATGCTCGCATTATATTTGATTGTTTTACGCGCCCCGCAGCACAATTGTTGTTTCAACTGTGTTATTGCTATAGCACAAAGGACTAGGTACTTCCATTGTCTGGTACAATACAACACAAAAACGTTTTTGAATAGAATTATAAAAAAGTCTCATTTGGAGTCAAGTCAATGACTCAATCCAATGACTACACTATTTTGATCTTGCTTCTCTGCTTTACTATAACTACTTTACTTGTGCGACATATATAGATTTACACGACATATATGAGACATATGCTTAGATTTAAGTATATTCTTGTTTTGCTTTTAATTATTATTATTGAATTGAACTCTAATTTGTCATTCTAGATTCTATTTTTAATTTTGGCTGACAATTTATTGTAATATGATTTAATGAACTAAAAGAATTTCCTTGCTCACCGCGACCTTACGATAGCTAAGCTTATGCAAAATATGTGTGTTCATGCAGTTCCTCCACCTCCACACTGTAAGAACACACACAAATCACACAAACCCATCTATCACCACCACCACACTACACTGACGCGTTTCGAACTCAACCAGAGCTTATCTTCAGAGTGACACAACCGTACACCATGCTACCAGTTGTTAGACTAACGAACCACAACCACCGTTTTAACTTGTCACTGTAACTCCCCAAGTACCCACGTATATTTTATGAAACAAAACAAAAGTACCCACAAATTATTAATAAAATTTTTAACCGTCCTTCAAAACTACCTTGATTTTTATTTATTTACTGTCAAGGCATGTTTTATTAGCTACCATTGCTGAAATTAGATCCAAGCCGTAGCAAGGGAGATGAAACTAAATTTACCTGCTCATTAATAATAGACCCCATACAGTTGTATCTAATTATCTCCATGCATTCTAAAACATGGAGTCGAATCTAAAATATTTGGTTTAATCAACAATGTAAACGTTTGAATGTTGTACCTAATTATATTCAATTCCGTTGTTATAATACCAGTATAGCTGCAAAAATTGCAACGGAGAGGGCTAAGAAAATTTGGTTAAATGAAGAGTCGCGTAGTTGGTTTCGTGTTAGAGATAATTTAGTTACATTTTAAAATTTTGCAGTCTAAGCTTACTTATAAATTACATAAAATTGAGTTCCTTTGTTTGGATGAAAAAGCCCGAATATTTGCTTCAGTGGACGCTCATAAAAAATATTTAACTCGACGTAAAAAGTTGCGTTGGCTTACGGGACGCCGATCACATTCTTTTTATTCTTTCAACAATAATAACCGGGAATCTAATAACGGTCATACTTTCTACCCTCGCGTTAAGAATCTTACTAATGTGGAATTTTCGGACGGTGAAAATAAATTGTTGGAAAAAGTTTTTGAAGTATAATCTACCCACTAAATTAAATCAGAAAATAGTGGAAGGTTGGCGGTAGATTCAGAAGTTGCAATTGTGAGTAACAGCGTGATTTAGAGACAAAGGTTTTGGTGGCGAATACACTTAATAATACAAATATTACAGAGTGTGTTGCCAATGTAACGGAATTACGTTTTATGCGATCGTTCAACGCAAAGTGCATGACAATGATTTGGTTGTTTTAAAGGCTGATAAGGGTAATTGTATGTTTTTTTGGAAAGAAGCCAATATAATCAAAAAGTTTTAGATGTTATTCAGGGAGATGGTTTCACAGTTTTACAAAAGGATCCTACAATAACGTTTCATAATGAATTAAAGAAGCTTGTTAAAGAATCTCAATTACCTTTGAAACCGAACAACAAAAGAGTTTTGTTATACCTATGAATCCGCAGGCACCAATTCTGTATGGATTGCCTAAAATTCATAAGGATAATGTGCCAGTTCGTCCAGTTGTCTCATATGTGAGTGCTCCAGCATATAAATTGGCAAGGAAATTAATTAGTGTTATTCGTGTAAAATCTTCTTTTAACCCATCATACAGTTTGAAGAATAGTTCGGATTTAGTTAGCAAAATTAAAGATAACAGCATTCCGCCTAACGCAACATTGCTTTCTTTAGATGTAGATAGTTTATTTACTAATGCACCATATAGTGAGACAATAGTTATTCTTAAAAACCATTTGAGAAGGAAGCGTTTACATCCTGTGGAGGTTTGTGAATTAATTAATTTGGTAACTTTATGCATGAAGCAAAATTATTTCCGGTTTAATGGACAGTATTATTTACAGAGTGATGGTTTAGCAATGGGATCACCTCTGAGTCCATTAATGGCAGATATTTTTATGGATTACTTTGAAAATAGGTACATTGTGGGTAATAATAATATTGTGTATTATTATAGGTACGTTGAAAGAAGAAAGAAAGAAAAAATTTATTCGTGACATTTTTTACAAATAAAAGAAAAAGGAAAAAGGAAATAAATTTTGTCACGAAATGGTCCCAACTCAGCATGATGATTGCAGCGTTGATGATTTAATTCTGTGTTGGAGGGGAAGTATGAGATAGCTCGATTTGTTTGTGAATGGTTTAAATAAAAAACATGTTAAAATAAATTTTAAAAAGAATTAGAAGAAAATTTTTCGTTAAACTTTTTAGATTTGTCAATTACTAGATTTAATAATAAACACAATTAAAAATTTACCGAAAGCCTACGTACACAGATGCCGTGATACCAGCATCATCTAATCACCCGTGGCAGCATAAATTAACAGCATTTCGTTATTATGTACATAGATTGTTAACTGTACCTCTTTCTAGGGAGCATTTTGATTTAGAGTTAAATACTATTTATCAGATAGCATTGTTGAATAGTTATACTAAATCAATGATCAATAGTTTGGTTCAGAAGAAGCAGGCACGGATAGTGAATAGCATGCTTTATGCCGTGTTACCATCGCAGTCTTCTAACAAATATAGGTGTAGCATTTCATACGTTGGTCGTTTGTCTGATAGAATTTGTGGTATTTTAAAATCAAACACTGTTAAGGTAGCCTTTAAGACTAACAACTCTTTGTACTCTAAACTTTGTAACCACAAAGAGAAGGTAGATAAAGGAACTAGATCGGGTGTATACAAGCTCACTTGTAATAACTGCAGTAAAGTATATGTTGGTCAGACAGGTCGCAGTTTTAATGCTAGATTTAAAGAGCATGTTTCGGCATAATATAGGAATGAGCATCCTGATAAGTCGAATTTTGCCAAACATTTGTTGGAACTAAATCATTCTTTATCAGACTCAGATTCGTATGAAGTGTTACATTATTGTGGCAAGGGGTTTGTCTCGATGTTTTAGAATGCATGGAGATAATTAGATACAGCTGTATGGGGTTATTATTAAATGAGCAGGTAAATTTAGTTTCATCTCCCTTGCTACGGCTTGGGTCTAATTTCAGCAATGGTAGTTAATAAAACATTCCTTGACATTAAATAAATAAAAATCAAGGAAGTTTTGAAGGACGGTTAAAAAAATTATTAATAATTTGTGGGTAGTTTTGCTTTGTTTCATAAAACGTATGTGGGTACTTGGAGAGTCACAGTGACAAGTTAAAACGGTGGTTGTGGTTCGTTAGTCTAACAACTGGTAGCATGATGTACGGTTGTGTCACTCTGAAGATGAGCTCTGGTTGAGTTCGAAACGCGTCTAGGATATTTTTTTAATCATTTGTAGAATTTGGATGAGTATTTATTTTTTATTTTTTTT
>NC_133485.1:19000740-19064191 GCF_025370935.1 Choristoneura fumiferana
GCGTCAACGTAGTGTGGTCGGTGGTGATAATATAGGTTTGTATGATCTGTGTGTGTTTAGTTCTACAGTGAGGAGGTGGAGGAGATGCATGAAAATACGTTTGTTGCATCGCAGGTGACCAATGTGATTGTTTAAATGAACTAAAAGAATTTCCTTGCTCACCCGCGACCTTACGATAGCTAAGCTTATGCAAAATATGCGTGTTCATGCAGTTCCTCCACCTCCACACAGTAAGAACACACACAAATCACACAAACCCATCTATTACCACCACCACACTACACTGACGCGTTTCAAACTCAACCAGAGCTCATCTTCAGAGTGACACAACCGTACACCATGCTACCAGTTGTTAGACTCACACATAACAACAGCAACAGTTGTTTGAGTCTAACAACTGGTAGCATACGGGGTACGGTGTGTGTCTCTGACAGAATGAGCTCTGGTTGTATCGACTGGTGTTCGTGTAGTAGATGTGTGGTTTGATGTGGTTTTGTGATTTGTGTGTGTTCTTACAGTGTGGAGGTGGAGGAACTGCATGAACACGCATATTTTGCATAAGCTTAGCTATATAGTAAGGTCGCGGGTGAGCAAGGAAATTCTTTTAGTTCATTGATATGGACCTCCGCAAAGTAACGCCTGATTCAATAAATGATTGTTTAAAGTTATTTTTACGGACCTCTTGATAATATTCTCTGGTGACTGACGCCACAACACAACCTTTAGGTATAGGTAGTGCCGCGAGATTTGAAGTGAATGATAACACACACAGCTACAACATGTCGTGTAATGAGCAGGATTTTGTCATTTAGTCATTCATTTTATTCATTCTGCTTTTGTGCAATCAGTTCTTTTTTAACCCCCGACGCAATGAGGGGTGTTATAAGTTTGACCGCTATGTGTGTCTGTGTGTCTGTCTGTTATATGTATTTTCGGTGCGTGTGAAGTTCCCAATTCGCACTGGGCGTAGGAACAACGGTCCAACTGGTCCAAGCCCTCTCATTCTGAGAGGAGGCATGGGCCCATCATTGGGACGTATATAGGCTGAGATGATGATGATGATTAGTGTGCAGAGCTTATACATAGGACGGATGACCTGGTTAAAGTCGCGGGTTCACGGTGGATGCAGGCCTCTGCAACGACTGGAGGTCTATGGGGGAGGCCTATATCTAACAGTGGACGTCCTACGGCTGATATAATGATGATGATGAAGGTAATATTAGTGACAAAACTAACTTCCAAAATGGCATGTCGTGACAATATCGTATTTCGTAATGTAACGTTCGCCGAATTCTTGTCTAAACCCATCATTCCAAAGCTATTAAGGAGCCATTAAAAAATAATTATCCTTACAAAGGCTGCGGGCGATCTGGTTCGCTTCACTAGTGAAAGCCTCAATTTACACTGGTTTTCTAGAGTTCCGTTAACTTTGGCTGACGGCTCAGCTTATTGATAGAAACTGCCTGGTAATTAACCATTTGCCAAATGAAAATATATTTTTCACACCTCTCCTTCAGAAAAGTAACTTTTCCTCCCTAACGAGAGGGAGCAAAATGCAACTTTTCTGTTCAAGGCTTTTCTAAGTTTTTTTTTGTAAATGCCATTTTTTGAAGTTGATAATTGTAAAGCCTCGTCATTTTCTATGCTGGTTGTTCTTTAATAATAAGTAGTTTTTTTTTTTAAGTTTCTTAATGCTCGGTGTGAAAAGTTGTATGAGCCACTCGGGAGCAAAATTATTTTCATCAAAGTCAAAGTCAAAGTCAAAATATCTTTATTCAATTTAGGCTACAACAAGCACTTATGATGTCAAAAAAAAATCTACCACCGGTTCGGAAAAACCTCTGCTGAGAAGAATCCGGCAAGAAACTCAACGAGGTATATATATTTTTTTTAAAACAGATTTACAATATTATTAAATGACATGTATACATCACAAGTATTTAACACAACTTTATTTTTAACACAGTAGGTTCGCTATTTGAAGGGATCGCTAATGCGGATCGGAATTATTTCCAAATATCCCTGTCCATGATATAATCATTAACTTTATAATACGCCATCTTGGCGTTAACACTTGAATCCTTCATTACGCTCAGGATTCTACTTTAGAATCCCTCGCTACGCTCAGGATTCTATTGTAGAATTCCTTCGCTACATTCGGGATTCAATGTACGCCCTCGCCGTAAATACACCATTTTGCTCCCTTGTGACACAAATAACTATTGTTCGATTTATATTTCTTTTTCTTACATTGTAGAAATCCACAGCCTTGTCACATTATAAAATTTACAAACTTGTCAAGGACACTGACCGACACATAAGAGAGACATCATATAAACTCACTTTTAACTTTCTTTAAGGCTTTAGTTAAGAACATTGAAAAAAAAATACTTTAAACAGTTAAATCACTAGTGTCTTGGAAAAACTTCATCGAAAATACAAACTGAGACATGGATGCACAGGAAAACCAGAAAAAGAGACCAGCACTGGAATCGAAACCAGGTCCTCAGCAATCCGTGCTGCGTGCTAACTCCTACACCACTGCTGGACAGGATCTAGACACGAATTTTTCCTATCTCAAGTTGCTTATTTCTACTAGTATGCTTCTTAAGCAGCAGCACTAGCGACATCTATGTTTCGTCGTGTGGTTAGTTCCGAATGAGTGTGACGTCTGTCGACGAAACATAGATGTCGCTAGTGCTGCTGCTTAAGTAGCATAGTAGAAATAAGTAACCTGCGATTTATGCATAGGAAAAATTCATGTCTAGATTCCTGTCAGCAGTGGTGTAAAGGTTATAAGCACGCAGCACGGATTGCTGAGGACCTGGGTCGATTCCCAGTGCTGGTCTCTTTTTCTGGTTTTTCTGTGCATCCATGTCTCACTTTGTATTTTCGATATAATTTATTGAATCAGGCGTTACTTTGCGGAGGTCCATATCAATGAACTAAAATAATTTCCTGCTCACCCGCGACCTTACGATAGCTAAGCTTATGCAAAATATGTGTTCATGCAGTTCCTCCACCTCCACACTGTAAGAACACACACAAATCACACAACCCATCTATCACCAACCACCACACTACACTGACGCGTTTCGAACTCAACCAGAGCTCACTTCAGAGTGACACAACCGTACACCATGCTACCAGTTGTTAGACTAACGAACCACAACCACCGTTTTAACTTGTCACTGTCAGTGTAGTGTTGGTGGTGGTGATAGATGGGTTTGGTGTGATTTGTGTGTGTTCTTACAGTGTGGAGGTGGAGGAACTGCATGAACACGCATATTTTGCATAAGCTTAGCTATCGTAAGGTCGCGGGTGAGCAAGGAAATTATTTTAGTTTATTTTCGATATGCTTTCACGCCATACCCGTAAAAGTAACAAATTTGGAGTTGAAATAAAAAATACAAAAATACTCCAAAAAACCAATCATGAAATTAACTTCATTTGACCTGTCAAATGATCTCTTAAAGTTAACGGAAATGAAAAATAGCACGCTGTGTAGGCAGCTTTATGCGTTCCAAGGTAAGGTAGCATGGTTGGGTTGAATTTAATGATGGCCTGGGGTTACTAAGTTAAATAACTGGCTGTTCTCTCTACCTGGGACGGAATGAAGGTTGTAATTGCAGTTGCTGTATAAAGTTGACTTTGTATTGGAACTAGTACGAATTACTTGTGGCGTGCGTAGGTTTGAGGTGTAAAGATGGAGTACATTTGTGTGACGAGAGTTGGATTTAGGTTATCATTACCTACTGTTTTTTGTAAGAGGTAAAGTTACCTATCCTAATTACTATACAATGACTTTTGATTGAACGTCAACACACAGTAAGCAGTACAGAACACATAGGTAAGTAGAGAACACAGGTATATAGAGATTTAAGAATGACTGAGAGATTTAGTCTTGTTACGATTGGATTTTACTAGGGGTACAAATAATTTACCACAAACGGGACTTATCACGCTAAACACATGAGTAATATTGTGACAACGGCCACTGTGAGGCCGATGTCGAGGTAAAATATTACTCTTGTGTTTTAGCGTGCATGATAAGTCCTGTTTGTGGTATTTTGACTATGAGTGTAAATCACGCAAGTTAAAACGTTATACAAATAATATGTCAAAAAAAATGCAAATCTAATCAATGACATTACTAACAATTGGAACTACCTCATTTTTGCCGAAATAAAATAATTTAAAAAAAACATCAACCATTTTCTGCTTATACAAGTCTCCTGCCAGCAATTTTTTTCTTAAATTCGGAGAAACGTTACTGATTCGGAATTCGGATAAACCAACTCCTGTCATAAGTGCTTCGTAATTGCTTGTTGCGTGAGGCCTTTGCGATGTAACGAACTGGTCTTTACACGCACTGGGAACTTAAAGTGGATAAAAAAAGGTTTTCAATGAATGGGGAAGGCGAGTATTTAGCTTCTGACAGGATAGGTGTTCTACAGGAATCGACGCCACTGCTCATTGCCTTGACATTTGGCGGTCCCTAGTCTAATAAAAAATATGCAGCCCCTTTTGCTAATATAGACAGGCACAGCGAGTACTTAGAAACTGGAGCAGCCTTTAGTACCCTTAATTAAAAATAGTATGAAACGTTTCATCGTGGTCTAAGTTAAGGCCGTGGTGGTCTAGTGGTTTAACCTATGGCCTCTCAAATAGAGGATCGTGGGTTCAAACCCAAGTTTTTCGAAATTGATGTGCGAATTTACATTCGAAATTTACCACGAGCTCCACAATGAAGAAAAGCATCGCGATCAAATTGTACAAACCTGCGAAGCAATTAAAGGGTGTGCGAAGTTCCCAATTAGCACTCGGCCGCATACGTGTCCATAGTTAAAATGAAACTATCACTAAATGCTATAGGCACTTGTCCCACCGCCGACGATGAGCGAGAAGCGAGTAGAGCGAGTAACTAGAAACGAGTGGGCGAGCAGCGAGGAGCGAGTGTAGTTTTGTCGCTGGCTGTAAGCGAGTGTTCGAGTGCGACGGGCGATTACTCGCTCCACTCGACTCGCTCGAGCGGGGCGGCCGCCAAGCTGACATCGCTGAGCGAGTATCTATAGCTCAGCGAGTTTTATAGCTCTTGTCGCTGCGACAAAAGATGTAAGAGCGAGTTCTCGCCGACAGTGTGAACAGCCAGCGATCAGCTATTAATATATGTGTCTCTTTTACTCACACAGGATCTTATAACTTTTGTTCGTTTCTTGAGCGAGAAAATAGTCGATAGCCAATCGTTTCCTCGCTGGCGGTGAGACAACTGCCTTATAAAGATTATAATGAGGTTGTTGTGTTATTTTACAAGCTTTTATTTAGTTTCAACTGCCCCGTTGTCTGTCTGTCTGTCTGTAATCAAATCTTGCAAGTTAAATTTGACCAACTTCCAGTAGTCAGGAATACTTATGTAAAGCGTGTGACAATACAATAATCTAGTAGTGACATCCTAGTAGTCCAGCCACGATCGTCTCCGCAGGATGGAACTCTTCGGTTAATAGCATCGACTTGAAATTTGGTATTCAAATGTAGTTTTGGTGACAATGCAAGTACAGTCAACAAAAAGTATAGTCCGCAAAGAAGCTTGTATTAGAAATGTTTTTTTTTATGGTTAGGTTATTTTTTTCTTATGCCGATTTTTGTCATATTTCAGTCTTTCTTTTAAAATGAGAAATGGCCATGTAGATACTTTAGATCAGGGCACACGCGTTGCCTACTCCTGTCAAAAGTGGTTTGAGTACACAGCTGAACTTGACTTTGTAATGCTAATAATTACTACCCTCGTGGCAATTGACAGCTTGTCTCATAATGCTCTGCTGTAGACTGAACCACGTATAACGGTTTCTATTAGCTAACAGCTGAAGGAAACTATTGAATTGTTTGACAGAAGTAATTAATCAAAACCGCCAAATTATCGCTACACGACAAATTTTTTTTTTTTTTTTTTTTTTTTTCATTTTTTATTTATTAGCCTAGGGTAATTGTCGGTAGAGAACGCGTCCAGGGGCCATTTTTTAACCCCCGACGCAAAAAGAGGGGTGTTATAAGTTTGACCGCTATGTGTGTCCGTGTGTCGGTCTGTCACCGTAGCTCTTAAAGCCGTAACAACTGTCTGTTATAGTAAGATGGTTGTATGGATATCCCATTCTAACAGATGGCTGCGTCCCTCTCGGTCCGCCGGACCGTTCGATCCTCTGTTACGGCTTTTAAACAGGTGGACCGATTTAAATGCGGTTTTTTATTTGATAGCAAGTTTTCTAACGATGGTCCTTAGACATGTTTTATTAAAATCGGTTCAGCCGTTTTTGCGCTATTGAACTTTGAAGTGACAAAGTCGGGGGTTTTCAACTTTTTGTTGATTAGGTTATGTCTAACGCGCTAACGCTTGCAATCACCATCCATCTCTTTCCATCCTCATCTTACTCCGTGTGACAGAAAGAAGTGGTGAAACCGATTGTGATTGCAAGTGTGTTAAACAATAAGGCCTGGTCATTCCGCCACCTCCATTTTGGCCTGCCACGATGCCAATAGCCATCGCGGGGCATCCACTAAGAGCAGTTCTTAACCTTTTTGGCTGGCGACTCAATATATAAACATAATTGAAACCCGCGAACTAAAAATACCGCTAAAATATTGACGTCATTGTAAAATATTTAATTACAGAGTTTCCGCGATCCATTCGAAAACCACCCGCGACCCGAATTCGGGTCGTGACCCGAGTTTAAGAAACGCTGGACTAAGTGATAGCATGGTGCAAATGTGGCCAGCCAAGTCCAACTTGTATTTGAACCTCGCGATACCTACGTCCAAAAAAAAACTCAAGAGCAATTTAATATGTTTGTCTTATAACCTAATCAACAAAAAGTTGGTAAACCCCCGACGTTGTCACTTCAAAGCTCAATATCTCAAAAACGGCTAAAGCGATTTTGAATGAAATGAAATGAAATGAAACTTTAATGCCTAACATTAATACTTATCAAGTTACATTTTTATACATTTACACATTTCTATAATGTTTACAAATATTCGATTTTTGACGAAACATGTCTAAGAACCATCGCTAGAAAATCTGCTTTCAAATAAAAAAACCGGCATTCAAATCGGTCCACCCGTTTAAGAGCTACGGTGTCATACAGACACACACAGACACACATAGCGGTCAAACTTATATTATAACACCCCTCTTTTTGCGTCGGGGGTTAAAAATACCGCCAAAACTGACGTCGTTATTAAAATGTTGAAAAAAAAAAACAGTTTTTAGCACATGCTCTAATTACAGAATTTCCGCGATCCATTCGAAAACCACCCGCGACCTTAATTTGGGTCGTGACCCGAGGTTAAGAAACATTGCACTGAGTGATAACAAAAGTATGTGGCAAATGTGGTCTACCCAGTCCCATTTGAGCCTCATCATAGCTTTGCCTGCGTCCAAAAAACTCAAGAGCAATTTAATATGTTTGTGTTAAAAATATCAAAGAACACACACTTTTATCAAGGACTTAACCAAATAACTCATTAAATTCATGGCCACTCGTCATGTAAATGAAACACAATCAGGACAAATAACACGGCCATATTTTATTTGCATTGCTCATGACAAATAACAGAGCTACTGCTGTGGACTCTGTGTAAGGTCAAAGTGGTGAACAGTGAATCACGTCACGTATTTTATATTACCACTTTCTGTATTAGGAAGCACACATTAAATTTAAGTGAAACAAGAGCAAACTTAATGAAATTAAGTGCAGGCGGGAAGTTTATATGGTAATGCAGGAATGGTTCAGTGTACCAGAGCACGGAAAAGGAGATCTTTTGAGAGGATAATGTGGACATACCCTGTCATTTAATAGTAGTTGTCCCTTGTGTAATTTTATTATACAGCGAAATTATTTAATTTAGTATGCTTTTCAACTACAAGCTTTACATTGTCGTTAAAAGGAATAGAAGCGGATTAGACGGATACAATACAATACAATAACTCTAATGACCACCTAGTAAGCAATTTTGAACATGAAACTACCGTTGAGACTCACTCATATTAAATAATATTGTAACGGATACCCCTCGTCTCAAATCGAGTTTGGCTCGACATGTTTCGGGCTAATTCGTTTACGAATCGTTCGGCTACGAATTAGCCCGAAACATGTCAAGTTAAACTCGATTTAAGATGTGAGTTATCGGTTACAAATGTTACAATATCATGTAATATAATAGCAAACACATTGTCATGTGCACGCATGGATGGACGAATGAACTGATTAAAATCGCAATTCGTGGTGGATACAGGCCGTTTCCAACCGGAGCAATGGAGGTAATATGGGGGAAGCCTATGTACAATAGTGGACGTCCTACGCCTCATATGATGATGAAGATTTAGTCATCGGTATTTTGTTCTCACTTTCGTATTTCCATGATGACGTTGATGATTTCGTATTCCATGATGGCGTTTTGCCTGGATAACTGTGGTTTTTTACGTGCAATAAAGAGTTTACATACATACAATAGACTTTACAACGCTTCGGTTTTGGTTTATTTCGTATGGCGCTATGTACGTTTTATAGCGACGAAATACAAGTGTTCCATTGTGTACCACGCAGGCCATTCCCGCGGGAGCGTAGAAATTCCATATGCGGCAAACCAACAATAAATCTGAGCAAATCGTAGATAAATCCAGTTTATCGCGGTCGCCATTCCAGTGCATTGTTCGACGCGCGTCCATCATTGCGGCATTGAGTCCGTAGACTGAGTCCCGTTGTAAAGTGGCTTGTCTGCGACATGGTATAGTAGTCCTGAAGATTGGTTCGCGTTTAGATAGATTTGATTCGTCTGTAACGCCATTTGTGGTTTATACGACAATTTGCTGGTTTAGGATATTAACCCCCTGTTCACCATCCATTGATCAAATTTATTTGACGTATAGTGTGATGCCGTCTCTGTTTGTTTTGTTCGAATAGACGGAGACGGCATCACATTTATCTATTAAATAAAATTTATCAACGGGTGGCGAAACAGCCCCTAAAAGGTATGACATGTATGTGTGATGTTTAAATTAAATTTATTCGGAATTATTTGAATTATTAAAACAAAAATATATTTTGAATGAAAAAAGAATTTCAAACAAAATCATATTTAAAGGATTCTTCATCCTTTGTCTAAATTTCAGGTAAAATAATATAATAACCGTATTTTTTTCAGAAATTATATAATACTAACCTAACTTAAACCACTGTGTTCTATAAAGTAATTCTAAAAAATTATCGGTGTCATATTTATGCCAAACAAAAATACAACAAAACTATTATAAATTAAATAATAGGTAACGAAGAGCCAAGTCTAGTACCTAGGTCAAATCATTCATCAAGCCAGAAACAGAGACAGAGTCTTATGGCGTAATTTTCTAAAACTTTTCTGCAAAAACTGTTTACGTTATTTTTACTACAACATCTCTTTTAATCTATCGGAACAGTCCTCTAACCCAAATACTATACATCATTCATCAAGTTACTGTGCTGCGTTTATCAATTCACGTCCACTTGCAGGAGTCCTGTCAGATCCATACAAGAACTGTCAGTTTAAGCCTTAAATTGAGTTTTAAAAAAGCCTACAAGACGTCCTTAAAGTACAGTGGAAACAGGCCTTACCGCTCCTATTGAGTCAGCCGGGAAACACTTGTCGTAAACGCCAACGGCTGATGGACAGGCTACGTTCACGAGACAGTAAAATGCTTTAGCTGTTCAGGTTATAGCTAATGGACGTGAAAGAATCATATTTGAATGTTCACGTGTCTTTTTGTTTCCCTCAATGTTCATCGTCATATAGAAATGATAAACAAAATGACAAAGTATTATGCAGCCTGAACAAGCGATGTAGAGAAAGTGTTATTTTTTTTCAATTGCTCATCTGTATTATTTTGCAAATAGCTGCTTTGGGCTCTTTTAAAAAAAACAGTCTATTTTTTTATTGTCATAGGGAGGCAAGCGAGCAAGCGGGTTATCTGATGGGAAATAATCACTACCGTCCATGAATACCGACAGCTCAAGGAGACTGGTCCGTTGCCGGCCTTTAAAAGAAATGTAAACCCTTTTCTTGAAAGCCCCGATGTCGTAATCGTCTGGAAACAATGCTGATGGAAGTGGGTTCCACAATGGTACGGTATAAAGGCAGTGCCTAAGGAAACGTACAGATCGTTATTCATAGAGATTTCGGAAAGACTTATTGCCAAGAAGAATGCGCTGCAAACCAGTTTTTTCTATTTCAAAGGAAATCCATGTAATAGAGTGATCCCGTGCCGTCCTTTAGACTTTAGTTTAGACCTTAAACCCTAGCTTTGTATTCAGGGTCACTGTACTACCCCAATTGCCATAGACAGTGTCCACCATTGATTGGACACAAACTTGACGCATCGTCTCACTGGGTCCCGTCTACCCATCCACTACGCGAACATCTGCCTGACGAAATATTCTATATTCATTGCACGGCCAAGACGCTTACTCCAGAGCTATTGACTAGCTACACACGCAATGTAATAGACAATTAAGCAAACTCTCGCGAGTCACAACTAAAAACAGAACCAGCTGGTCTAAGACAGGTTTCGGTGTAAATTGGCTCATGCAAAATGCAGTAAAGTATCGTAAAAATGTGCAGCAACATATGGTTTGTTTAATAGGGCTCATTATCTCTGAGTATTTGCACGGCGATGATCGCCTACTATGTCTACAACCTGTGTATGCTAGTGCGAGTGCAGTGCGAGAAATATAGTCCGGGTCGTTGTACATTGACGTCCATGATTGACCATTTGCAGATACATAACTGCTTAGCTCCGCATTGTAATGACATTCGCGCAATATTTTCTATCTAAATGGCACTTTAGGACCACCATCACAGGTGGTAGGACCTTGTGCAAGGTCCGCCCGGATTGCTACCACCATCTTGCTCGCTAATCCTCCCGTGAAGCAGAAGTGCTTGCACTGTTGTGTTTCGGCGTGGAGAGTTAGCCGGTGAAATTACTGGCACTTGAGGTATCCCATCTTAGGCCTCTAGGTTGGCAACGCATTTGCAATACCCCTGGTGTTGCAGATGTTTATGGGCGGTGGTGATCTCTTACCATCAGGAATTTGACAGGATGCTCGTTTGCCATCCAGTCAAATAAAAAAAAACATGACCACCAAAATTTTAGCCAAGAGGGCATAGTATTGCGTAAGGTGAATTTTGGTCATTTTTGCCTCTCTTCTCTAGTCAGCAAATGAAAGAAAGCGGTTTTCTCTCCTCCCCATGAGCTTACGCAGCAATATGACAAGATATTTAGAGTCACATACCTTAAGAGGAAAAAATGGAACCCTTGTAGGATCACTTTTGTTCGTCTTTCTATCTGTCAAGACCCTATTTATTGGCCCTATTTATATGCGCACGCATTTATATCCTTCTCTACAAATATTATAAATGCGAGAATAGTTCTATCTATCCATCTATCTCTCTGTATACCTGTATATCGGTCTGTGATGCTTCAACCACAGAACCCATTTTGATGATTTTTCGTATGAAGATAGTTTGAGACCTGAGTGAAGGACATCATCATCATCTCAGCCGTAGGACGTCCACTGTTGGACATAGCCCTCCCCCGTAGACCTCCAGTTGGTTCGGTTGGCAGCGGCTTGCATCCAACAAGAACCCGCAACTTTAACCAGGTGGACGACCTACGTTGCGCTGAGAGAAGGACATATCAGGATAGTTTATATCCCGGAAAGCTACATAGTTATCACGCAATAGATACAAACAGATTCTTAAACGGAGTTGTGGGCAACATCTTGTTATAATAATACATCATTCAAATGAACTTGATGACTCCATATAAAAACAAAGTGTTAACATCACTCACGGTATGATTAGAACGTCGGTTGGAGAAAGTTAAAACAAATCATCAGCAACTGAGAAACGATGAGAATCAATCAATGATTGTTCCGGAATTCATGATGGAAAATATTTGTTTAGTGGAAACACAGAAATGATTTATGATTCTTATTTATGGAGGTACATACAGAGTGACCATCACACTGGTGACTAGATTTTTTAATGGTAAGAGTAATTTCAAACTGTTGACTTTATTATTTGAGATTTACCTCCGGCTTCGCACTCGTAAATCTTTCCGGGATTTCGCAAAAAATCCCGTGGGAGTTCCTAAAAATTTTATCGAGAATTTCACTACCGTTGCGTAATATAAATATAACCAACAAACACTTGGAAAACTTTGTCACTTCAAAGTTCAATATCTCAAAAATGGCTAAACCGATTCTGATGAAGCATATCTAAGAACCATTGCTAGAAACTGCTTTCAAATAAAAAGAAACCGCATCCAAATCGGTCCACCCATAGTGTTCAAACTTATAACACCCCTTTTTGCGTCGGGGGTTAAAAATAAAACTGCGCCAAATTTCGTGTCTCTAATCCTAGCGGAAAATTTAGGATTTGTTCCCGATCCCTAGGGGAATTCTGGGATTATAAGTAGCGTTATGTGTTATTCCAGATTTCCAGCTATGTAAGAGCTGACATGAAAATCACAAAGTTCCTAAACAAACTGAATACAGTCCCCTTACGCTACTTTAATGTCATACTTTTGTCAAGAAAATCATACTGAAATTGACTACAAAAATCAGTTTGTTCGACTGTACATTAAACAGTAAGGACAGTAAATCCAGCTTGTCCAGCCAAGTCCAAACCATTCAATTCAAATATGAAACTTATTGCTCCAGTTTACTTTTAAACTGGTTACAGAGCTCTGCATGACTTAGACCTCGGAACTATCGCTTTGATTGATTCGGCATCGAATGGTTTATTGATGAAGACCATTAGCCGTTTGCGCACGATAGGAGAGGTTCGGCGCGCGAGTCGTGGTGATGATTATCTGTTGAGATATGCGGAACTGAGTGAGGGGGATGGAAGACTTAGGTGAAACAGGAATCGTGTTGGCGAGTTTAAAGGTGTATTGTGAAGGGTCTTGACTAGACATTATTATGTATTATATTATATTATATTTTGACGACCAGATGGCCTAGTGGTTAGAGAACCTGACTACGAAGCTTGAGGTCCCGGGTTCGATTCCCGTGTCGGGGCAGATATTTGTATGAAAAATACGAATGTTTGTTCTCGTGTCTTGGGTGTTTAATATGTATTTAAGTATGTATCTATCTATATAATTATATTTATCCGTTGCTTAGTACCCATAACACAAGCTTTGCTAAGCTTACTTTGGGACTAGGTCAATTGGTGTGAATTGTCCCGTGATATTTATTTATTTATTTACTAGCTTGCCCGCTTCGCCCCCATGTTTTTTTGTATTATCTTCCATAAAACCCTTCTCCTGATAGTAACGAACACAGCAAAAAAGAATTAGCGAAATCAGACCAGTCGTTCCCGAGTTTTACGCTTAGCAACACATTTTACGATTCATTTTATTATATAGATAGATAGATTACATTTAAATCCTTACAAAAACATGCCGCTTCTCGATAGAGACGACTTGTCTTATAACTACGTAGGTAGTTAAATTAAATAACGTAATGAACTGAACTTTTCAATTTACCGGATTAAAACTATCCTACTCGTATTTACGTCTTTCCCAGGGTCTCAAACTATCTTCATACCAAATTTGATTAAAATCAGTTCAGCGGTTTAAGCGTCAAGATGTAACAGACAAACAGACACAATTTCACATTTATAATCATCGTCATCATCATATCAGCCATAGGACGTCCACTGTTGGACATCGGCCTCCCCCATAGACCTCCAGTTGCCTCGATTGGAAGCGGCTTGCATCCACCGTGAACCCGCGACTTAAACCAGGTCATCCGTCCATCTCGTTGGTGGACGTCTTACGCTGTGCTTGCCGATCCGCGGTCTCCACTCGAGAATCTTTCAGCCCCAACGACCTTCTGTTCTCCGTGCGTATGGCCTGCCCATTGCCACCTCAACGAGCTAATTCTTCGACGTATCTCCTTATTTCTGATTCGATCCTGTAGATAAACCACAAGCATAGCTCTCTCCATAGCTCGCTGTGCAATTCTGACCCTATTTATAATATTAGTACGGATAAGTTTAATATTAAATCCTGTTTAATATTACCATTGACGACTTCAATACAGATACTTGTAACTGAAATTTTTGTTATTTATGATGTACCTATTATATTGAATGATTAAGGGGCTGTTTCACCATACATTGATTAGTGTTAACTGGCGGTTAGGTGTGATGCCGTCTCTATTTGTTTTGTTCGAATAGACGGAGACGGCATCACATTTAACCGTCGGTTAACGCTAATCAATGGATGGTGAAACAGCCCCTAAATAAACTAAACTAAACTAAGGAATTAACGCAATAAAGAGTTTGATTGTGATAGTCATATCTAAACGATCCAAAGTGCTAACCAAAGTTACTAGCGAGCGTCCCGGCTTCGCACGGCACGGATGCAATTTTGAAAGAAAAGAGATGAAAAAATGAAAGGTACTTTTCACCTCTCGAACACCTCTCTTTTCTCTTCGTCGAAGAACTAAAGTCACTGACATAGCTGGAAAAATATGCAAATTGAAGTGGCAATGGGCAGGCCACATCGCTCGAAGAACAGATAACCGTTGGGGGAGAAAAGTCCTCGAGTGGCGACCACGAACCGGAAGACGAAGCGTTGGCAGGGCTCCCACCAGGTGGACTGACGACATCGTGAGAGTAGCGGGAAACCGGTGGATGCAAGTGGCGAGTTGTCGTTCATTGTGGCGTTCTAAGGGGGAGGCCTTTGTCCAGCAGTGGACGTCTTCGGGCTGATGATGATGATGATGATGATGACTTTTCACCTGCCTTTACCCAAAACTACACCCGCGCAAAGCTGAGGCGCGTTATATATGTAACTGATTGTGAAATCTGCAATAAAATCCGTATACATACAAACAAACGGCGGGAAGTGACTTTACTAAAGAAGTTTACCCATCGAATATCCCCTCAAAAATTATGTAACTTTAAGCACTTTGCATGAATAAGCACTTCAATCAAATCAAATAGGTTTTTGCGGCACTTTATACGATCCTTAAACAGCTAGAACCTTATTACCTTATACGCGCGTTCTACTTAGTGGTATAAAAAGCCGTTACAGCTCCAACGAGCGAACCCGCATTTTTCGGATACCTCAACCACGGCGCGAGGCGCTAGAAATTTACAAGCACTTTTTATAACATTTACCTGTACAAGTTTTTACAGAACATCATACTGTATTATAAGAGTTTGCTGCTAAGCTATGCATCTTAAAAAGATAGAATAAGGTCTAATTTGGCGCGTAAAATTAGTCTTTTATGTCCTTTGTCAATGTGGTGCTGTCAATTGTAGGATGTGCGCGGAATAAGTTAGAGGTTGTCTGTCTGTAATTTCATTGTTTATGGTGAATACAAATCATCCGATTTGAAGTTGGTGGAGGCAGTTTAGTGCTCACTGTCCAGTTATGCGCCGTTTCATGTGTTTCTTGCGATCATTTAGAAAAAGTAGTCGTCTAGCCTGCTTGTGTTCGGTAGTAACTTCTGGTTTAAATAAGTACGTTATAAAAGCCATAACTAGGTAAATACATGTAATAATAAATAACTGCAGGTACTTGATTCATATCCTGGATAATAAACGTTCAAAAAAATTATAAATTAAGGTGTATTTTTGACGTCCTTAATTCTACACTGCTCAAAAAAATGGTCTACTAGATTTCCATTGCGAAAATGGTAATAAAAATAAGTAGGTATGATTATTTCTAACATATCCAGTCTAAAATAGGATTTTACGTAGCTTAATTGTACAATCTGCCGTTGTGTAAAAACGTCAAACGAGTATGTAACATATTTAATTAGACTATTACTCCTCTCACTCATAGATCATCTATCTCAGTCATACCTACGTTCCATTTCCCACATACCAATTAGAAACCATTTTTGCAATAAGCATAACTCAGCCCGATTAACGTAAAAACATCAATATTATACTTACGAGTATTTGTAAGATCATAAGAATCTAATTAATTCTGCTTGTTACCTCGCTCGCTGTCGAACGTAATTGAAAATCTGCATTAAAACTAGGTACTAAAACCTCGATTTTACGGTAATTATTATATTATAGCTGTGCTCAATAAAAGGCCAAAGTTCAGCGAAGTTGTACAACAGGCGTATAAAACCTGTATAAGAGTGTTATAGTCACACAAAACGACAATAATACAGCTTAAATTTGCATCAGTATTTACTGAGTAGGTAAGGAATTTTGGACCTATAATAGTTTTTGTATAGTGTTTTGTGAGCTGTAAAGAGGTTTATGGACATGGTAACCTCTTTCTAAAGTGTACAATTTTCTCATGTGGTTTTATGAGAATAAGTCATTTGTTTTTATGACCCTTTAAAATTAATTACTTATTCTCATAAATACTACTCTTATGTATCCGCTTGTTTGTAATTATAAAAAGATAAAAAACAAGACATGAGTTAGCACTTTTCTTTCCGTTCATTTTTAATTTATGTCTACAAATATAAACCTTCTGAGTTATGGGAACTTTAAATATCTTATTCATTAACAACTAGCACTTAGAACCTATCCAACTTAAGCATCGAAAAATCTTACTTATCATTTTAAAATTAAGATATGAGGTTTGTAGTTTTTCATATAGATACTAAATGCTTGATTAAAATAGACTTCTTTTTATCCCTGAAAATGAAATGTTTCTGTTCAAAATTGGTGGCAACAGTGTGTCATAAAAATGTGTTTTTTATTCCAGTGAAATTATAATTCTTGTACGTCCGTTGAGACTGTAATTTAATTCCGAACACAATCTGAGCGCACGTGACTCCATCTTCTCCGCTAATGCGAGCAATCAATGATAAGTTGTATTGTGGTTGCATTATGGCTTATATAACTTTTATAGCACTGCGTTGAAATCTGGTCGGATTCTGTACGAGTTATTTTAATGAAAGTGTTTCTGCAACCACAAACTGTCGGATTGAAACAGAAATTCATTTAAATGTCTACCTACTGGTTTAATCTGCAGGATACTGCTACGTACTAAAATAGTGGCTATTTAGTATGGAATTTTGCTAACATGTATTCTGTCATACAGCTTAAATGTAACCAGGCGTTGGTTTTAGTTTGCTATGAAGCGACATTGCAATAAATTTTCAGCTTAGGAATAATGACAGTTATTTTTTTTATTAAAATGTTTACAAAGCTCGCGGGAATCAAAACTTACGATAAAAGTAAAATAGAAATGATGAAATTTGGCAAGTAAGCTATCATATCACTGTGAAGAAAAAGGTCTCTAAAATTACGGATCCACCAAAAATAACTATAGTAATAACAATATTAACAACAGTAAGCCGTGGTGCCCTAGTGGTTTGACCTATCGCCTCTCAAACAGAGGGTCGTGGGTTCAAACCCCGGCTCGCACATCTGAGTTTTTCGAAATTCATGTGCGGAATAACATTTGAAATTTACCAACGAGCTTTGCGGTGAAGGAAAACATAGTGAGGAAACCTGCACAAACCTGCAAAGCAATTCAATGGTGCGTGTGAAGTTCCCAATCCGCACTGGGCCCGCGTGGGAACTATAGCCCAAGCCCTCTTGTTCTGAGAGGAGGCCTGTGCCCAGTAGTGGGACGTATATAGGCTGGGATGATGATGAATAACAATATTACGAAATACAGTTTTTATTTTGCTGAATTGAAAATTTATAGCGAAATCATAGCCAGAATTGACTCGCTGCTGAACACCATTAGGTACTTATTTAGTAAGGTAATCTGAGATAAGACAGCGTAAATACAATCAGTTATATTACGATCGTGCAAACAATACTTATTCCTATTCCAACAGATACGCTCTTAGTCCATCGAAATTTGTTTGATTCGAACCTTTTCGTACAAAATCAACCTTGAACTAGTTATTTGCTTTCACGTTTAAACAATTTAATGATAGTATCTGATGATAAAATTAGAAGTTTACAAACATACGATTGAAATAAAATAAATAGATAATTCTAAAGCTAATACGAAACCTATCTAGTTATTAAGTATTATCAAAAAGCAGATTCTATCAGAGACAAATTGGAATGGTAACGTCTTTACTAATATTATAAATGGGATGTTAGTATTTGTCAATAACTAAATATTATTTTAGTCAAAGTCAAAGTCAAAGTCAAAATATCTTTATTCAATTAAGGCTACAACAAGCACTTATGAATGTCAAAAAGAATCTACCACCGGTTAGTTGATATATAGTAGAATTTATACCTTAATATCTGGATTATTTATTGAAATTAGTAATTCATGGAAGTCTTACTTATTCATGTTACAGTCGTATCCGTTCACATAGGGACCGGCGGCGCGCGCGCAAGCTTTCAAAGTTTCTCCGCTGAGAACGATTAGTGCATAATGGAGAGTTTAAATAATAATGACACTGCATGCAGCGGGTTAATGAAGAGTTATGTTTAGGAACTTCATCGGTTTGAACAGAGTTTAACAGTAAAGCAGCGTGTCCACCAATAATGTGTGAGGATGTGTTGCGAGGAACATGTTTTTCACTAACCAATAGAAACGCTTCATTCACCTAGCCTCGCTCCGCTCAGCTGTTTCCACCAGAGATGTGCTGTGCGAGGATGTGTAAATGAAGCGTTTCTATTGGTTAATGAAAACCGCACACCTCGCTGGCTCCGCAGAAAACCAGCGCCGTTGACAACGCTAGTCGTGCCAACGGCACCGCTGAGTGGAGACCATTTCGTCTTCACATCATTATTTGTTTGTTGAATAAACATATTTCTATTCTATTCTATTCTATATTCCTTGCAACACACATCCTCGCACATTAAGAGTACCTATTGGTGGAAACGGTGCTAAATACAGTCAACAGCAGAAGTGGATGAGCAGCTACGGCGCTCAAATGATTTAAACGCTTATTACCTTGACGGAGAGTCGTGCGTAGATCATTTTGAGCACCTTAACCACTTATTCACTTCTGCTGCTGTCTGTACATGCCAATAAAAGTAATTAAAAACAACATTTATGTAGATGAGACAGTAAACTAAGCCCTCAGTGCCTTATCTGTTGAAAAAAAAACTTTTACGTTCAAGTAACATCGTCTCAGGCTAGAATCATATTAATTCTACAAGGTAAACGGACGAGTGGTCGTCACTGTCCCAGTAATTGGCACCATTAGCAATAGAGATGATAGCAGAGTGTCATCTATTGGGCACTAGCGTGTCGGGCACTCGGACGTTTACCTTAAATGCAAAAGTTTGTGAATATGTGTGTGAGATAGTGTGAGTTTGTTACTCTTTCACGCTAAAACAGCTGGACGGATTTGGATGAAATTTAGTATGTTGATAGCTAGACGTGTGGAATAATACATAAGCTACTATTTATCCCGATATTCCCACTTGATAGGGATAAAATATCGAAATAGCAACTGCTGGGTTTAGAGACGTAAAATTTTGCACGGCCGTTTTTAATGCAACGTCAATGAGAATCACGATGTAATTTTTGGGGATTCCCAAAAGAATGGGTTAAATTCCGGGATTTCAAATCAACTGCTAAATCCGGATTACGCGTACGAAGCCGCGGGTTAAATCTAGTCTATAAAAACGCTCCTAACGCATAAAATATATAACATATTATTATAATGAGTATCACGTTACATGAACAATGCGAATAAGTTATGCAAAAAGCCTAGAGAATTTGTAAAATAGGACCGTTAAAGTTAATTGTCTCTGTAATTAACTGTTCAAAAATTAGTTGTCTAATTAATTGTTTATTCTTTGTGTGACATGCTTCTCAGTCGCATTTTTGGAGACGATCTAAGTTAGTCAAGTTACCGTGGCTTTTTAATAATTATTGTTAGAGGCTGTTTCACCATCCATTGATTAGTCTTAACTGACGGTTAAATGTGATGCCGTCTCTATTTGTTTTGTTCGAATAGACGGAGACGGCATCACATTTAACCGTCAGTTTAGACTAATCAATGGATGGTGAAACAGCCCCTTGGTATATTTAAATTGTAGGGGGAGACAATTGCCGTGGCAGCCTAGTGGTTTGATCTATGGCTTCTCAAACCGAGTATCTTGGGTTCAACCCTCGGCTCGCACCTCTTTTTCGAAGTTCATGTGTGAAATTCAAAATTTACCACGAGCTTTATGGTGAAAGAAAACATCGTGAGGAAGCCTACACAAACTTGCGAAGCAATTCAATGGAGTGCGAAGTTTGCAATCCGCACTGGGCCCGTGTGTTAACTAACCTAACCTGCCCAACAATGGGACATCTACATAGAGGCTGGAATGATTATGATGATGGGAGATTAAGGGGCTGTTTCACCATCCATTGATTAGTGTTAACTGGCGGTTAGGTGTGATGCCGTCTCTATTTGTTTTGTTCGAATAGACGGAGACGGCATCACATTTAACCGTCGGTTAACGCTAATCAATGGATGGTGAAACAGCCCCTAAGTCTTTATTCCTCACATCTACTCATTTTGTCTCAACCAATAAAATAAATAGAGAAAAAAAAACATACTTAGATACTTTTAACTTAAACCACCCACGAACCCTATTAAAGAACTACAAGCTTAATAACAGTTGTATTATTTGTTTGAAAATTGACAGCGAACAGTTAGTACTCGTAAGTCGTGCCGAATTGTGGGCGTATCGTTATAAATGTTGTTCTAGTTACCATTACTTACCTATTGGCTATTAAACAGAGATCTAGTTTTAAAGTATAGTTTATTACATATATTTTCACTTCTGATACTCGTAAACTTCGTGTTTATATGATGGATCTAGGTGACATAAAGGTTCCTTTTGATCTAGCTAGTGTATAAAGTAAAATTGTCTTCTATGACTAAGGTACTCAGGCTTCTGTAGCCACAAACAAAAAAGTTCATCATCATCATCATGTCAGCCGAAAGACGTCCACTGCTGGACATAGGGCTCCCCCAAGGCTCTCCACTCAGACCGGTCTTGTGCTTTTCGCATCCACCGCGATCCCGCGATCTTAACCAGGTCGAAAAAGGGTTAAAAAAGTTCTTGTATAAAGTTATTTTTTTTTAGTAACATAAAAGTAACAAAAAACTAGATAATAATACTAGCTAATGGATAAGTTGTTCTGAACATTTCTAAACAAGTTTCGGAATTTTTGATTGTTGTTGACAAAATGTTTTCTTTCATACATTATCGACGTTCGAAGTCTGCCGCGTTAAGAGCATGATTGGTTTACATTAATATATAAATAAATCATCATCATCATCATCATAATTCCAGCCTATATACGTCCCACTGCTGGGCACAGGCCTCCTCTCAGAACAAGAGGGCTTGGGCCATAGTTCCCACGCGGGCCCAGTGCGGATTGGGAACTTCGCACGCACCATTGAATCGCTTCGCAGGTTTGTGCAGGTTTCCTCACGATGTTTTCCTTCACCGCAAAGCTCATGGTAAATTTCAAATGTAATTCCGCACATGAATTTCGAAAAACTCAGAGGTGCGAGCCGGGGTTTGAACCCACGACCCTCTGCTTGAGAGGCGATAGGTCAAACCACTAGGCCACCACGGCTTTTTACTAGGCCACCACGGCTTTTTTTTATAAATAAATATATCCTCAAATTTCACCAAAAGCATCTTGGTTAAAATAAATGTAACTTGAAGCTACTATACAGCTTCAGTCTACTTTAATAGTCATATAACAGTCACAATATTATTTGCTTCCCATTTGTCCGCCAGTTAGTGCAAAACTGGAGGCGTGCAATAAATAAATTATTACACTAGTTACTGTAGAGGTACTACTAAAATATTCATAGCCAATCTACGGCAACATGTCTGCTTTAATTTTTAACATTCTTGCATAATAATTGGCTGTTCGAGGCGTTTGGAATACGCGATCTAGTTTCGGTAACGGTTTGCTATAATTATGGAAGTTAATGTATGTCACCAGTTTTGTTGGGACATGTTACGATGAGAACTATCCTATATGAATGGGTGCTTAGCAAAAAGAAGAGGTTGTTATGTTCATATTGTGTTCTCAGCTTTTCATAAAGATGCGAGATATTTCGGTACATATCGGCTCTCATAATTCTAAGTCAAAGTCAAAATATCTTTATTCAATTTAGGCATAAGAAGCACTAATGAATGTCAAAAAAAATTTACCACCGATTTGTTGTTGAAAGTTGAAAGTCATATGTAATGTTTGTCAGAATTCATTACTTGTCATAACTCTTTTACTGTGAATGTTTTAGAATTATTGAAAAACAAACCTAAACCTAACCTACCTATGATACCTACCTATGGTTCTGCAATAAAATATAGTTCTACAGGTGGCTATTTAAAATTTACGCGGAAAAAAATTATGACAAACAAAAATATGACATACTTATATACATCACTATGACTTTTAAAAATTATACGACTGGATATGACCCAATTATGTACAACCCATGGCTTTGGTGACGTTATCCATAAGATTTAGGATTTTTACAAAATCTCCATGGAAATTTAGACGAGCGAATTGCCTAGTGGTTAGAAAATCTGACACTGAGAGCTACGATATCACAGACAGACAGACAGACATTGGTATCAAACTTATAACACCCTTCTTTTGCACCGAGGGTTAAAAAATAAAGAAAGATCAAAAGTCGCTGAGCATTTGTTATAAAATGGACTAGGCAATTTATATCAAAATGAAATATGTATATTCTTAGGTATAAATATAAAAAGGAGGATATTAGGTGGCCTAAAATTAATGTTTAATATTCTGTGATGTGACACTTCACATTTGAAATGATTTATACTATCCATTTGTCACAGTTATTGGTGTTTTTTGTACCTCGTACAAATTGGTTCTGATTTTGCTTCCGTTGCTAAAAAAAGTTGAATAATCGATCTGTCGTCCAAAAATTATTGAATTAGGTACATAGATCTTTTTTGATGTCAACTTTAAGCAAGCATCTACGCGTAAAATTAAAAATTTCTAACTTGAAATGTTAATTTCCAAATTATACCTATTTAACTAGGTACGCCTGTGTATTTTTCAGCGTTGTTTTTTTAATGTTTTTTTTTAGGTTATTGCAATCTCATGAACTGTAAACAAAACCACATTATATACCTCACGAAATCCAAACTACACTGTAATCCAAGAAACTCACAAAACACAAAACAGCACAATCACGTGTGTATGAACACTACATTCACTTATCTCAATACTGGCAGCTTAGAAACACGTTAAAATACAAATAAAAAAACACAAACTTATTACTGGTAGAATAGAAAAAGAACAAAATGAAAATTGAATACTGGCAGCTTGTAAATTCGCGCGAAAATTCCAAATTTAAAACGCGCGCCTCTCACCAATGCGTGTGCGCTACTGAAGGCGACCAACCGCGCGGCAGCGAGAGCGGGACAGACCATGCTATTTTCAACGTATCTGAGCGAGATGGGTAAAGGGATGATTTCGCTACAACACTTTAGTATTAATTGAAACTGGTTTATAAAATATTTTTATTAATATCGGATCGTAAATTAAAGGTTCTTGCGTCAATTAAGATAGAAAGTCGATTATACTATCAGATTCTACGCCTGGTTGATAACTTAAGCCGAGCCGCTACCATAAATAAGCCATAAATTTGTCAACTTGTCGCCGGTATAACTTGTTTAAATTCCATAATTTGGTCAATGTTTGTTAAGAAAATCTATGACGATTGACCATCAACTCAAAAAAAAATTATAACAAAAAATTGAACCGACTACAAAAAACCATGAAAATATTTTTTAATAAGTCTGAAGTCGGTGCCTCAGCACGAGCCAGCAGGAGTGGACCTATAGTCGCCTACCTTACCCACGCACTACATATTGGGCTTCAATCCCTCCTGCTGGCTCGTGCTGAGGCACCGACTTCAGACTTGTAGAAAATTATTTTCATGGTTTTTTGCAGTCGGCTCAATTTTTTGTTATAAAATTTCTTTTTCACGCTTTTTAATGTAAATTAATGTTAGATGCAATAGTTTAATGTCAACTGCTCGTCCCTTTTACAAAAGATTGCTTTTCTGATGCAGAGACTTTCATTATTGAGGAGTCCTGGTGCTTCACCACCCATTCCATTTCACCATATGTATTACGAGGAGCATAAATTGCTTAGCAACTGTGTAAAAGTAATTGAAATTCAACCCGTGAAGTACTTGTTACTGATTAGTAACTCCGATGGTCAACTGTGGTTTTAATCATCAGTTCCACTTCACCAAATGATGATTTTCAAAAGCAAATGCACGAGTTACTACTAAATATATCAAAATTGCCATAGGCGTCCCTACAACATTTGAAGAGTTTCCTCGATTTCCTTAGGATCTAATCATCGGATCCTGATTTGGTGCTTATAGGACCTAATTGAAAGCATTCCTAGACGAAAGCAAAAAAAAAATCGGTTCTTAAATGACGGAGTGCTGAGGTATCAAACATAAAAAAAAACATACAGTCGAATTATATCAAAAACAGCTGAACCAATTTTTAACAAACACAGCTAAAATCCACCGCAAAAAACATGTTATCACAATAAAAAACCCGCATTGAAATCGATCTTTCTGTTTGAGTGTTATGATGCCAAAAACAAACAGACAGACAGACTTTGGTGTCAAACTTACAACACCCTTCTTTTTGCATCGGGGATTTAGAAAATATAAACCTTTAAGTTTAAGGAACCAACCTACAACCTTTCCCACGGGTGGGCAGCGCTCTGTTGCCAATTACGAACTCTGGACTCCAGCACTGCGGTGTGGAAGCCGAGGGCAAACTAACCACACTAAAGACAAGGCAAGTAAACACTAAAGAAACCAACCAATAAAATCGTAATGAAGGCTATTCTGTATGGCGACATAGATGATCCTATTTTAGGGAGAATCCTGACCAGAGGGCCAACTCCGAAGTTCGAAAATCGAAGTTCGTATCGTACCGTTCCTCTCGCTCTCGTATTAAATAGTATAAGTGTCAGAGGGACCGAACGACACTATTACTTATTCTGTGACGACACGAACTTCGACTTTAGAATTTCGTAGTAGCCCTGCAGTTTTTCGACGAATTTCCGCTATGTTGTATACGACATTGACATCTATGTACACGGCACATAAATCACAAATTCGCGCTGTGAACAAATTTTGTGTGCCGTTTTGATGTAAGAAACATGCAGTCTAACTTAGATGTCGATGGTATATGCACACAAATAATGCGAACTGCTAAAGAACTGTATTCGCCCCTATCGTCTGTATTTTCGGGTAAATACAATCTAGGGCTCTTCAAGATTAGAGTGAATAGGCTGTTACTGGACCAGTGAGATACTTTGGCCTCATTTGCATAGGGGTTTATCACGGGTCAGTTTTAATAGAAAATAGCGAATGTATTCGTAATCGATTAAATGCTGTTGTGTATTATATACCTAGCTACTTGTCGCACACACATAACATCTTGCACGTGTGGACGCTGAACTATAGCTAGGTAATTTTAGACATTATAGTTCACTTAAAAAGCTCCTAATGAAAGATATTGTTATCACCATAACGCCAAAGGCAAAGCGATTATTTTTAATTGGCCTAGTCGAAAGCTCGCAGTAAATTGACAGGCATTAATCGTTTATCTCGAGCTTTCTAGGCTCGAATGACAACGATTAATTTAGTTAATCTACTGATAAAGAATGGCTTCGGATCTTGTTTGTACAGTCGGGCAAATGAATCATATACAGGGTGGAAACTTTGTACGAAAATCGGCCACGTGCGAGTTGGATTTGCGCACCGAGATTCCGTACAAAGTAGGTGTCTATGAATGTGCAGTGTTAGCAAATTGTACGCAGTGGGGGGTCATTTTAGATGGCTACTTAACTAGACAGAGAGTCATAAAAAAACAGACTCCAAAAAAATTCAAAAAAGGTAAACATAACAACGGAATCTAGTTTATTAAATTGACTCATCTAAACTTTTCTTTTAGGTATTGCTAATTTTGGAGTCGGTGCTAATTATTTATTATGATTATTAACTATTGTAAGTCATTACACGTTTCTGTTCAGCCGCCTTGCATGGCAAAATCCATGGTAAATTTTCTGTAAGTTGTAAATAAAGTATAGGTAAAAAAAAACTTTTTTGCTTTTAAACTGGAATGTATCTCCAATCACTGATTCGTTCATTTCTTACAAAAGTACTGTCTACAATACTTAAACAAAAACCAAACCTTTATAAGATCAGTCAAGTGTCTGGCTGACTGTCTATCTGTCAGTTTGCTACTACGTTTTCTTGGACGCCCAGTACGAGAAAAAAGTTGAAATTCGGCTTAGCTTTGAGTTAGCACATATCACAAGAGTTACCTTAGTTTTTTTGTGGTTAATTTTTGTCGCGATACTTTTCTGGAGGCGGGGTATACTCGTACGAAACAGGTCTAAATCATCTCTAAACATATTTTCCTACAAACTCTAAACTAAACTAGATCAGGGATGTTAGTAATTTAACTTCTTATTCCTAAGTAAGTATTTATAATTGACGCTCTGTAAGGAGGCGATCGAGGAGACGAGTGAAACTCACGAATGATGCGTAAATACTGTCTATTAACATAAATGAATTCTTATTATAGAGGTTACATATTGGGAGAGTGTGCGTGTGGCGCAGCTCACACTACAGCTCCCTTGCTCTAAAACTTTTTGTTAGAGAACACTAATAATACTATAACTAATTATACTTTCTACATTTTCAACATTTATCTTCGCCCTTAACTTTAATATTATTTATGGATTGTTATTTTTTTTTCTGACGTTTTAATATAAACTGTGATCACTTATCTAATTCTTGAATGCATTGCTATCTCCTGTCATAAGTGCTTTGTGGGCATGCTTTACTTTGTACGTATTTTAACCTACAGTCATCTCACGAGTCTGTATAACTGTATGTACTTACTGAGGTATTAATCATCATCATCATCATCATCAGCCTATAGCAACCTATAGCCTATATAAACGTCCTATTACGCCACAGCATAATGCTGAGTCAGCGACCGTTTCGTTTTTGCGAGGACACACAAAATTGTGTATTATGTGACTATTTTCATGTGTGTTTTCATGTATTTTTTTTTGGTTTATTATTGTGTAAATTTTATTGTATTTGTGTGTCTTCCGTATTAGTGAATAAATGTCTTCTTTCTTTCTTTCTATTATTATTTCCCTTTCGCCTCGTTTTTCTACTTTCGTTATAATAGACAATTTAGGAAACTTATAACTGTGACCCCCTCCCTCTTCAAAATCCACGAAAAGGTTACGACACAAGGGAGAAAAGGCGGCCAATTACGTGTCGAATTTCGCACATCTAGGGTTCCGCACAAAATGTAGAACAAAGCCGACCGAATAGGCAGTTCCGTACTACGAATTTGACCACCACAACACAAACAACACGCCTGTATTCCCAAATGGGGTAGGCAGAGTACACGAAACGTTACCGCTTCGGAGCCACTTTTAGCAATTTTTAACCGACTTCAAAAAAGGAGGAGGTTCTATGTTCCAATGTTTGTATTTTTTTTAGGTTTAAGGTTTGAAAAAACGGTACAATAGTGACAGGTTACTATAATCTGTGTGACATATCTTTATTCAATTTAGGCTATAGCAAGCACTTATAAATGTCAAAAAAAATCTACCACCGGTTCGGAAAAACCTCGGTATTTTTTTTTAAACAGATTTACAATATTACACACACTAGTGACAGCAATAGGGTTCCATTTGGTCTCTTCGTTCACAGACCCCTAAAAATGTCAATTTTAACAAAAACTTATATCCCCGTATATCTTACATCTTGGGGGAATTAAGCCCTCCTAGCCTCCGCGACGCAAAGTCCACAATGCCCGTGCCTGTAGGAAGTCGCAATTACCTGCGCCTGCGCCGTATCATTTGCTACCAGCAATCAGCGTAATGGCGGCGAGGATGACAATTGCGGGGGTACCGCTTGAACTCGCAATAATAATTAATTGAGCCAAGCCGTGGTGGCCGAGTGGTTTGACCTAAGCCTGACAAGCAGAGTATCCTGGGTTCAAACCCCGGCTCGCACCTCTAAGTTTTTCGAAATTCATGTGCGAAATTACATTTGAACTTTACGAGCTTTACGGTGAAGGAAAAACATCGTGAGGAAACCTGCACAAACCTTCGGAGCAATTCAATGGTGTGTTTGAAGTTTCCAATCCGCACTGGGCCCGCGTGGGAACTACTGCCCAAGCCCTCTCATTCTGAGAGGAGGTGCCCAGCAGTGGGACGTATATATGCTGGGATGATGATAATGATGAGTCAAGCGTTACGGAGGTGGATAATCTCCATCTCGGCCTGCCGCGCCGCCGTTGACCATCTTACGGCGCCTACTGGGTAGTAACCTGTGCCCATCTCTCCGGGTGCATGCGGCAAACATGGCCAGCCCAGTCCCATTTCAGCCTGCCGGTTTTTCTTCCTACATCCGATATGCACGTTTTCGAGCGCAGAGTGGTGTTTCTGATCCAATCTGTCCTTTTAACACCCTAAATGCTGCGCTCTGTATCTCAGGGAACGATATATAATTAAGAAAAAAAACGTTTAAATTTCGTCAATATTCCTCGCACGCAAATAACTACTTTTATAGACTGAAAGCATTGAATGGATACACACAGCAGCTATAACATTAATCAGAATATTATGATGGCAATGCAATTATAAAAACTAGTTTCAAAGAAATTCCATATGAAAAAAAAAACATAAAATATGCGACAAAACAGTGAGTTCCTTACATAGTAACGCCGCACGCCTTCTCCCACCGATTTACAGCAAAAAAGTGTTTTAATGTCATAGCAGCAAGACTCAGTTTTTGCTGCCACCTGTTGATTTCGATTCTACTTTGTTTTGCCTCTAGAATAGCCGTTATTTGAAATTTGACTTTATTACTCAGGTTCAAGGTTGTATTTTGAATGATGGTTTCCAACAGGTTGATTGAAGCGCTTTCGACAGGTGGTTGTTGTGGTAACATTGTATTATTTAATGCGTTTGTGCTTTTCAAATTTTAACTCAATGGGTATTGTAATAAGTGCGTTATAAGACGCATTTAAAGGTGAAGAAAATATTGACCGTTAAGGAATTCGAATAATAGGATGTATTTTAATAAGCTTTTAAAAAGAAGTTGTCGTTAGCTTTTCATATTTAATACGTAATTTAAGTTGATACTATAAGGAAATATTACGAAAGTTTTCTTATATCTATAATGATCAAACATGATATTATTTGCGCGTCGCAATATTATTAATAAAAATAACGGTCAAGTGCGAGTCTGATTACACGCATTTCTGAGAAAAAGGGTCTTGACAGATGGACGGACGGACAACAAAGCGACCGAGTGAGGTACGGAATCCCAAAAACATCCAAGAAACGTCTCATCATTATCTCAAGCTAAGGCTGGAAACAGTGCTCGACCGACGGTCAGAGTAGCGTAGCTAAGTATATCTATGCAAGTCTATGAATGCACACACAGCTACGCTGACGGTACGCGCGTACGGTCGGTCGAGCCTCGGTCCGGCTCGTCGGTCGCGCGGCGTCGGTCGACCGACGAGCTATGAGCTTGTATCGATGCGTTCAGTGCTTCGCTGACGGAGCGGCTGACCTGTGAACTGTAGGTACACACGCGTCGCAGGTCGCATGAATGAATTTTCGCAACACGGTCAGCGCTGACGGTCAGGACGTACCGTCGGTCGAGCACTGTTTCCAGCCTTATACGCCTGACTGCTGGACACAGGCCTCCTCGCAAAATGAGATGGTTTGGATTGTCGTTTCCACGCTGGCCTAGTGAGGTTTGGCACTTCACACACACATAAAAAAGTTCTGTAAAGATAGGCTGAGTGGGCCCATAACCTGTTGGTTAACCATGAATCTCATCATGCTTTTTTATTATCATACCAACAGTTTTTGAGCGGATGACGACGTCTCACGAAGCCCCTTTGTACCACTGGGGTACCATATGACAACAACAACAGTTTGTTTAGTTTCTAGAGAGCCCCCAAACTGTAAGGTTGGACAAGAAAAAAAAACACCCCATTTTACGCTTATGAGATGTACTTACACAGGTCTACACATTTTTTTTACTTAACTTTGTCAGGATAATTGCTACATATATTCATGCAACATTACAGCTTTCTAGCACTAAAAAGTCTCTAAAATAAGCCTCGGATGGACGATTGGACAGAAAAACAGACATGGCGAAACTATACCTTCCATTTTTGCCATTTATCTAAAGAACCCAAAAAAAATTTGCTTAAATGGTAAAATCAGCTCTGATGGTGGCTTACTAACATTGTCTATCCCCAGAGCATTGTAATAGAGTGAAAACTGTGTAAAATAGTCTCGTGGTAAACTGGACCGTTACGACCACAGCCCTGGCGACCGTAACGCCATTGTCCGGTAACCGCCACGACCGCGACCGCTAATTTGAAATTGCATTCGCTTCATTTGGCAAAGTTTTGTTTGAAAATTATCGAATATAAAGGCTGACCAGAATTATAAAAAACCTAGCCATATTGCGGAAAACCAATAGAACTAATTTCTTGCACTGGTAACACTAAATTCAAATGTCATCTGTCTATTGCTGTCAAAGTTTAACGTTGTTTGCGCGTGGTATTTTAAAGTGTTATTTTGTGTTTTTGTGCGTTTAAATTCCGAAGATTATCCATAGCCTTGGAAGGAAAATAATTCACAATGTATAAAACTATTTTTCATAGAAAAAGTCCGAGCTATTAGAAAATATTCCTTTAAATAACATCACCGACACCGTTGTAAATATGACTGGTAGGTATCGTATAGTATTTAAGTGTAAAGAATGTTGCAATATAAAACGTAGAAGTGCTGCCCTCGCGTCAGGTTTTTTATATTCCTGGTCAGCCCTTACCACTTTTCGTGTACTTTATAAAGGACCAATTAACACTAAGAATAACAGCCAAATGTACTTTATAAAGTACAAATTATTCAAAATAACAAAGCTGGTAAACCACTTTTCAACTCAACTCTGGTAAACTCAGCCGTCTCGTGATCATGGCGCATGCAACTGTGCCGAAATATCGAGCTTCTCTAAAATCAAGGTACACGGAACAAAACCCAAATTAAAATCTAAAATTAGTAATGACCGTGATAGTCTAAAACATTGTCTAGTAAACCACGTCTAGGTCTTAACTCTAAATAAGTCTGTTAAAAAATTTTAGGACTCAGGCGGATAGGCAACTCGACACTGATAGATAACAGATAACTTTGGGGAAGAAAAGTCGAAAAAGAAGCGCAGGCCTCCCACCAGGTGGACTGACGTCATCGTGTGTTGCGGGCAACCGGTAATGCAAGTGGCGAGTTGTCGTTCATTTTGGTTTTAGAGGGAGACCTTTGTTCAGCACTGGCCGTCCTCCGGCTGATGATGAAGCCACTCGCTTGCAGAACTCCCTGCCGATGGAGTTGAGGTGCGCCAAGTCATTGCCTCTATTTAAGTCTATGCCTAGTTTCCACGGACGGGAAAACGTAGTATAGAGCGTCCTGAGGCACGGCGGATGGACGGCTTTAAGAGGGTCGCTGGGAGCGGATGGATGCGAGGGGCTGAAGACATAGTGTTGTGGCGCGTTGCTGAAGGCTGATGATGATGATGATGATAGTTTTAGTCTATACTATGTGTCATCTTATATCATACTATAGTTACAGTTAGTCAAATCAAAACTGTCAGAAAAACTGCCAGTATTAAATAATCTAAATCTAAATAATATGTAGTAAACTCACTAAGACTTTTTATTGGCTTAAGTTGCACTTGCAAAATTTTACCCGAAGTACGATAGGAAAGACGGTACATCTTACACCATCTCAAACTTTCAGGAACGTTCAGTAAACTATTAAGAAACTAACAATGGAATATATATCTTCTCGGAAATTGTTTTCAAGCGCTGTTTCACAGAATATTGGTTTCTGCTAAGTAAAATAATAATGATGTTACATAGCATGCGGTCACCTGCAGTAATAGGAGTCAGCTGCTGACACGTGGTTAGTAAATATGTATGTAGGTATACCTATGGCTTAACAACTCCTAAACTATTGGAAGAGGGCTAAGGTTGGTCGCCCTTTTAAATGCCCTTAGAACGATTCTTTCCTTTATATATACTTGTGTTGGTGTGAGCCTTTTGATCGAGTTACCGCAAACGGTTTTTTGGATTCTACACATCCACTGAACGTAGATAATTAGTTACATGTTTAGATTTAATTTTGTAGCTAAGGGACCCCATACATCTCTGTATTGTTATTATTCTTTTCTTGTAATTTTTAATGTATTTTTTAAATATTTGATTTGTGATTATTATATCATGAAAAAAAAAAGACTTTCTGCCAAGTTTCTTGCGGCGCATTCTTCTTGGCAATGATGGTCTTTCCGAAAGCGCTGGTAGAAGGGTGGTAGTTTAAAAAATGACGTAAAAGTGCCATTTGCGGCCTATTTACTGAATAAATAATTTGAATTTGAAATATTTTTTTATGAAAAGATACACACATACCTACCGCTTCTAAATAAATCAACTGAATGACCTCGTCAATGTGTGTCTATCCCCAATTTTGTCTTTGTGTGTGTGCGTGTGGTGCATGGGAGAAATTTGTGTCTAGACTCCTGTCTAGTGGCGGTGAAGGGGTATAGCACGCAGCACGGAATGCTGAGGACCTGGGATCGATTCCCAGCGCTGGTCTCTTTTTCTGTTGTTTTTTTCTGTGCACCATGTTTCATGTTGTATTTCATGGTGTCCATCCAGTTTCTATTAAACATCACGGAACCCTAAATGCACAAAGACAAAGCCCCAGAAGCTAACTACATGCCTCTAACCGGTTTCAAATGGTTACAAAAAAGATAAACCTTCATTTTTTACAACACCCCTCAGGTTAACTATTAGATATTTTTGAGCCTTTCTATGACCATTATGTTTTGAGCCTTTTGCTACTTAAAAACGACTTTATGTCATGGAGATACAGGTGTTAAGGAGGTTCTTTTTATGTTAAGGTAGCGATTATAGTAATTGCATCCACTTTCGTGGCGCCGCTGGTGGAAAAGAAACGTATGTTTTTGGTTGTTTTTGATAAAGTTACTGATAAAATATGAGATGTTTTAAGTTTTTTTAATAGTAAAAGGGTAGTTTGTCTCGTGAATTGACCGCTAGTCCTTTATTACGACGATTTTAAATATACTTCCCGCTGTTGGGCACAGATCTAGGCTCGAAGAACAGAATTTAAAACAAAGTTTACAGAGTTCGATAAGGTTCGATTCCCGGTTATGTACGAGAGGTAAAAAAAATGTTGAATGCCATTGTTATTAAATCTAAAATCGACGCCATGGTTTCTAAGAATGGAACTCGTTATCTTTCATAGTTTGTGGCTTCTCCATACTGACCCATTTGGATTAATCAATCTGTCTAAAAGATTGTCGCAGAAACGACGACCGGATGGCTAAGTGGTTAGAGAACCTGACTATGAAGCTTGAGGTCCTGGGTTCGAATCCCGGCCGGGGCAGATATTTGTGTGAATAACACGAATGTTTGTTCTCGGGTCTTGGATTTTTAATATGTATTTAAGTATGTATTTATCTATATAAGTATGTTTATCCGTTGCCTAGTATCCATAGTACAAGCTTTGCTTAGTTTGGGACTAGGTCAATTGGTGTCAAGTGTCCCATGATATTTATTATTTATTTATTTATTTAAAAATGCGAATTCTTCGTAGACGGAGTCGCAGGCAACAACTAATAATACAACATGAGTTCTAATTTCAAAGTTAGCAAAATGGGGTCGCCCGTTAACTCGTTAAAGAGGAACGGACATACGAGTAGAAGCGATTCAAGAATCAACAATCAAATGTCACCGTTTTTGTACGCCTCTAGCGCTGTCCGAAATATTTGTTAATAACTGCTTTCACGAAAATAATTACCACCTACGGACATCGCTTTAGGCTTGTGGATATTTGTAACATGGTAACATGTAATATAGTATCATAAATATACTCTACGATAGACCAACAATTACTTGTAGCTAAAGTGTCTGAACAGACCGCCTTGTAAACCTTGCAAATCTGTCAATAAATTGCACACCAGTAACCGAATAGGCTAATAAGTTCCGTCCGTCCATCCATTTCATCCGTCCGTCATTGGTCCGTTGATAGTCCAGAGTTATTAAACAATATCAATTTTCGTGTTCCCAGAGCATCAATTAGAAATAACTATCGACCTTTGGCGTTACCACATGCGAAAACAAATTATCGTAAAAATTCATACTTTTATCGAGCTGCGAGGTCGATGAACGAACTGTGTCAGCGTTATGAGGATCTAGATCTGTACCGATTAAAACCTGCTGTAGTAAGAAACCGTATAGCATCAAATTTCTTTGCTCCTCATCCCGGGGCTCAGTCGCCTCTTTGATTTTCTGTTTTTGTTCAAAAAATTTCTTTTTTGTTTTCCATTTAGTTTATTTTTTGTGTTTAATTTGTTTTCCATTTCTTTGTGCTAATGTGTTCATATCTTCGTATTATCTGTGGAAACCTTTAATTGGCTCTATTGTTACATGTTCTCTATTCCACCTGTATTAGTTAATTTAAGCTGTTGGTTTTCCGAATAAAATAAAATAAAATAAATAATAAGAGACTTTTATCAAGTTCCTATTAATGAAGGTTTTTCGACAGGCGAAATATCGCTAGATGGCGCTGGTACAGGCAGCTACTACAAAAAAAACAACAATGCAAAATGTTACTATTGGGAAATTTAAAAAAAAAACATATCTGGGTAAATCCGCTCTTGCAATGATTTTTTCAAAATTATTGTGAAATTTACCACTAGTTTTGCAGTGAAAGAAAACATAGAGAAGCAAACCTGCGATGCAATGCAATGGTATATGTGAAGTTCCCAATAAGCACTGCGCTCGCGTGGGAACTACGGCGTAAGCTTTCTCAATCTGACAGGCCGGTGCTTTACAGTGGGATGTAAAATATAGGCTGGGATGATATAAATACCTTCGTCAGTACGTTATTACTTATCACGAGTGATATAAAGCATTATATGTTGTGCTAAAAGGATTTTATATGTACTCCAGACTTATTTATCGACACCATTAGCCTACTATCAACTAACGATAAATGGAGATATACATATATTATATTTAGTATTCTGTCTTTATTTATTAAGTATAGGTAGATAAAATATAACCATATTATGTTTGTGTGTAAAATAACTAATAGAATAAGTATATTTTTTTAAGATTTGCTGCATAGGAAAACTACCTACATTGAAAAGGTAAAAATATAACCTATGATGTTTAATATGTATTAAATTTAAGTATGCATTTATCTATATAAGTATGTTTATCCGTTGCCTAGTATCCATATGAGATTTGTTTCTGGGACTAGATCAATTGGTGTCAAGTGTCCCAGGATATTTAATCAGTCCACCTAGTGGAGGCCTGCAATGTTTGGTCTTCCGGTTCATGGTCGCCACATGTAGACTTTTCTCCCTCAAGGGTTATCTGTTCTTAGAGCGATGGGCGCCCATTGCCACTTCTACTTGCACGTCTTCAAGCTACGTCGGTGACTCACACCTGATCCAACGCGCCTCAACAAAAGTATATCAAGTCACGATTTACATTTTCTTAATCAACGCCCAAAAGCCAATCTGTCAAAAGAATGTGACCTTTAAATCGTCTGCAATTTAAATAAGTAGCTTATTATAGGTGAACAAAATTACTCCTAATCATAGACGCGATGTTTAGGGTCCATTTATTCAGGTCGCTGAACTCTCACCAAAATACAAAACATGACAGTCTGAAATGAACTTTATCGATGGAAAATAAGATTCATATCTGATAATAGTTTTAGTTAGAGAGCATAGAGCACAGGAAGCTGTGATACTTTCATGCACGATTGGTTATGATGAATAATCGTTACGTCTCTGTCTTGTATGGCGTCTTTGAAAGAGATGACTACAAAATTGGAGCAGTTCTCAGAGCGTAGACTAGAAATAAACGAATGATAATGTAGGTTTCAAATGGAACCTTGCCTTCACCTTCACAAACGTGAAACTAAGCAATACATTGTACCTTCATTTTGGCATCCGCTTCCGAATGTTTTGTGAAGGTGATTTAATTAACAAACTGTTTAGAAATATATTTTTTATATACTTATCTTATCGGGCTTTGTTCTCTAAGAAATGGTATTGAACTCTTTTTTTTTTCTTCATTTTTCCGCCTCTCCTTCCGCTAAAATGGCGAAACAATACCTAACTATTTCTAACTCATTTGTAACAAAGCTAAGATAGAGCAGTTCAAACTGATTAACTCACTTCAGTTGCTATGTTCAGCGCCATTCTTTTCTCCTTTTTGATCTGAGTCTGAACGCTGCCCAGTCTTATTTCCGAACAACACATTCGAATTATGGCTAAATATGTTACCCATTTTGTGTCGTGATATATATTTTTTGTTAATACTTAATACTGATAATGCTGGGGTCCGTACCTGAAACAATTAAAATTAAATTGTTATAATTCACATTCGTATATTTCTAGTACCATATTTACTAACGAAATGATCTTAGCTTATTAACATACAAACAGATAAACACACATACAGATAACATTGAAATCGAGCTGCATCTTATGTTATATTATAACGTTTTAGCTAAGATAAACTATGTAGTTTGGTAGGTACAATTACTTTTTGCAACACAAAAAATAAATAGTAGGGGTTAGTGCAATTTCGTGTAACTAAATTTAACTCAAAGTTCTTAGAACTATTCTTTATTCTTAGAACCTGACTACGAAGCTTGAGGTCCCGGGTTCGATTCCCGGCCGGGGCAGATATTTGTGTGAATAACACGAATGTTTGTTCTCGGGTCTTGGATGTTTAATATCTATTTAAGTATGTATTTATCTATATAGTATTCATAGTACAAGCTTTGCTTAGTTTGGGACTAGCTCAATTGGTGTCAAATGTCCGATGATTTTTTTTATTTTTATTTAATAACACAAATATTAAGTGCGAATTTGCAGTGTTCACGAATGATAGATTTTAGTAGAGGTTTTGCACTATCCTCAGCAACATTAAATTTGCAATGTTGCAATTACATGCGATTTTTTTTTAGTCATTCTCTGTTAATGGTTTTATAAGATTAAGATTACAAAGTTGTTAAGTTAATAAGTAATCAGTTTGAGATGCGATCATAATTATGCGCAAGGGCGGCGCAGCATTTAAAGTGCATTCAGCTCAAAACGGGCGAAGAATCTATAAACATACTAGTCAAGCTCGAGTTTCATCGGTGTAATGAAATCAAAAATATATATTTCTTATAATTACCTGACATGTGTTTATAATATATTTTTCAAAAGGTAATAAATCTATCTATCTATATCTATTTTTACGAGTATAACTGACTTCATTTAATTAAACGAAAAGTACTTGTATTATGGTACATTCTATTAATTAAATGATTGTCTAGACAAGGGCTGTTGGTTATAAAATATTTTAATTCCTTAGAATCAGTTTCTTCTTACAAAATTTTGATTTTGTTTTATAGTATTCAAACAACCTAACAATCACTCTCTGAGATGTTAACGATATATTTCTTAAACCAAACAAAAAACAACCTTCCCTAGAATTATATTTATTAATATTTTTGTTTTAGCAATGAAACACCCGTACTCCCCTATTTTCTTTTAGCTACTATTATTTAATACGATCGTACTGATAGGTAAGTAAGGTATGTATGAAAGTTTACACTTGCATTCGCCGGCTACCCGCAAGTGTCACTGTCATCACTTCATCAGTCCAGGGAAATTCGAGAATATTTCTCCCTTTTTTTGACGTTGAAGATGCTGTTGGTGTTCTTCACCGTTACAGCTTCGCCCTGGCTGTGGAGTGCTCGGCGAGCCGGCGCAACCGCTTCCAAATATTTCTCCCACAACCGTTAAGTACCTGTCTGTTCTTCAAGCGATGTGGCCCGCCCATTGACACTTCAACTTGCATATTCTCCAAGGCTACGTCGATGACTTTCTCTCTCTGGTTGCGTGACTCTGAGACGAGTAAATATTAGCAATTGGCGTCCCCTTGGTGTGACTACATACATCGTGAGCGCCGCCTAGCGGGTTATAGAGGCAGTAAGTAATGTTGATATGGAAGATAAATGGCGCAAGAAACCGGGCGCGAAAAAACTTGTCGGCGCAAATGTGCGCGGGAGGTGGCAGTTGGTCCAGGGATGACACTGCGCCTTTTCACCGATATTATTACTTCGAACGTCATCACCATGGCACAAGCTACCATGAGTTATTTTTTATGTTATTTATAAGTACATATATCTATTTGAATTACCTTCAGCTGTTTGGTCGCAAAGACTTAATAATCCAACAACGAAAGATCTTTGTCCTATAACCTCCTGAGCTGCGAATTTTTCTTACTGATGTAATGGATAAGATATCTCATAGATTTTATAATTTTAGTTTTCTTCTATAGTATAGGCCCTATACGGACCACTGCAGGGCAAAGCCCTCCCATTTCTCCTTCCACTCGTCTTTTGGCTTCGGAAAAATGTCGCCAGTTTGGCTAGAATCGCTCCAAATCGTCTATACCACCTCCTTTTAGGCCTACCTCGACTCCGCTGCCCATCGCATCGAACCCAATCCATTTTGGAAAATATTTAAGCATAATTAAAGCTTTGTTAAAGAATAATTCTTACTTACAGTTGTTCCTCCTCGACTTGTTCATTATAAAATACTCAAGAACTAACGAGGCTAAATTGATTTATATTCTCATGTTAAAACCGCAGCTTCTCTTGACTTGCGCTTGGTTGCCCAATAACCCTTGATAGTTCACTTTTTACTCCAATAAAGGAGTCAGAATTGCTGTATAATTTGACGTCCTCATTTGCAATTCCGTTATGCATTATCCTGGTTTCATCTCTAGCCTGTTATTTAAAAATATCGAAGTTATTTATGTCATCATCCCAGCCCATACTATCCCTGTACTGCTGGGTACAGACGCCACCAGATATTACGGAGCGGCAAAGGTGATCAAAAATATCGGTATATGAACTTTAATATTACGATAAAATCCTGGTTTGACTTGTTGAGGTTTAACTGTTTCGAAAATGGTTAAACTGATCGAGTGTTGCCATTATTTCCGGTTGCGAACTTCCTTCCGCTGGCGTTCGTGTCGTCATAGTGTGTTGTATGTTTTTATATGTTTTAGTTTTTAAATGGGTCCCACTGAAAAACAGCGTTGTGGCTTGCCGTAACAGTATGCTGAGTGGGGTCCACTTTATACTATTCGATGTTATTATTATTATTTTTTTCTCTCCATCTAATGTATTTTTATGTGTATCGAATACGTGTAAATAAATGTTTCTCTCTCTCTCTCTCAATACAATACAATACAAATATTTTTTATTGCAAACCACAAATCAGTACAAAAAACTTATAATATAAACACTTAGATTCAGGGTAGACAATACCTTAATAATAGGGTGCATGTGCCGATATTTTTGACCACCTTGGCCACTCCGAAATATCTGATGGCGACTGAACAAGCCTCTCAGAATGAGAGGGCTTGGGCCGTAGTTCCCAAGCGGGCCCAGTATGGATTGGAAACTTCACACACCATGGAATTGCTTCGCAGGTTCGAAGGTGCAAAGCTCGAGGTAATACTTTTAAGATGTTCACAGATGAATTTGAAAACTGTTCTGAGCTCCGATTTGAACCTACGATCTGCTTGAGAGGCCATAGGGTCACACTAGGCCACCACGGCTCGCTAGTAAATAACTAGTTAAGGTGACGCCACCAGTCATGGACAAGAATCAAAAATGGTTTTTTAATCCGCTAACTCAAGTTCCCGAAGGTTCTCGAATGGCCTCCGTGGACTGGGAGACGAGCTGTCGGTAGGCCTCCAACAAGATGGATCTTGGATGCGGAAAGCACAAGACCGGTCTGAGTGCAGAGCCTAGGGGGAGGCCTATGTCCAGCAGTGGACGTCTTTCGGCCGACAATCAGGTGATGATGATGATGATGAACCCAAATTTGAGAAACGGACCCTACTTACTTTTTTTAAACTTTAATGTTCAGATAACTGATGATCTAGTAAAGTTCATGAATAGTGAGATAAAGGTACATTACTGTAGTACATGTCCATGACATGTACATGATTGGTGCCGTCAACTATAAATAAAATTTTGAAAATACGCATTCCATTTTTTTCCGAATACTCCTTTTGTGTAGTTAAAGACGAGTTTACATTCACACGTCAACGTCGTTTATTTTCACTTATCTATTTGTGCCACTGAATCTGATTGCGATAGTGATCGCGATTCGTGGTACGTAATAACGCCTAGGAGTGTGGGAATTAAATCGAGTTTAAAATAACAGGCAACGTAACTAGTGGAGGTAACAATTGAAATGCTTGATGCCATCAGTGATGATCAGTGTTATTTAACACTTTTTCAAAATGATAATGGATAAGTGTAGGTAGCAAAGGCACTTTTGATTTAAACAGTTCTCTGCAAATCCTGCTATTGTTATCTTGATGCATAAGTATGTTATTCTATTTTATGTCACTTGAAGTGACAATGGGTAGGCCACATCGCGTGAAGAACAGATAAATATCAAGGAAAAAGTTCCCGATTAGGGATTAAAAACCGAGAGACGAAGCTTTGGCAGGCTCACTAATGAACTGACGACAGCACAACAGAGGGGCTCCTACGAAATTTGAAAATCGATGTTTGTATCGTATGTTGGGACGGCAAGACACAAGGTTCGAGTTTTGCACTTCGTAGTAAAGGACCACTGTGGATGCAAGTCGCGGTGGTCCTTCGTTCAACAGTGGACGTCTTCCAGCTGATGATTGTCATCATCATCATCATCATCATCATCGTCCCAGCCTATAAACATCCCACTTTTGGGCACAGGCCTCCTCTCAGAATGAGAAGATTGTGATGATGAGAATTCTCTAACTGCATAATCTATCCAGGTCATCCGTCCATCTTGTTGGTGGACGTCCTACGCTGCGCTTGCCGATCCGCGGCCTCCACTCGAAAACCCGAAAACTCGGCCTCTCAGCCTCTGGTTAAAGCCGCAGGTTCACGGTGGATGCAGGCCGCTGCCAACCGAAGCGACTGGAGGTCTGTGGGGGAGGCCTATGTCCAACAGTGGACGTCCTACGGCTGAGATGATGATGATGATGACGATGATAATCTATCATTATTATTAGAATTTAGTATATTAATTTAAATTCAAATCAAAATTTTTAGATAACCTCTAATGACCCCCAATTTCATAATGCAAAACGAATTTGAAATCATGACATAAAAAAGACTGTCACGCGTGAAGTCATTATCTATTATCCCGAAATTCAATCACAGCGTGAAGAAGATTAAATATAAATTAGTTTTAAGCATTAGTTAGTTTCGGTAGAAGACAGCGGGGATAAAGTGACGGATGGCTTGATGGACGTGTCTGAGACTGTACTGGAGACTTGTACTGTAAAGGAGAGTCTGCGTTTGAATCCAAAAGCTTAAATGGTTACTTACTTGTATTTTTAATTTAAGGGTTTTTGTTGATCAAAAGAATCAGCACGCAACAAGCTGTGAAAAGAACTATGCTTGGAGTTTCTTTGTGCTATAAAATCAGGAATACGGAAATTCGTCGAAGAACTAAAGTCATCGACATAGCTCGAGAATATGCAAGTTGAACTGGGAAAGAACGGGCCACGTCGATCGAAGAACAGATAACCGTTGGCTGAAAAGTCCTCGAGTGGCGACCACGAATCAGAAGACGAAGCGATATAGGTGGAATGACGATATCGCGAGAATTATGGGAACCGGTGAATGCAAGTGGCGAGTTGTCGTTCATTGTGGCGTTCTAAGGGGGAGGCCTTTGTTCAGCAGTGGACGTCTTCCGGTTGATGATGATGATGATCTCCAAAGGAAATATTTAACACGCTGAAATGAATGTGAAATACTCAGGTCTGCTACTCCTTAAAGCAGTGAAATGATCAAAGTTCTAAGTCAACACAATCACATTGTCGTAACCGAAAAACCTATAGGGTACTTCCGGTTGTCCTAGAAACTTGAAATTTGGTAGGAGGTAGCGCTTTTAGCCATACCAATAAGAAAAATTCGAAGATTTCTTATGTGTGTCTGTGTCTCACGAAACTCTCTTTCAAGTATAAAAAACCGCATCGAAAATCGGTTCATCCGTTTTAGAGCTACAATGCCATGGACAGACACACAACAGTCAAACTTGTAACACGTCTCTTTTTGCATAGGTGGTTAATAAAACAAAACATTTGGTATTTCAAACAGTACGCAAGTTTTGGTTACACGCGTACGTTTTTTATAACTGTACTTTGGATGGCTAGAGATAAAAATAGTTGTTTCAAGATACGTATCTCTGAAATTGCTGTTTTGTTTGAAACGGCTTAGAGGTTTTCTCTGAGCGTGATATCATCAGCGTAGACATCCGAAATTACTCAAATTTTCTAGGAAATGCGGTACGTTTCTTTAAAATTGGTGCTTGTTCTTGCGCAAATAAAGGAAGATGATGTCGAAAGTATCTAAGGAACTACATATATAGCAGTGACAAAGCGTGCGTTGAACCCTATTATCACCGGCTTGCCCTATACTTTATTTACAAAAGGACAATAGGGCATAGGTTTTCTTCGGCGTTACCATGGAAATATCTGACGCCTGCTGCTACCGCTGTATAATAAGGAGTAAGTATATAACCATTTATATACCTCGGCTTATAGTCAAGTAGACTTGCAACACATTCTGGGCCAATTAACACTAATCCCGCCCATGTTGTTTTTTGGCATTTTTTAAATTTTATGTTCACTACTTTGCTTGCTTTTTTTGTGACGGCACAAAAGTACTTTTTTATCTCATATATTTAGTATGTTGTACATAATTAAGTAGCAAATAATTAAGATTTTATTATTATTATTCTATTGGAGTAAGTAGGTATGTGTTCTTGTCAAACTTTAAACATAAATTGCTAAAAGTGGCTCCGAAGCGGTAACGTTTCGTGTGCTCTGCCTACCCCATTTGGGAATAGGTACGGGCGTGATGTTTGTGTGTGTGTGTGTGTGTGTGTGTGTGTGTGTGTGTGTGTATTCTATTAACACAAAATATAAGCTAACGAAGAGTGACAGTGCGCTGACTTCACGTACGAGCTTCATTTACGATGAACTATCGAACCAACTGAATCGTGGCTCACTGTGGAACCTTTTCGTAGAAAATTCATAGTAGCATCTAATTGCTTGACAAGGGAATTCATTATGACACTTACTGTGACAACGTTCTACGGTGGGTCAGGAATAAATGGTTCGATAGTAGGTACATCTCAACTGTCCAAAAGAACAGAAAATGTATTCACCGCCTCGCAGTTCGCTTATACTCGTACCCAGGCCTTGAGTAGTACTGATAAAGAAATTCCCTGTTCAGTTTCCTTGAACCTGGCATTAAATAGCATGGACATCAGTTAAAGACAAGCCACTAATTAAGTGTCGACTCGGGCGCCGCGTGTGCAGCGAGATTGCGTGCTTTCTTTTTTTTAATTAAATCGAGATGATCTTTTGTTGAGGCAAAGATTTATGTAATGGTGAGAATAGGAAAGCAGTTTACCTATTGGGTACGTAAGCAATGCGATGAAAAGTATTTTAAATAGCAAGTACATCGTTATAGCACTTATGAATGTCAATAAATCTACCACCGGTTCGGAAAAACCTCTGTTGAGAAGAATCCGGCAAGAAACTCAACGAGGTATATTTTTTTTAAACAGATTTACAATATTATGAAATGATACTATACATCACAAGTATTTAATTTATTTTTAACACAGTAGGTTCGCTGAAGGGATCGCTAATGCGGATCGGAATTATTTCCAAATATCCCACCCATGACCATAATCATTAACTTTATAATACGCCTTAGATATAAATGTCTTCTTGACAATAGATCTGAATTTTGTATCCGTTTCATTTGTAATATTTTTTGGAATTTCATAGATCTTCAATTGCCTCAGTTAGAATGCATCCACCGTGAACCCGCGATTTTAACCAGGTCATCCGTCCATCTCGTTGGTGGCTACGCTGCGCTTGCCGTCTCTACTCGAGAGCCTTTCGGCCCCAACGACCATCTGTTCTCCGTGCTATATGGCCTGCCCATTACCAACTTCAACGAGCTAATTCGCTTGCCTATGTCGGTGACCCTTGTCTTCTACGTATCTCCCCATTAATACCAAGTTACCTAGTTTTAATCTTAGCGTAGGTTTTCCTGGGGTATTATTACATCTTCTTCTCTATATCTACGTATGTTTAAACAAACAACTGCCATGGCATCAAGTGCGACGTTTCAATCGTTTTTCGTAGCAAAATGCATAAAACTGCACGCAAAATTTAACTAATAGCAAAGTCAAAATGTACACCACCCAAATTGTGAAACACGCATTCATTCATTCATCCCAGCCTATATACGTCCCACTGCTGGGCACAGGCCTCCTCTCAGAGCAAGAGGGCAAGGGCCATAGTTCCCACGCGGGCCCAGTGCGGATTGGGAACTTCGCACGCACCAGTGAATTGCTTCGCAGGTTTGTGCAGGTTTCCTCACGATGTTTTCCTTCACCGCAAAGCTCCATACGCACGCATAACAAACAAAAAGCATTTGCGAATGAACTTTTTACTTTTTGTAAGTACGTTCTGCGTGTTCCACAATTTGCGTTGTGTTGTGTACCTAGATTTTGCGTATGGTAAATTTTGCTATTGGTTACATTTTGCGTATAGTGCATTTCGCTCCGAAGCGGTTTCGATTAAAACAAAGTACTGATTATGTGATACATTGCTGCTTAAAATGTGTTAATTAATGAAGAGCAACGTTACAATTTGTGGATGGGAATTTTATTTGTTCCTAAAATAATGGTTAACGCGAGCGGAGCAAGTTAAAGCTATTACATGGATATATCCGTAATTATCTGTTATAATAAACGTTCATTAAAGTAGTAATTTAAATCAGCTGAATTCAATTTCTACATGGCTAATGAAATATGTCGTGTAATGTGAGGCATAAAAATATCGCATTGACCATTAAAATGATTTAATATAATTATAAGTAAATGTGGCACATCACTCAAGAATTTGCATTTGTAATTGCTATAGTTCAATCATTACATCCGTTGCTGCCACAGTCTACTTTGAGTCAACAGTAAACAAGAAGAAACTTAACAATTTTACTATGGTAGTTTTTATTCTTTTATTCCACTTTTTTAGGGTTCCGTAGTCAACTAGGAACCCTTATAGTTTCGCCATGTCTGTCCGTCTGTCTGTCTGTCTGTCCGCGGCTATGCTCAGAGACGGTTAGTACTAGAAAGCTGTAATTTGACTTGAATATACATATTATTATCAGTCACGCTGACAAAGTGGTACAATAAAAAACAAAAATATTTTTTTTAGGATACCTCCCATCCCATAGACGTAAAGTGGGGGTGTTTTTTTTCTCGAAAGGTAATTTAAAACCATTTTTTGCTTTAACTGTCTGGTGATAAAATTTGAAAAAAATCAGGATGGTAGTAAGTATATCAAATTAACGAGGAAAATTATAACGAATAAGATTGCTTGAGAATTAGAAGTAAGTAGTTTAAAAGTAAATAGCAGCCTAAGGTATAAAATATACCTAAACTTGGAAGACACACAATACGAAATCCTTAGGAAAATATAACTTGATTTTTTTGTAATGGCTACGGAACTCTATCGTGGGTATGTCCGACACGCTCTTGACCGGTTTTTTTATATATTATAAGTGCGAAAATTTGTAAGTCTGTTTATTTGTTATGGCTTCCTGTCTAATTCGTTGAACCAATTTAGATAAAATTTGGTATACAGAAAATAATTTGGGTTTGGTAAGTTAATAATTATACTATAACTAAGATTCTGCTATATCTGACCGTTTGCATGTCACATCACAAGTTAATTATAAATAAGGTTTAAATTGCAAGTTCATAATATATGCAAGAAACGTGATATTTTGCGTTTTGTCGAGTGTACGGTATTACGGAACCCTTTGCGAGCCTGCAACGCATTTGCGAGTTTTTACAAGGTTTTATTTAGTTTCACCTGTCCCGTTGTCTGTCTGTAATCAAATCTTGCAAGTTAAATTCGACCAACTTCCAGTAGTTGGCTTGACTTGAAATTTGGTATGCTTATGTTAGGCCTTTTTTAGATATAGTTTAGTTTTTAATTTAGTTTGTAAAATTTAGTATTATTATTGGTATGCAAATGTAATTTGGGTGACAATACAAGTACAATCAACAACAAGTACAGTCAGGAAAAAAAGCTTGTATTAAAAATGTATTTTTCACCAAAAACTTTTACTATTATTGCTGTGCTGTTAATCTTTAACTACTGTGTATGTACGTGTGATCCATACAAAATAGCCGCTATAAATTATCTACGTGTGTAGCTCAATTTGTCGCACTCAATTACACTAATTATAAATATTGAAAGTTTTGTGAGCTATAGGGATATTATAGTGAATTACTTAGGTACTGTACCTACGGTAATGACAGAGACACACACACACACAGAGAGAGAAGCATTTTTTTACAAATATTTGACACACAGAAAAACCAAAAATGTCACTTAAGCTCTCGACACAATTTTTTGAAAAATAAAAAAATAAAACGTTTCAACTCGCGATTATAGATCCGACTAGTTCCTGATAGAACAATTTTATTTTGTAATTTTTTCACAACGAAAAAACATTATACTCCGTTTCATTTAAGGTTTGAACTAAAACATTATACTCCGTTTCATTTAAGGTTTGAACTAACGGTTGATTTGTAACACACGTTTTTCGTATCTCGATATTTCCGACACAAATGGACTAAAAATACCTACATGTACATTTAAGCGGTATCTATTATGTTTTTATCATAGAAGTTGGCACAATTTAAATAGTTTCGTTGTTTCATTTAAAAACGTGTGCAATTTTTATTTATTAAGTTTCAAATGTTAAAATAAATGGAGTACTTATAGAAAATAAAAATTAACACCAAATAACTAGTATAGGTAAATAAGACCCGAAAAACTAAATTATGGCATATTCCCATCAGTTTCAACACTTTCGATCAGACTAGGTTGGTACCTACATGTATTAAGTGTATACGTATAGAACCTTCCGCATACTTTCTACGAGAGACCCCAAATTAAGAGCTATTACCGCCAAGATTTATGTGGTTCGAGTTTTAGATGCAATCGTGAACGAATTAAAATAGTTCGAAGTTTTGGAGCTTCTGATACTTGGTTTATAAGTTGAAATCAGATGAACAGACATATTACGAAGATGACGAAGACCTACAGTCCTACATGATCTTGTGTTTCTTGAATGGCGCTCACAGACTAGAGGCCATAAATTCTTTGTCTTTGTTTACACTTTTCATAAATTGGATCGGAATACAATATAAGTAAACTGTTGTCGTTGTATGTTTCAAATTTGCACGGGCATAGGTAATACATAGGTATGGTTTACAACAGTTCAGTTAAGACGGCATTAAGCTAATTCTAATGCGGGCGAAGCCGCGGGTTAAGGCTAGTAAACAAATGAAGAATTCAATAGTAGGTAGGTACTGTAGGAACTAGGCTGTATACCGCTGGCAGGTGGTAAGCCGACCACCTGGCAGGTTAGATTGACTTTATTATGTATAATGGTAGTATTTTTATATTGTACGTTTCTAGAATTTGACTTGAAAATTGACAGCGGTATACATGCCGGAGCGCAGATTGCTCCCGACAGCCTGAACGGCTGGGACTATCTATGTAAATTAATTATAAATCCTACAATAAATCAGAATATGGAAGAATAACCTTGTTTATTTCATATGAGTTTAAAGTCACGCGCGAATATCCCCAGTACCCCGCACCTCCACCACTTGTGGGGACTGTAACTTGGTAAGAGCTTGGGTACTGGGGATCTACGCGCGTGACTTTAAACTTACAGTCCCCACAGTACCTACACCACACATTTCTAAGCTAATAACTAGTACTTAGCTTACCAGTTTAGCGGCTGCAAGTTATGCATTTCATTTTACTAATTATTATTGCATTCGCATAAGGAGCTGGTTGGGATTCCTTTAATATAAGGAAATAAGAGAGAGTAGCTGGAAAGCTGCTCTGCTATGCAGTGAATGTGAATTTATATTAAACAGCTCCGTTATGCTTATCCAATCCGGAATATTGGCTGTGCAAGTATTGTAAAGGAGAACAATTATTTGAATTTTCATCCTCTTTGGCTGTCGGTGGCTGTTTTTTTTTTTTTATTCGACTGGATGGCAAACGAGCAAGTGGGTCTCCTGATGGTAAGAGATCACCACCGCCCATAAACATCTGCAACACCAGGGGTATTGCAGATGCGTTGCCAACCTAGAAGCCTAAGATGGGATACCTCAAGTGCCAGTAATTTCACCGGCTGCCTTACTCTCCACGCCGAAACACAACAGTGCAAGCAATGCTGCTTCACGGCAGGATTAGCGAGCAAGATGGTGGTAGCAATCCGGGCGGACCTTGCACAAGGTCCTACCACCTGCAAAACATTTCCCGCATTTGATTGGCGCAAGACATTTGCCGCGCGCCTTGGCACGTAAAAAAAAAGTCTGTCAATGATACTTTTTAATTCGGGAGATCGGGAGATGTACTTTTCGTGCACCATCAGCCAAATAAGTGGTCTATCAATTTTTAAACAAGTTCCTATCAAAAAATACAAATGTCAAAAATCTAAAAAAAAGAATAAATTTTATAATAAAGTAAAATAAAAACTACTCCAATGAATTCGTTCGTTTTAGCATTAGAAAAAGGGAAAATCAGTCTTAACGAGTCTTTATTGAAAAACACTTTTATAAAAAATAGTATTACTTACGAAATCAAAGGAATATACATAGATGACTATAATGGTGGCATATAAAATAATATAAATATAAATATCATTAGATAATTAAGGAGTGGCGGATTTGAATACTTTCGCACTAAAAAAAGTATATACACTGAGAACTTAGAAAAAAATACTTCTTATTCTTATGTATACGGTCTGAGGCTGTGTCAAAATTAAATGTGCATCATGCAACCCAATCAACAAATGCCATCGATAAGCCGATGCAATTTCCTCCAATTGCGTCAGCGCATATTAATAACTGCATTTAATATCCATATGCATTCTCCAGTTCCACTCACGGCAACGGAATTTCAATTCATTTTCTAGACAGAATAAATAACACTGAAATGAGGGTTTGTTGTCAGGCGAATACCGCTAGATGGCGTTAGTATCAAGAGCTCTATAGGGCTACTACGAAATTCGAAAAATTAAAGTTCGTATCGTACCGTCCCTCTCACTCTCGGATGAAATTTAGCGTCAGCGGGACGGTAGGTACGATACGAACTTCGATTTTCGAATTTCGTAGTAGCCCTACTGTTTGACGTTACAGATTGCCTTGCGATTGCCTCGTTTAGTTATTCAACCAATCACAAACGTCACACAAATGTCAAAGTTGTGAAAACGGACCTCCGACACTAGCCCCAACTAGCCTGTCACAGAAATTGAAAATACAAACTGAAATATAGATGCACAGAAAAACCAGAAAAATAAGACCATCACTGGGAATCGAACCCAGGTCCTCGGTATTCCGTACCGCGTGCTATACCGCTACACCACTGACCATGGGGACCATCAGACCATCACCTCAAGTGCCAGTAATTTCATCGGCTGTCTTACTCTCCACGCCGAACCACAACAGTGCAAGCACTGCTGCTTCACGGCAGGATTAGCGAGCAAGATGGTGGTACCTTGCACAAGGTCCTACCACCTGCAAATCGCTAAAATACACATATTCCTTTCGAATGCGCTAAAGTACACATATCCCTGTTTGAGTGTGATCTCGGAATATTTAGTGCTTAAGTCTGTATTTACGTAAGTAGTTGCATTGGTAACTGGTTTTTAAGTAATTCTAGGCATCCTAGGTACCTAGAACTTGTTGAAAAATGCATGGGAAAATGTTGAGAAATAAATGAGAGCCACTTAGGGAACGTTCCCATTACATGACCCGTTCAGAGGTGGAGGGGTGTTTTCAAAATACCACGCTAAGGGTGGGGGGCGACTTAGATCTTTGTCACGTAGTCGTTACACTTTTATTTCTAGAAAACAATACAATCCATACTAATATTATAAATGCGAAAGTATGTGTTTGTATGTTTGTCCGTCTTTTATGTGTCAGATCGACGTGATTTTTGGCGAAGAGATAGTTTATGGGCCAGAGAGTGACATAGGTTACTTTTTATCTTTTTTATTTTCTGCCAAGTTTCTTGCGGCGCATTCTTCTTGGCAATGATGGTCTTTCCGAAAGTGCAGAAAGTGCAGTCTAGTACATAAATGTCAATGAGGCTAAACACCTATTTTAAACAAAGAAAACAATTGTTGAATGAAAACGATTTGTTGATTCCAACGGAAAACATAAAATAAAATAAAGTTTCGTTTCGTGATAGGTAATTTTATTCGGATACTGTTTTTAGAACCATTATGATCATGAAGTTCAAAAATGCTTTATCTTTATTTTTTTTTCTTTCAAAAATGTTACCTTTCTGTGGAATTATGATGAAATGAGATTTTAGTGTGCACAGTACCTGAAACAAGGAAAATCAAAATTGTTACTACGGAAATGTCAAAAATTTGCTTGGACAAAACGGTCACTTCCACCAAAACTTTAGTTTTCCTAAATTCGAAAAAGGCATTTTTTTTTTAAATAAAACTGGCCATATAAAACACCTTTTACTAAATCCATCAGATGAGATCAGGCACTGTTCATCAGGCGACATAGGATCGGTCACGGGTTAGTTTTATTTATGTAAAAAAAAACCTACCCTACCTTGATTCTTTGAAAAATAAAATAACGCTTTCTTTGAGTAAATTTTCCTATCTTCAGTAGTCAGAGTACTTTCCATTCAGCTGGTGTTATAAATTAACACTGTATAAGTAATTTTGCTATCTGTACCTGAGAGATACCATCACAGAAATCTGTCACATAAATTATCAGGAACATAACAGTGGTGAAATAGAACTTTAATTAAGTACAGTAACAGATAGAACTATAAATAAGTACACCTAAAATGCAACGAATATCTGCAACAGAATTTACATTCAACCTAAGCCCCGATAACTTTTTACGACGCCACCGCCGCACGGCGAATAGCGGAACTAAAACGAGCAAAACTCCGCCACCCGATAACAGGTGGCGCTCCTAATTGCCTCTAACCCTTTATTGGCGCGAATTAAAAGGAATTGCATCGCACTCGAATGCCATTTTGGTTTTCGTTCGGTCATATTTTCATTTATTGCGGGCTTTATTACCTTGGAGCGGTTCGGTTGTACAATAACGATGTCATTTTGGTCATTTCACGGAACTTTTGGAACGAAAAGGGCGTATGTGTTGTAAGAATTGGGAGATAGTTAGACCCTTTTGTTAAGGTCAATGCAGTTATTGTTCATTTAATATTTCGCGCTCATTTGCAATTTGGCTTAACTGCGTCCGTTTGCTTAATTATGAATTGCAACTGCATGCCATTAGTGACATAATGTAATGGTTTATTTTATTGTACTTACCTATTCGTTGTAGATTTCTCAAAAATACTTATTACTTATCTGATATTTTATTTAAGGGTTAAAAAGTTTTGTTGATTTTGTCCTTTGTCTTTTCATAGAATAATAATGCATCCGCAACGAAAAAGAAAAAATAAATCAAACGAATTTAAAATGTCATCTTACTTACTCATCTTTTTTAAAAAAAAGGTAAATCCAATCTCAGACTCAGTAAAATTCTATCAAAATCCTAATTTCCGGCGGCAGTCAAAATTACAACTTGATAGAGTAAATCGTTTCTCTACAATTGTCTACATTATTTATGTAGAGATAAATGTAGGTTGTGTCGTGGACAAATCGGTAGAATTACTTAATTTTGTGGGATTTGAAGATGATGTAATAGCTGACTTGGTAAATTTAAAAAGAAAATGTCTAAGTGGTAAGAGATACGTCATTTTTGGGCAAAGAATCAAAAGCCTGACTGTTGTAAGAAAAAATCAACAAAAACTAAAAGAGGAAAGAACAAATCTAGTATTTAGAACTCAGTTGAGCACCCGTAACTTAAACAAACAGTTGGGGTCCATCCAATATGGTGAGCAGCTCTGAAATTCAGGGTAGGTAATAAAGCGACTGTGAACTTTTAATTAAGTACTTAACAGATTCTAGACCGCTAATTACTTATTTTATCTTTTTAGTTTTTTTTAAGGCAGTCAGGTCTTTTGATTTTTTAAATTTATTTTTACTAGCTATTGCCCGCGACTCTGTTTGTAGAATTCGCTCAATATGTATTTTTTTGGGATATAAAGTAGCCTTTGTCCTTTCTCTGGACTCCAACTATCTCCATACCGAATTTCGTCTAAATCGGTTCAGCTGTTGAAGTGTGACATGGTAACAGACAGACAGACAGAGTTACTTTAACATTCATAACAGGTATAAAGTTGGGATAATCAAATCATATCTATATAATACCTTTAAACGAGCAATTCTTGTATATATGTATATATAAATATATTTCGGGGATCTCGAAAACGGCTCCAACGATTTCGATGAAGTTTGGTATGTAGGTGTTTTCGAGGATGAATGGTCTTATCTCTGGGAAAACGATTGTTACCGAGTTTTAGCCCGAGCAAAGCTCGGTCGCCCAGGTACTACATAATTATCTGCTCTCACCAGGGACCTAACCCGGGACTTTGAGCTTCATAGTCACTAGTCAGGTTTTCTAACCAGTGAGCCGGTCGTCTGACCTAAAAACCTTTTACCTATTTACATATATAAAACGCCTAACACCGTCTTGATTTGCTGGTGCGGACGGCGGGCTGATTGCTATGCAACCTTCACAGGCGTTCTTAACGGCATGTGAAGTTCGAACTTCGTATCTTGCCGTCCAGCTCACGCTAAAATTATTTAATACGAAAGTGAGAGAGACGGTACGATACGAACTTCGATTATCGAAGTTCGTAGTACGCCCAGGTACGTACAGGGGTAATTTGTAGAATTAAACATGCAATAAGCACGCCCCCGACGCTTAACTACACTGACAAGCAGAAATAGGCAGGTACCACAAAAAGTTGGTTGAAAAGTGACTACTTTGGCTCTGCAATGAAAAGTACAGTAACGAAGACAATGTAATGTCGGGGTAAGAAAAGGTTCGTCACTTTTCAACTCTATTCAATTACGTTAAGGTCCAAAAGTGACGAACCTTTCCTTATCCCGACTAAAACTTAAAGTCGGGTTGTTATGTTAAACAGAGGAATATTTTTTTCGCGACGTAAGTATCAGCTTTTATTACAAGATAGCAACGTGGGGGCATCCAATTCAAAAAGGGGTTACAAGAGGGCAATGCAAGTCTTAAACAATTTAATAGTATTGGCATGTCATTGTGTAATAAATTAATAATTATCATCATCCCAGCCTACTCGTATCTCTCAGAATGAGAGGGCTAACCATAGTTCCCACGCAGGCCGAGCACGGATTGAGAACTTCACACACATGTGTTTAGCATGTCCAGTCCACCCGAAAACTATTCCATTTAACATTCACTGCCACCGACGCATATATGCGTTTTTGCCGCTGTCATAATTATTCACACATCTTGAACGCACGTATGCGTCGGTGGCACCTGAGGAAGTCAGGTGGCGGTGAATGCGTTAAATAAAAATGTTGGAACTTATGCCGCCAACTGTACGTCTTACTCGAAAGTGTTACGTTTCCTTGTACTACTTCTTGAGAATTCTACAGTTTTATTTTTAATGCTGGTAATTAAACGATCGTTGTACAGGTCGGGGTGTAGTAAAGCCCTCTCTTTAAAATTTCCCTCGTACCTCGTACCTATAGGGTGTGTACTATAAAGTTTTCGGCTTTCAGAGTTACGAGTTATAGCTCAAAGTCAAAGTCAAATTCAAAATATCTTTATTCAATTTAGGCTATAACAAGCACTTATGAATGTCAAAAAAAAATCTACCACCGGTAGCTAAATATAATTACCACGGAATCCTAAAAATTGCCAAAAATAGCCTCGTCCTAATCAGGTAATGGATGGAAGCAACCGGGTGTGTTGCCACGCATACATCGCTCGACAGGCTCAACCCACGAATCACACAACTAATAAAAATAATAGAAGTGTCACCGGAACCCTCAGTGCGAGGCGTTTATGTGGCCAAAAAGCCATGCAAGTACACACCTGCACCTTTTGGGAACAATACAATACAATACGAATATTCTTTATTGATCACCAAAAGCAGTACAGACATTACAATAAAAAAACGCCAGCAAAAAAATAATAATAAAAACGCAGGAAAAAAAAACGCCGCTTAAAAAGACAATTAAAAAGTAAAAAATAATTATGCACTACCTACCTGTTGCCCGCGACTTCATCTGCGAAGAATTCGTTTATCCCTATCCCGCGGGGACTATGCTGATTTCCCGCAAAATTAGCCCCTAAGATAATTTAGTGTAAGTATCTAGTAATATTTTTTTATCTAAGCGTCGTCGGTGTTGGGGGACCGCTAAGGTTAACATGAAACTAAATATGTTGTATTTTAAAGTATTATCTCATATCTGGGTTAATCATTTAATACGAATGAGTCTCACTTTACTTTCATGATTTCTATTCTTTCTATTATTAGTGCTGTGGTGACAGCTGACGTTTCCCGGAAGCCAGAAATGCGTGGGAAAACGGGCCATCGATTGATGGCACTAAATGTTCTAGAAAGTTCTTAGTGATTATAGAACTTGGTTAAATTTTTTTATGATTTTTCTATGATAGCAAAAGTGTGTTCTGATTGTAAGTGAATGCTACCCCTATGGGCTGGTGCTGTACTTTCAGTCTTCCGGTAATTTCATAAACTGGAAACCTTCTTTTTAACCCCCCGACGCAAAAAGAGGGGTGTTATAAGTTTGATCGCTATGTGTGTCTGTCTGTGGCACCGTAGCTTTTAACGAGTGGACCGATTTGAATGCGGTTTTTTTATTTGAAATCAGCTTGCTAGCGATGGTTCTTAGACATGTTTCATCAAATTCGGTATAGCCGTTTTTTAGATATTGAAATTTGAAGTGTCAAAGTCGGGAGATTTCCAATTTTTTGTTGGTTAGGTTACTACAAGCTTTTATTTAAGTTGCCGTGTTAGTATGCATTGCTCAAATCTTGAAGTTAATTGACCCACAGCTGTGGTCAAAACGTCGAAGTGATTTTAAAGCAATATCTAAAAGTTTGCGATTAAGTCTAATGAAATATTAACTATCCACAGTGCAGTTAAAAAAGTAGTTGTATCAGTTCTTTTAAGAAATTAGAACAATTGATAAAATATTAACATTTCATACCCTTTTATGAACCTTTGATAAATTGAACTAAGATTAAGTACATTTAAATAGCATCGTAAACCATTGCATAAAAGAAACTTTCGACAATAGCAGGTAGTTGTTAACAAAGCATCAAATTTCTAATGGATTAAACCTATTGCTGTAACTTTATTAATATTGCTTGGGGGCCGCCCTAGCAATTCCGTCTAATATTATTGCGTTATATGTAAATCTTCAAGGTCTCACGACAGGAGGTAACACGTACTTCCTCTTCTGCCAAAAAAGAACTGCGATCTTTTACATATTGGAGTCATTTATTTTGCCCTCCTAAGCCAAAAGGCGCTATCTCAAAAAAACACTTGAGTTATTAATACTTACTGTGTAGCTTAAGACATTCTGCAATGAGTCAAGTTCTAAAAATGAGTGAGACTGAAAACATGTGATGTAAGTTGATGGTTTGCGTCTCAAGAAAATGCTGTTCATTTGTAAGGTTTGTGAGATGATTCGGATTGGAAGCGACATGGTCCGAAAAAATTATATCGTGCTGTATTTTATTCCCACATCTGGTGGAGTTAGTGACTTACATAAGGATTAAAAGAAAGAGGGGTTGTCTAGGTAATCTTACTATAAGGGAATAGTTATTTGTGTCACAAGGGAGCAAAATGGTGTATTTACGGCGAGGGCGTACATTTAATCCAGAATGTAGCGAAGGATTGCGTAATGAGGGATTCAAGTGTTAACTCCCAAGATGAAATAATTTTGCTCCGTGTGGCTAATACAACTTTTTCCCACCGAGCATAAGAAACTTGAAAAAAAAAACTAAATATTATTAAAGAATAACCAGCATAGAAAATGGCGTGGCTTTACAATTATCAACTTCAAAAAATGGCATTTGCGATAAAACACTTAGAACTAGCCTTGAACAGAAAAGTTGCACTTTGCTCCCCCTATTTCTGCACAGTCCAGTTTCCTGGTAATGAAAATATTTCGAAAGCGGTACTAAAAAATACAATAAAAGAACCATCACCACTTGCAAAGCTTTTTCTTTACGAATGGGTGATCAATCAAAACGGGAATAAAATGAACTTATGGTATGTCATAAACGAACAGCTCTCGTCATCACTGCTCTATGATGTAAATGTGTACGAGTATATGACATGGGCACGTCACCACGGCGTCGTAAAATCGACGCAAGCTATGAATGCATAATATCTTGAGTATTCTTGATAATGTCAAGTTGTTTATCGCTTATTGTTTCCAGCGCCTACACTAATGTTTGAGTGGGGACGGCAGGAAACATGTTGCTATAAGATTTTAAGTAGGCGTTAAAATTGACCCTCATCCTGAGTGTGTTCCCAACATGACATTAGGACTTATAACCTAACCAACAAAAAGTTGGAAAACCTCCGACTTTGTCAAAGTTCAATATTTCAAAAACGGCTGAACCGATTTTGATAAAACATGTCTAAGAACCATCGCTAGAAAACCTGCCTTAAATTTAAAAAAAAACCGCATTCAATAGGTTCACCCGTTTAAGAGCTACGGTGCCACAGACAGACACACACACAGACACACAGACACATCCTTTTGCGTCGGGGGTTAATAAAACACCTTGTTGATTGATAATAATAATAGGTAAACATAGATTCTAAAAATCTTCATGTATTTAGTTTAGCATTAAATGTAGGTAACACAATCAAACGAACATGTAAAATAGTTCATACGTAACAATATTCTTTTGTCTACAAAGTTCAGTCTAATAAAATTCATAGGAATTAACCCATCAACTCATGAATAAATTACGTTGACGCATTAACGCCAACGACGTTATTCGTGAACACAATAATTGTTGAACTATTAGAATAAAAACCAATTTTATAAGTCACCAACTTTAGTTTTAAATGCCATAGAAGGTGGGACGCCATCTCTTGTCCGGGTGAGCGGTTATTCCAATTAGGGCATGGATACCGGTATTCGTATTACCGAAAAACCGGATACCGGTCATTTTTTCCCCTCTTTTAATACCGGTATTAAATATCTACAAAACCGGTTTTTCGGTATTTTGACTTGTGCTTAAAATAGTAATAGTAGACTTTAATTTCAAACAAGAAAGCACTTTTAATAACTTGTCTTCAGACTTATGGCTTTTGAAGTTACTTACCTCTTAATCTACTTTCAAATTTTCAAATTACCGCGCACAAGTTTGCTTTGCTTATTTGTAGTGTAAGCTTTCTCGAAGTTGGACCTAGCTGGACCGTTTGTCCCAGGTATACATAGTCGTCAACAACTTCGAGCGCAGAGCCCCCGACTATTGCGGGAGTTAGGACAACATGGACATTAGTTAGACATGACTTTCGTCTTGCCCATGTTCATTTTTAGGCCAACTCGGTCGGAAACTGCTGAGGTCGGCGAGCATAGCACTGAAGTCTTCCATGGTCTTAGCCATGACTACAATATCGTCGGCGAATCGAAGGCGAGTGAAGTACCCGCCATTAATGTTGATGCCTCGTCCTTTCCAGTCCAGAACCTTAAAAGCATCCTCCAATGCAACGGTGAACAGTTTCGGAGCGATCACATCTTGTCTGACTCCCCGCTGCAGAGGAATAATAGGCTTCATGCTCTGGTCATGTAATCGGACGGACATAGTGGCGTTTTTGTACAGACACTAGTCACTTCAACACTTCAATATACCGGTAGTCAACTGCACCGCTGAAGAGACTGCATCACAGCCCAAGTCTCGATCGAATCGAAGGCTTTCTCGTAGTCCACAAAATGCAAGGCAAAGGGGAAGTTATAATGATAATGATAATGATGATAATGATAAATTTATTTGTCAAACATAGGTACAAAAACAGATCTTATAATATTTCATAGAACTCTATGTTTTGCCGTTAGGCGTACAAATATTTTGCAGTTACACATTCGTTTAGTTGTTACATCCAAACATTATAGCGATTTAATCAAACATGCAGCATTGATTAAAACAAAACTCAGTCAAAAAACAATTTGTAGAATTAATAGCAGTAATAATAGTTCAAACAAATTAAAAACATTGTATGTCATTTCCCATCTAATTAAACAATTCCAACAAATGATTAGGTACATGTCCAATAAATAAAATAAAATAATTAAATAAGGAAGTCACAAATAGGGTAGTATCATGGGTACACTAATTATATTCATTGAAAAAATCATTAATTGAATAAAAGCATTTCTCGATTAAAATTGATTGTAAAGCTTTTTTGAACTGGTTAGTTTTTAGAACTCTAATAGATGCTGGTATTCTATTAAATATTTTTGGTCCCATGCCAATTATACTTTTTCTCAATAAAGCAGTGTTACAAGGTATGACTGTTACTTTTTGGTCATGTTGTGAACGTATCGGAAATCTGCGGTCTTGTGATACACTCCTAAAAAGATTCGGGTTGGACTTTACAAAGCAGGCCACTTCCAGAATGTATAATGATGGAAGAGTCAGAATTTTCATTTTATTAAAGAAAGGAAAACAGCTATCTGTTACATTTAGACCATACATAGCTCTGATACATCGTTTCTGTGCTCTGAATGCCACCTCTCTGTCAACAGAGTTGCCCCAAAATATCACTCCATATCTCAGTATTGAACCTACAAGCCCGTGATAAGCCATTAATACTGCTTCATGTTTAGCTATTTTGGATAGTTTAAAAAGTGCGTAAGCTGATTTACTTAACCTCTTACATAGCTCTTCTATATGCTGTTTCCAATTAAGTTGTCTGTCAATAATAAGGCCTAGAAATTTGGTTACTTCAACCTTTTCCACTTTGTTGCCTTCATAGGTGATGTCTATATTATTTACCTGTGTTCTCTGATGAAAATGCATAACACTAGTTTTAGTTAGATTGATTATTAAGTTATTACTATCTAACCATTTTATAACATTATGTAGTACAGAATTTATGTCATTTTCATATTCACTTAGATTATTACATTGTATAATAGATGTGCTATCATCAGCATACAACACCATAGGATGATGGACTTCATTAGGTAAGTCATTTATATAGACCAAAAACAGTAAGGGGCCCAGTACACTCCCCTGTGGGACGCCACATTGACTATATTGTGCAGTTGAGCGATATATATATTCCCTTTTGCTTTTGTAACATATTCTTGATAGCTCAGTGTATTGTGGGCGATTACAAAGGTAAGATTCAATAAGGCTTAGTACATTACCTCTAATGCCATATCTATTTAGCTTATACAGAAGTTTCTTGTGATTGACATAATCGAAGGCTTTGGTCATATCTGTAAATAGTGCACAAACCGGGTTTCTGTTATCCATATTTTTTATTACTAATTTAACCAAGTCGTATATAGCTATGTTTATTGAGACTTCTTTCCTGAAACCTCTTTGCTGCCCACAAAGGAGATTAAATTTTTGTAGATAGGTATACAGTCGTTGATATATAACCTTTTCAAATATTTTTGAGAGAATAGAAGTTTTAGCAATTGGTCTGTGATTTTGTGGATCATCAGAATTACCTTTCTTGAGTAGAGGTTTTATGACAGTCGTTTTAAGACCATCTGGAAAAATGCCCGCCTCTATAGAAAGGTTTACTATGTGACTAATATGACTATCTATAATATCACTTACACTCTTAATCACATTAGTAGCAATATTGTCGAAACCTACAGTTCTGGTATTTTTTAAATTGCTAATAATAGTTTTAATCTCCTGGGGTGTAGTTGGTTCCATAAATATTGATTGCACATTGTTACTGATTTTAGGATTAGCATCATTATTTTTATTTATGTCATGTTTAATTTGTCTTTGTACAAAGTGATTGTTAAAAACTGTTGCTATTTGATTAGGGTCAGTGATAATTGTATTATTATATTTTAGTCTTTGTATAGGATCTTTCGGGTAGTTAGCTCTACAATTGTTAATAATTTTCCATGTTGTCTTTGCTTTATTTTCTGAAACATTAATTGCATAATTGTTTTGTACTTTCTGTGTTAATTTAATAATTTTTTATAAGTTTTGGAATAATTTTTCAAGCGAACTTTGTTATCTGTGGAAGGTGATCGTCTGTATTGCCATAGTAGGATTCTTTGTTTTTACTACAAGCTTTTATGCCCTTTGATATCCATTTAATTCTTGGTTTAGTCCGTATTGTAACAATTTTTATTGGAAAACACAAGTCATACAATAATCCAAAATTATCCATAAATGCATTATATGCTATATTAGGATCAGAGGTGCTATAAATTTCAGAGAAAGACAGACTTCTTAGATAAGATTTAAACCGATCAAAGTGTTCCAGTGAGTAATCCCGTTTTTCAGTTCGCCAGAAGTCAATTTTATTTACTCTCTTTGTTGGAATTTTTAGGACCTGAGCAGTATGATCCGATAAGTTGAGGTCAAGAATTTGATTTTTTGTGCCGCGTCGTAAGTTGTGTGCAAAATTATCTAAGCATGAACCACTTATTAGCCGTGTGGGTGAATGTATTTCCAGCTTTAAACCATATCCTAATAAAAAGTTTTCAAATTCTAATGTCATATTATTCTTTTTTAAAATGTCAAAATTGAAATCGCCACAAATTATAACTTTTTTTGCTGAATTCTTACTACAAATTTTGCTTAAAATTAAATTGAGCTTTTCATAAAAGGCAGTTATATTAACGTACCTCGGTGGTCTATAAACACAAACTAAAACTATATCGTGGTAAGGTAGTTCAATTGCACAGCACTCCAAAATTCCGAGATTGATTGTTTTGCGATGTCTGGTAGTTCCTTGTATTGCAAGTCCGATCTGACCAGGATACAGGCTCCTCCACGCTTTCCTTTCATTTTCATTTTCTTGTAATATGCTACAAGCCTGAAGTTTGGCAATATTACAAACTTCCTCGTGACCTGCTTCAATAAAATGTTCTGTTATACAAACAATGTCAACGTTAGTTTTTTTTTCTGCTAATTCATCTAGATGAACTATTAATAAGTCTAGTTATTTATGAGACCTGCGATGTTTTGGTGCATTATATTTAGGCAATTAAAGCGAAAAAAGTCTTGCGTATTTATTTCGCTTTCTATTGGTGACTTTGTATTTTGTTGACACTGTAGAGTTGTTTTATCTTCATGGGTTACCTTCGCCTTAAAATAATAAGGGATAGTTCTTTTTGCGGTATTATTCTTAGTTGTTGTCGGTTTGTTTATTTTTTGTGCCGCTTCATATTCAATTTCCATCAGCAATCGTTTGATATTTTCAAAAACATTGTTAATTCCAACATTTGTAATTTTGCCTGTACGGTATGAGAACATATCAAATGTTACGTCCAAGTTTGAGTCCAAGAAGTACGAATATTTATTAGCCTGTATGTCTTGAATTAGGAATTTATTAAATATTTCCACCGGTAGTTGTATAATGGAGCTCCACAAATGTATGTCGGTGTACACACAATCACGTTAGTATGTTTTATTTCATTAAGCTCCAACTGTATTTCTTGAACAAGGGCTTTGGCGTTGAAGTTATTGCTTGTTTTTGAAATCTTGGTCACCGATCATCAAAATACAGAAGTCTTGCATAGTGTAGTCTTGAAGTTTCATCTGTAGTCCCTTTATGAGCTGACGTATTCCTCCACCTGGGATGCCCATATGGCAACAACTAAAGCCATCAAAATATCTCAACATATTTTTTAACATTATATTGTTTTTCCAGCTACTTGTGGCGCTGATGATGCTGATTTTTTTATCTTTAGTAGTTAGGTGTGCTGCGACTTTGGGCCGTTGTATCATTGGGAATTTTATCTGTTTTTGTTGAGTTGTTGTCGTTGATCCCTTGATTGTTTTATTTACTTCATCGTCATTAGATATTTTTGATTGGTTGAAGTTAGTTAGGATTTTATTAACTCCTTTCCCTATGATTTTATTTTTTTGAACTTTAGGTGTAGATGTAGATGAACATATTTGTGTTAATCGTTTAATAGTTATATTATTTTCGTCTATGCATTTCTTTAAGTTAATATTCTCTGATAATAAATTCTGAATTTCATTTTCAGCTGACTGCAGTTTTAATTCTAAAGTAGTAATTTTTACTTTATAATCATCAAGTGTGTCTTCAGTGATTGTTCCTAGGTCAGGACAACTCCTATTTAAGTGATATTCTCAGCCACCCTATTACCTTCTTCATCGTCGGTGGGAAGTGACTCAAAAGAATTCTCAGTCGAAATTTCTGCCGCTAATAATTCGCTAACCTCAATTTGCTGCTGCTTTTGTTTTTGTCTCCTGAAGGTTACGTAGTCTTTTGTTGGTGTACTGCTAAGACTTGTGGAACCACTTGGAAAATTATTTTTCATATTTAGTTTGTTATTAGTTTTTTGATCATGACTATGGCATTCATGGCACTTCCATGATAACTTATTTTCCATTAAGTAATATCGCTTTTGTGTAACATTTGTGCATCCAATATCATATGTTTTTTTGCAATGACAGCATTTTAAAAATCTTTGTTCATTATACGTTTAGTACATTTGGAGCATACAACCTTCTTAACCTGCTGTGTTGGTAAATTTTTGACTCATCATTGCTACTATTCGATATAGAAATCGTTATTTTTAATCGATAAATAATCGAGTTGTGTTTGTTTCTGAACGAGTTGTGCTTTTTTTTTTTTTTTTAGACTGGCAACATTTTTACTGCCTTGCTGTTTGGCACCACTGTATATATGTCAGCTGTCATTTAATAACATCCAATCAGAACGTATTTTAAACTTCGTTTTTAAAGTTTGTAATCAGTCAGTCGTTATTGATTCCTACCCGTGATTTATATTTGTGCGATATTCGTAGCACTTTCTTCTTTAGCAGTAATAATGGTGAAGTACGTTTTTACACTTTTCAGCACAACTGATTGAATACAAATTCACTGATTTAATGATCTAATTTAATATTTTCAATTAAAATGTTGACGAGCACTCGTTATTGTGTTTACTGGCTTGGGGTTGCCAGAGA
>NC_133485.1:19065225-19083568 GCF_025370935.1 Choristoneura fumiferana
CAGAAGCCAGTAAGCCGAGAAGTTAATGACAAGGAAATGGCGATGGAATTGGACACATCGCTCGAGGTCGAATGATCACCTGCCCAAGCAGGGTCTCCGTTGGCAATCTAGGTAGACCGGGGACAATTGAAACACGTTATGATTGAAACATCTCAATTTTCTCGAATACTGTAGTACCTACGAACGGTACGCGGCGCTTGAACGTGGCCCGGACTGGTCGGAATCTGTCTTCAGTAGCGCGCGCGCCGGCGAGCGACATAGTCGTGTTGGGGATCCTTTTTCGATTTTCGGACTCAAAAGTAAATATTTACATCGTCTTTCCTTTTGTTATACCTAATAAATCTTCTTTATTTGTGTATATACTTAAATGGGGTCTTATTCTGTAGTTATTAATTAGTATTTATATTTAATTTGACTAGTAAAAATGACGATGTAAGTTACTTAATTTTGACCTTGAAGTAGAAAGTGTCGAATGGGTACATTTGAAACAACTGGTCTGGTGACGGTTGAAACGTTTCAATCGTCCTGTTGCTTCAAACGTCCCCACTTTACTTTACATATTTACTACCAGCTTTATTACCCGAATGGGGGAAGCAAAAAGAAGGGTAGTCTGGTTAAGTCTAGGTATGTAAGTATGTATGTATGTCAATATATATGCATGTATGTATGTGACCGAAAATCAGATGTTCTGAAAATCGTCTGAGCAAACCCCTAATGGTTTTAAAAGACCTATCCAACGATACCCCACACTATAGGGTTGGATGAAAAAAAAAATCACCCCCACTACGTCTATGGGAGGTACCCTAAAAAATTTTTTTTTTAATTTTTAATTGTACTATTTTGTCGGCATAGTTTATCTATATATCCTTGCAAAATTACAGCTTTCTAGCATTGATAGTCCCTGAGCAAAACCGCGGACGGACAGACAGACAGACATGGGGAAACTAAGGGTTCCGTTTTTGCCATTTTGGCTCCGGAACCCTAAAAAAGGATTAATAAAAATATCTAAAATAACGTTATTTTGAAATGTTGTAGAACTCCTTCGGTCTAATTAATTTCTCACTTTTATCAAGGTGGTTAAACTGAAAGTTATGATTGAAACATTGTGATGATTGAAACAGTTGTTTTTGTATGACAATAACTTTTTGTTGTTTAAGATACTATTTTGCAATTATAATGTTATATCAATGTTGAAATATATTTATCGTCAAAAGTATTATAACATAAGATGGTTAAAATAACTGAAGGAACTTAGACATAAAAATATTGGTGATTACATGAACCAAATGTTTATTATAGTATAACTTTTAAAAAACACATTTTATGTTAACAAATGATTAACGATCTCACTAATTACGTTTAATAGAAGTAAAAACTGTAGAGGCTGAATAAAGATATTTCCTTGTTTTGATATTATATTAGTGTTTCAATTGTCCCTACACACTGGTTCAATCGTCCTTAGTACTAGGTCAATTGAACCACTCTGCCCCGTCCTCTTTATGCACTTGTTTTAGGTTTCCTATATGAGCCGGAGCCTTATTGTGTGTTTTAATTAGGAGCCTGATAGTCTATCTTTAGACAAATACCAGTAACATCTTTGTAAATATAATAGATATTGAATTACACCAGGCTAAGTGAAAATTGTTTCAACTGTCCCCGGTCTACCCTACTGGCAGAAGACGGCCAGGACGTCCTCGGACCACGTGGAGGCGATCAGTTGAGAAGGAGGCTGGCTCAATTGGTCTCGGCTGGGAAGAGTTGGAAGAAGCCGCGCAAGATCGAGCCAAATGGAAAACTCTTCTACGAGCCCTATGTCCCTAGTGAGGGATAACAGGATCACATCATCATCATCATCATAGCAAATAACACTCATATAATTAAGGTTTTCTTTTCAGCAACTACTACTCAATTATGATGGCAAATTTATAACGCGGAAACCTCTCCAAGCAATCAATATGGCTTTGACATCGTTCTATGTTAACCACGTTAAGTTCTTGACTGCATAAACTATCCAACAAAAAGTTGGAAAACCTCCGACTTTGTCACTTCAAAGTTCAATATCTCAAAAACGGCTAAACCGATTTTAATAAAACATATGTAAGAATCATCGCTGGAAAACCTGGTTTTAAATAAAAAAACCGCATTCAAATTAGTCCACCCGTTTAATAGCTAAAGTGCCATAGACAGACAGACAGACACACATAGCGGTCAAACTTAAAACACCCCTCTTTTTGCGTCGGGGGTAAAAAAGCAGATAACTCAGTTCATCTTCCATCACGGTGTACCTACATTTTTCATCCCGAGCTCATCGCCAACATTTTTAATAAGGGAACACCTACGAACCATTATATGGAGTCAACTTTGAGCCGTTCGTCGCCATTTTGCAAATAGGATGGCCCGGCAAATGTAAATTCTTGCCGGCGTCTTCGGGAATGCGTCAGTTGGGAGCGTTATAAGGGAACTCTTGAGCACAGCCGGTTGCCATACAAATCCTTGTCATCATCATCATTTAGCCGTAGGACGTCCACTGTTAAACATAGGCTTCCCCCATAGACCTCCAGTTGCTTACACACAGCTGCTAATAGAAAGTTTGTGAGTCGTGTGTAAATTTTTTTTTTTTTTTTTAGTCCTGGGTCTTTAAAATAACAATAACGCTACTATTTAACCCTACATCTCAAAAGATCGAGATTTTCGCAAGGTAAATCACACAATTATGTAATATATAATTTAATTTGTAAATCTTAATAAAATTTCAAATCAAAGTCAAAGTCAGAATCACACAATTTCAGTACATATTTGGTATCGGTGTTCTTGCAATGTAAATGAAGATGACGATGATAATTTTTGGGAATCTCCATGAGATTCAGTAAATTATACTTTCAATTCAACTGCTAGCATGTTCACGGCAACAATCCGGGCTTGTTACATTACAAATAGGTACCTACAATACAACTAGTCCTATACTGGCTTGTTGTTAATATATAGTAGATTGTACAACAAGAGCATAAAACGAGTAATTTTACCCGAGACGTTGATATAGCCACCCGAGCCGGTATAGCGAGGGTAGACAGACACGTCGAGGGTAAAATGGGTTTAATAATCGAGTTTCACACTCTACTTTTCACTTCGACTGCGAGGAAATGAAATAGCAACATTGAAAACAATTGTTCAATTGCAAGGAACCTTTTATTTCTCGTGCATTTTTAAATAATTATAAATTTTTACTCATACTGATTTATATTGATTGATTTCTAGTTTTATATAAAATAAAAATTATTAAAAATCTATTTTGTTTGTGACACCTGATTGCCTTGGTCTTTTATTTACTTTTTGCACTAGAGCATAAGAAGTAATTTTATGTCGCCTAGATCCAGCATAAATATGAACTTTACGAGCATGACATTTAATTTCTCAACAATTGACCCTCGTCTCACCTGATGAAAGGTGCACATGAGAGAAGTAATAAAGGCATATTCAGTCAAGCTACTTACCTAATATTCCAGAATGTATCAGAATAAATTGAGAAACTTTATTTGTATAAACAGCTGGCTATCTACAAAGGGAGGGTCCACAATGATCTGCAGCGATTACGGCATCCTGTTGGGATTCGATATTTTTAAACTTAGATTGAAGAAGGACCCAGTTTATGATGGTTTGAGATATGCCTTTTTAAAAATGAGATTTCTTTTGCTAAATTTTTTAATCTTGGCGCCGCTGACGCGAGAAGTTGTCAGATTTAAAAGGCGTGTTCGTATTTTTGGATTCCGAACTTGTATTTCATCTTGTTGTCAAATGAAATACAAGTTCACACTCTCAGATTTTCACATAAAACGCATTTTTTTTACTAATATTGTAAATGAACTGATACAATTACTTTGCTCACCCACGACCTAAGTGAGTGAAATCGCGGGTTAGCAAAATAATGGTTTGAATTCATTGACCTTCGCAAAGAAACGCCTAATTCGATAAATTATTTAATAGGTATTCTAAAAACGAAAATTTGTGAGCACCGGCTTTTTTGTAATTCTTTTAACGCAACAATGAGTGAATAGGCTTTACTCCGAAGCGCAGCTCTCGCACGATAACATTATTTTTGTAAAATAATTTGGGGGCATTTTCCAAAAAAATATGAAATACATTATGAACGTGAATAAAACCTGCACTCCAAAATTTATAGTATCCAACACCCCAGCAAATCTTCTACAACAGCTTTTATCTCAAGAAAATAGATGTTTAAGTAACTCAGAACCCAGATATAATCAGCCATTAACATGCAAACGCATAATCTTACTTTTCACAGCTGACGCCTTGTTCTTTAATGCTTGCTATCGCATTTGTCATCTCATTCTACCGTTTCAAAACGGTGGATGTGATTGCAAGCGTCCGTCTGGGCGTCCGCGCGTGAAACAAACTGAGGCTGTATTTTGCGTAACGTTTCTGACGCTCGCCATCGCAATCAAATGACAGTTTTTGTATGCGAAATCTGTCATTTGATTGCGACTGCGAGCGCCAGAAACCTTAGGCAATACGACTTCTGGTCTACAGGAAAACTTTTGGTTCCAAAGACAATATATTTCTACAAAGTATGATTCTCGCTTTAGAAAATTCATCACATAATATTAAAGGGATTGTGCAGTAAAGGATGAGAATAAGAAACATTTATTTCGTAACTAACATCATGAATAAAATCTTCAAACAATTATCTGTCTCTTATCTGGCTCAAATTAGTATTGAGTGTAAAAATATCATTCTTTTTTCAAATTGATTATCGTAGGATTGCATTTAAAAGAAAATTGGATTATAAGTAATTTGTAGACTGTACTGATCTTTGGAGTGTAAATTAGTAAAATAAAACAACTTTTTAATAACAATTCAAAATTAAACACGCATGGCGGACAAGGACTATGACAAGACTCTCGATATTCTTTTGTTTTCTTTCCGCGCTGCTTGCTTTCCAATTTTATTAGTGGCCAAATGCTAGACAGCGTAGGTATGTATAACTCCTTATTAAAACTTTGTACATGCGTCGTCTACATAATTTATAACAATAAAGGGTGATTTTGGGAAACGTGAGCATGACCAACCCGTCCGGATTCAGTTAGTTAAAGGTAAATATCGGTCAAAAACAAAATGCATAAAAATTTTTACTCAGTGCAAGGTCACTGCAATAAAAAAATTGAGGGTTTTACTTAAATATAATTGTGAACAATCGTGTAGGGTTGGTTCTGCTCACTTCTCCTGAATCACCAAGTAATAGGTATTTCCGCGAAGAAAGAGTAACGTTGTAAAATTTCCAAATAGTATTTGACAACAGAATCGTTACGTAACGTTTAAAATGCTTTGTTTGCGAGCTCGCTCATTCATAGACTTAAAAGCAATTACAAAAATCCTGCCGAACACATTCACATACAAACTAAACATTGTTTGAACGCCACAGCTTAACAGACTTTAATGATATCCTAACTCCGCAAAGTCTTGAGGCCATAGGCCATCAAAATGCTTTCTATATTGGCTGTATAACAGTAACACTTCACGTTAATAAGATGGGTCGTTATATGTGTAGGGACGACCGTTAACTCACTCGTTAAGTTAAACCGTTGGGCGTAATTGTTTTCCCCCCTTAATTTAAAAAAAGGAATTTAAGTACGCCGGGGCTGTAATGAATTTGTTTTTAAATTAGTTGATTCTCCGGTATTGTTTTAGGTAGGATTTGGGATGTTGAGATGTTGGCTTCTCGGCTACTTATAATTTGAAAAATAGTGTAGCCAACACATTAAGAAAGCTGCTTCACGGATGTGCTCGATGACATTCTCTTTTGTCGTCTTATTGTTTTCAACCATGACAAATACAAGGCGCTCATCGATTACTATAAATTAGCAACATTACGTGCTCGTTTGCCGTCCTATGTCAATATAAAGAAACACCCAATCTCATCATCATCACTATTCAGGAGTTCTGCTGATGTCAGTGGAAAATTGCCATTTTTCACATTGTTCCATCAGACTTTTACGACGACTAAGACGTTCTATTTGATTTAGTTTATAATTTAAATCTTGATTATTCTCTTCTCTTTCTTTGAATTTCTCTTTCTTAGATAGGCGTCCCTGGATAGTTCCTCTTCTATAATCCTAATACTTTAAATAAGCTTCTCTTGCAACCAACTACCTGATTAGTTTTTTTTCATCCAACTAATCTTCTTAATTTTTCCCTAATGAGTTCTTGAGTGGAGACCGCATCTTGGCAAACACAGACTAGGACGAATTCCGGCCAGGTGGAGTGGAGTGACAATGGCGAAAGGCTGCTGGTAGAAGCTGGATGTGTCGAGCCGAAGACAGGCCTATTTCCAGCAGTGGACTGCTATAGCACAAAACACAGATAGTTCAGAGATCAATCCCCATACAAGTGCGCTCGAGCAACGCACACATAGACACTGCTCAAGGACACGATATCTCGGACCGGTTGGGACCAGTGCGAGCGCGAGTGCCATCCCCAAAGTAGTGGCAACCCCAAGCCAGTAAACACCAATAACGAGTGCTCGTCAACATTTTAATTGAAAATATTAAATTAGATCACATTAAATCAGTGAATTTGTATTCAACAGTTGTGCTGAAAAGTGTAAAAACGTACTTCACCAGTATTACTGCTAAAAAGAAGAAAGTGCTACGAAATATCGCAAAAAATAAATCACGGGTAGGAATCAATAACGACTGACTGATTACAAACTTTAAAAACGAAGTTTAAAAATACGTTCTGATTGGATGTTATTAAATGACAGCTGACATATATACAGTGGTGCCAACAGCAAAGGCAGTAAAAATGTTGCCAGTCTAAAAAAAAAAAAAAAAAAAGCACAACTCGTTCAGAAACAAACACAACTCGATTATTTATCGATTAAAATAACGATTATCTATATCGAATGGTAGCAATGATGAGTCAAAAATTTACCACACAGCAGGTTAAGAAGGTTGTATGCTCCAATTTTTTTCCAAGCTAACGAGCAATCAGAGCGGACGTGTTGCAAAATTAAATTTAAATATTGAAATCAATGTTAAAGAACTATAACCAGTACCACAGTTAAAATAAGTGCCTAATTTGTGTGAAAAATGTGAGTGCCCTTACGCCGATTACTTTCGAAGCGTTACTTCGATTGCTGCGGTGACGGCTCTTCACCCCCTCGGGTAAACGAGACGGATAAATAATTTTGGTCTCGCTCGTTACTATTACTTATTTACACTCAACCATTGTATAGAAACTACAAAGATCAACATGCCTCTCGAACGCTCACCGACTGGAAGTGGCCTTGGTGGCTCGCAACCGAACCTAACTCTCGAATCGGACCTTTCTCCCGAGACTGAAAATCAAAGGATAACGTTTCGTAACAATAAAAGAAAGTATTATGATAACTACAGTGAAATATTAAATGAAATGTCTGAGTTCCGAAAACAAATGTTAGAAATGATGGCGCTTATGAAGACTTCAAAAATGATGGGCGAAAAGCAGACAGAATCTATCATCAAAATTTCCGAAGACATAACTACTATTAAAGATGAGGTCAAAATCATCAAAACCACGATGGATATACTTAAATCAGAACAAGATAATATCAAAACCCAGATAAATAACCTAATGCAAATAAATACCACGACAGAGGAAAGGATTGACGCGATAGAAACTGAACTAAGGGAACTTAAAAAAGGATCCACCGACATAGGGGCTTCCAACAAGATCTCACCCGAGGACCTAATAGCAGAAATACAAGAGCGTGAAGTGAGATCATGCAACATTATAATACAAGGGATCTCAGAATCAGATCACCCTACGCAGGAAGAGAGATTGGCGTATGATATGGAAGAAGCGCTAAAAATAATAAGGAAAATATCACCTTCTTGTCCTTCACCTTTACAAACTCAGCGATTGGGAAAACCAAAAGCTGATAAAAGTAGAATGTTAAAAGTACGATTCTGTTCTAAAGAATATGCCAAAATCATTCTCAGCAACCAAAAGAACAGAGTAGATGAAACCATCGGCATATACACTGATAGAACCCCTCAGCAGCAGAACTATATAAGCAGCCTGAAAAAAGAAATAGAAATAAGGACCGCAAACGGTGAGTCAAACCTTACTATAAAATATTCCAAAGGCACTCCCAAAATTATCAAATTGCCAGCAAAAAACTAGAAAGCCCAGACGATCTGAAAAAAAATACTTACCAAATTACTAATACCTACCAAAGTCTAAAAACGGGCAAAAAATCATTAAACTTTCTATATGCGAACGTGAGAAGTATAATGAAACCGGGGAAACTAGATGAACTTAAATGTACTTTAAAGGCAATCCAAAGCACCATCCATGTCATTATCCTAACAGAAACGTGGATAAAATCTGATGACGAACTAACCAGAATTCATATACCAGGATACACGCACTACTGTAATTATAGGACAGATACGCGAGGAGGTGGTGTTTCCATACTGGCACATAATAATCTGAAACACAGTGAAATTAGAAGTCTAAACATGAATGGCACTCACTACCTATGGATACACCTTGACAGATATGCCTTGGACGTCGGTGCTATTTACAGGAAACCCGATAATTTGCATCAAAAAGCGTTCTTAGATACTTACTCGGAGCAGTTAAGCAAGTCAACAAGAGCTATTATATTTGGAGATTTTAACATCAATATCTTAAGCAGTGATCGATTATCTAGCGAATACAAGCAGATAACCAGTGAAAATGGGTACGAATTATTGAACCCAGTAGATGAAAATTACTCCACGCGTGAAACTGCTACTACAAAAACAATTATAGACCACGTATGCACCAACCTCACCGGAAACTTCTTTCATCTAGCATTGGTAGAATCGGCAATGTCAGATCATAAACAGATTTACCTGGAAATAAAGAAATATCAGCCCCCGCTTGTCAAAAAAAACAAATATGAGGCACTAAATTATGAAATACTCTATCAATTAGTCAAATCCATTAACTTTGATACAGTCTCAGAATACCAACTACTAGAAGAAAAGCTGATATCATGCATCAACGGCAGTAAAGTCCAAAAATCAAATATCAAAATCCACCCAGGCAAGACTGGATAAATAAAGAAATAATTGACGGTATAAATAAACGAAACATCCTATGGTACGAATTCAAGAAACACCCAACAAACGAAGAGAAAAAAGAAAGGTTTCTAAAACATCGAAACCAAGTGACTGAACATATACAAAGGACGAAAAGCAGCTATTACCACAAAGCATTCGCTGACTGCAGCACAAATCCGAGCAAAATGTGGAGACTAATAAATAACCTGGCAAGGAATAAAACTGAAAACTTGCAAACTCCCCCCAAGTTAGTTACAGAGTCTGGGACTATAACCGACCCAAAAGAGATCTGCGAATGCTTTAATGAATACTTCTCAAACATTGGAGCTACGCTAGCCAGCAAAATCCCTAATATATCACTTTTGACCAATGCTACTACAACATCAGATGTCCACTCACCGTTTACAGAATTTATGCCTGCCACAGATCAAGAAATTATATCCATCATAAACAATTTAGACTCAAATACCAGCTCCGGTTTGGATGGAATGTCGGTGAAATGTTTAAAATGTGTAAAGTCTCTGATAGTTGGAAAATTAACCGAGTGTCTTAACAAATGCTTGAAACTGGGTTACTTTCCCGATAGTCTTAAGCTCGCAAGAGTAACTCCAGTTTACAAATCTTCAACAAAATCAGACCCGGGTAACCACCGCCCAATCTCAGTTCTTCCGGTACTCTCAAAGGTTCTTGAAACCTTGTTACACAAACGTCTTGAGGGTCATCTTGGGTCGATAAAATTCCTCTATTCGAAGCAATATGGCTTTAGGCCACAATCAAGCACCTTGACTGCCACCGTAGATCTTGTGACCAAAATTAAAGTCAATATTGACCAAAAAAAGATAGTTCTGGGGGTGTTTGTAGACCTAAAGAAGGCTTTCGACACTATTAGCCACCAGGTTCTCCTGGATAAATTGAGGGAGGTTGGTTTGGGTGGGAAAGTCCTCAAAATGTTTGAGTCCTACCTCCAAAATCGCAAGCAAATAGTCAAAATGGGTGTACATGAAAGTAGTCCACATAATATCACTTTTGGCGTCCCTCAAGGATCTATTTTAGGACCATTGCTCTTCTTAGTTTACATTAATAACATCAGCAAAATGGGTCTAAGAGGCGACGCTACTTTGTATGCGGATGACACAAGCCTATTTTACTACGGTCATTCTCTCCATGACATAACAGCTGATGCTCAGAGCGACCTTAGTCTCCTCAATGAGTGGTTTCAAAATAATCTTCTAACTATAAATATTAGCAAAACGAATTATATTATCTTTGTACCAAAAAACAAGAAACTTCCGTGTAACCAGCCTCTAACTATAAATAATCAGCCTATTAATAAAGTTGATAAGGAAAAGTATCTGGGTCTCATATTGGATAAAAAACTGACGTGGCAACCGCAAATCGAAAAGATAAAAAATAAAATAACTTCTTTAACTGGATCTATCAAGGGTATAGTACGGTGTCTTCCAAAACGTGTCCGGTACACAATATATAACACACTTGTGAAACCACATATTGAGTATCTAATCGAGATATGGGGTACCGCTCCTCCAACTACCTTAAACAGCCTACAGCGAGCCCAAAACAAACTGATTAAAGTCTTATTTCACTACAACTTTCTTACGCCAACGAGCAAAATTTACAAAGATACTAAAATTATGAACATTAACCATACTTACATATATCAGACTTGTATACTAATAAGAAAAATACTATCAAATGATCTCCATATACAAATTTCTTTTACAAAAAAACAACAATTCCAAAGAATTAAACTCAGGAACGCTAATAATCTTGTTTTGCGGCCTGCGCGCACTAATTATGGCAAAAAATGTATATTATACGAGGGAGCTAACTTGTACAATAAACTCCCAACTGACATCAAAGATGCCAAATCGCTACGCACATTTAAAAGATTATTAAAACAATACCTCTCAACTCGCCCATAAATACGCGTATTTTAACATTAATATAAATATAAATACTAAATTATCAATATAGAATTATCTAAAGTAAATAAGCAAATATAATATAAATCAGTAGATACTTATACTTAAATATGAATCAAATCAATACCTGCTATAAAATAAAATAAATATCAAAATAACACATACTCAAACAAAAATAATGTATTATACATTAATAGTTCAACAAAATACATATATACAACACAATTAGACCACAAAGTCAACGTACGTACGTAGGCATTTGCTAAGACACTTCCGAACTCTTTATATCTTTGTAAAACTGTTATCTTGTCAAACTGCGCTCACACCGCACAGCGCATCGCGCTCCTAAGCAGAGAGCGATCGAACTTGTTTTGTGTACTTTTTATAATCCTACCGGCAAATTGTAACTTTTATGATTTTGCGATTGTGTTAATGTTTACGCTCGCTAGCTTAGATTATAGTTTATGCATGTAATATTTCTTTCTCAAGTAAGTGAATTATTGTTATTCTTTTGAGAAATAAAGATCTTTAAACCGAAATGTACTAAACGTATAATGAACAAAGAATTTTTAAAATGCTGTCATTGCAAAAAAACATATGATATTGGATGCACAAATGTTACACAAAAGCGATATTACTTAATGGAAAATAAGTTATCATGGAAGTGCCATGAATGCCATAGTCATGATCAAAAAACTAATAACAAACTAAATATGAAAAATAATTTTCCAAGTGGTTCCACAAGTCTTAGCAGTACACCAACAAAAGACTACGTAACCTTCAGGAGACAAAAACAAAAGCAGCAGCAAATTGAGGTTAGCGAATTATTAGCGGCAGAAATTTCGACTGAGAATTCTTTTGAGTCACTTCCCACCGACAATGAAGAAGGTAATAGGGTGGCTGAGAATATCACCTTAAATAGGAGTTGTCCTGACCTAGGAACAATCACTGAAGACACACTTGATGATTATAAAAGTAAAATTACTACTTTAGAATTAAAACTGCAGTCAGCTGAAAATGAAATTCAGAATTTATTATCAGAGAATATTAACTTAAAGAAATGCATAGACGAAAATAATATAACTATTAAACGACTAACACAAATAGGTTCATCTACATCTACACCTAAAGTTCAAAAAAATAAAATCATAGGGAAAGGAGTTAATAAAATCCTAACTAACTTCAACCAATCAAAAATATCTAATGACGATGAAGTAAATAAAACAATCAAAGGATCAACGACAACAACTCAACAAACACAGATAAAATTCCCAATGATACAACGGCCCAAAGTCGCAGCACACCTAACCACTAAAGATAAAAAAATCAGCATCATCAGCGCCACAAGTAGCTGGAAAAACAATATAATGTTAAAAAATATGTTGAGATATTTTGATGGCTTTAGTTGTTGCCATATGGGCATCCCAGGTGGAGGAATACGTCAGCTCATAAAGGGACTACAGATGAAACTTCAAGACTACACTATGCAAGACTTCTGTATTTTGATGATCGGTGACCAAGATTTCAAAACAAGCAATAACTTCAACGCCAAAGCCCTTGTTCAAGAAATACAGTTGGAGCTTAATGAAATAAAACATACTAACGTGATTGTGTGTACACCGACATACATTTGTGGAGCTCCATTATACAACTACCGGGTGGAAATATTTAATAAATTCCTAATTCAAGACATACAGGCTAATAAATATTCGTACTTCTTGGACTCAAACTTGGACGTAACATTTGATATGTTCTCATACCGTACAGGCAAAATTACAAATGTTGGAATTAACAATGTTTTTGAAAATATCAAACGATTGCTGATGGAAATTGAATATGAAGCGGCACAAAAAATAAACAAACCGACAACAACTAAGAATAATACCGCAAAAAGAACTATCCCTTATTATTTTAAGGCGAAGGTAACCCATGAAGATAAAACAACTCTACAGTGTCAACAAAATACAAAGTCACCAATAGAAGGCGAAATAAATACGCAAGACTTTTTTCGCTTTTAATTGCCTAAATATAATGCACCAAAACATCGCAGGTCTCATAAATAAACTAGACTTATTAATAGTTCATCTAGATGAATTAGCAGAAAAAAAAACTAACGTTGACATTGTTTGTATAACAGAACATTTTATTGAAGCAGGTCACGAGGAAGTTGTAATATTGCCAAACTTCAGGCTTGTAGCATATTACTCATGAAAATGCGAAAAGCGTGGAGGAGCCTGTATCCTGGTCAGATCGGACTTGCAATACAAGGAACTACCAGACATCGCAAAACAATCAATCTCGGGAATTTTGGAGTGCTGTGCAATTGAACTACCTTACCACGATATAGTTTTAGTTTGTGTTTATAGACCACCGAGGTACGTTAATATAACTGCCTTTTATGAAAAGCTCAATTTAATTTTAAGCAAAATTTGTAGTAAGAATTCAGCAAAAAAAGTTATAATTTGTGGCGATTTCAATTTTGACATTTTAAAAAAGAATAATATGACATTAGAATTTGAAAACTTTTTATTAGGATATGGTTTAAAGCTGGAAATACATTCACCCACACGGCTAATAAGTGGTTCATGCTTAGATAATTTTGCACACAACTTACGACGCGGCACAAAAAATCAAATTCTTGACCTCAACTTATCGGATCATACTGCTCAGGTCCTAAAAATTCCAACAAAGAGAGTAAATAAAATTGACTTCTGGCGAACTGAAAAACGGGATTACTCACTGGAACACTTTGATCGGTTTAAATCTTATCTAAGAAGTCTGTCTTTCTCTGAAATTTATAGCACCTCTGATCCTAATATAGCATATAATGCATTTATGGATAATTTTGGATTATTGTATGACTTGTGTTTTCCAATAAAAATTGTTACAATACGGACTAAACCAAGAATTAAATGGATATCAAAGGGCATAAAAGCTTGTAGTAAAAAACAAAGAATCCTACTATGGCAATACAGACGATCACCTTCCACAGATAACAAAGTTCGCTTGAAAAATTATTCCAAAACTTATAAAAAAATTATTAAATTAACACAGAAAGTACAAAACAATTATGCAATTAATGTTTCAGAAAATAAAGCAAAGACAACATGGAAAATTATTAACAATTGTAGAGCTAACTACCCGAAAGATCCTATACAAAGACTAAAATATAATAATACAATTATCACTGACCCTAATCAAATGGCAACAGTTTTTAACAATCACTTTGTACAAAGACAAATTAAACATGACATAAATAAAAATAATGATGCTAATCCTAAAATCAGTAACAATGTGCAATCAATATTTATGGAACCAACTACACCCCAGGAGATTAAAACTATTATTAGCAATTTAAAAAATACCAGAACTGTAGGTTTCGACAATATTGCTACTAATGTGATTAAGAGTGTAAGTGATATTATAGATAGTCATATTAGTCACATAGTAAACCTTTCTATAGAGGCGGGCATTTTTCCAGATGGTCTTAAAACGACTGTCATAAAACCTCTACTCAAGAAAGGTAATTCTGATGATCCACAAAATCACAGACCAATTGCTAAAACTTCTATTCTCTCAAAAATATTTGAAAAGGTTATATATCAACGACTGTATACCTATCTACAAAAATTTAATCTCCTTTGCGGGGAGCAAAGAGGTTTCAGGAAAGAAGTCTCAATAAACATAGCTATATACGACTTGGTTAAATTAGTAATAAAAAATATGGATAAGAGAAACCCGGTTTGTGCACTATTTACAGATATGACCAAAGCCTTCGATTATGTCAATCACAAGAAACTTCTGTATAAGCTAAATAGATATGGCATTAGAGGTAATGTACTAAGCCTTATTGAATCTTACCTTTGTAATCGCCCACAATACACTGAGCTATCAAGAATATGTTACAAAAGCAAAAGGGAATATATATATCGCTCAACTGCACAATATAGTCAATGTGGCGTCCCACAGGGGAGTGTACTGGGCCCCTTACTGTTTTTGGTCTATATAAATGACTTACCTAATGAAGTCCATCATCCTATGGTGTTGTATGCTGATGATAGCACATCTATTATACAATGTAATAATCTAAGTGAATATGAAAATGACATAAATTCTGTACTACATAATGTTATAAAATGGTTAGATAGTAATAACTTAATAATCAATCTAACTAAAACTAGTGTTATGCATTTTCATCAGAGAACACAGGTAAATAATATAGACATCACCTATGAAGGCAACAAAGTGGAAAAGGTTGAAGTAACCAAATTTCTAGGCCTTATTATTGACAGACAACTTAATTGGAAACAGCATATAGAGGAGCTATGTAAGAGGTTAAGTAAATCAGCTTACGCACTTTTTAAACTATCCAAAATAGCTAAACATGAAGCAGTATTAATGGCTTATCACGGGCTTGTAGGTTCAATACTGAGATATGGAGTGATATTTTGGGGCAACTCTGTTGACAGAGAGGTGGCATTCAGAGCACAGAAACGATGTATCAGAGCTATGTATGGTCTAAATGTAACAGATAGCTGTTTTCTTTCTTTAATAAAATGAAAATTCTGACTCTTCCATCATTATACATTCTGGAAGTGGCCTGCTTTGTAAAGTCCAACCCGAATCTTTTTAGGAGTGTATCACAAGACCGCAGATTTCCGATACGTTCACAACATGACCAAAAGTAACAGTCATACCTTGTAACACTGCTTTATTGAGAAAAGTATAATTGGCATGGGACCAAAATATTTAATAGAATACCAGCATCTATTAGAGTTCTAAAAACTAACCAGTTCAAAAAAGCTTTACAATCAATTTAATCGAGAAATGCTTTTATTCAATTAATGATTTTTTCAATGAATATAATTAGTGTACCGATGATACTACCCTATTTGTGACTTCCTTATTTAATTTTTTTTTATTTTATTTATTGGACATGTACCTAATCATTTGTTGGAATTGTTTATTTAGATGGGAAATGACATACAATGTTTTTAATTTGTTTGAACTATTATTACTGCTATTAATTCTACAAATTGTTTTTGACTGAGTTTTGTTTTAATCAATGCTGCATGTTTGATTAAATCGCTAGAATGTTTGGATGTACAACTAAACGAATGTGTAACTGCAAAATATTTGTACGCCTAACGGCAAAACATAGAGTTCTATGAAATATTATAAGATCTGTTTTTGTACCTATGTTTGACAAATTAAATTATCATTATCATTATCATTTCGAGACACGCGTCTGTGACCTTTTTGTGGCAATAATGGAACAAAATGTTATTATAACTGTCAGTGGACGGTTGTTAAATTGAATATCGTGAATTTCGCCAATAACGAAATCGTCGCAAGATATTTTGTGTGACAAATTAATATACATTAAAATTAAAATTTTCAGTTATTATTTATTCCATTCTTCCCGTTTCATTTTCAATAATAAATCAAACAACTAGATACGAGTGCCACTACACGATAGTTTTTGGTGCATAAGCATAGTTGACCACCTTAGAGCGACCGCCGATCGTAGGGTAGAAAAGTGAAGTACATACAGGAGATTGACTTCTGACTATCTGTGTTTTGTGGCTATAGGCTGATGATGATAACCAGATCCTAAATTATTCTAATCTCTCTCTAATATCTTTTTATCATCCACTCCTGGACATTAAAGTTAGCTTCAGTTTAGTTAAAATTCAAATCCAAGGCATCGCTCATAACACAAACTCCAACAAAACCCATCAATCCTTGGGAGTGCTATTAAAAACAAGATGACAGCGTGGCGTCAATAATAACAGCTGACGTGTTTGGGGGAGACATTTTTTAACCAACTGCCCGAAGAGGGCTATGTTTTCTAGCGTATATATTTTTTCTTTGGTCCTCTCGGCAACCTGTAAACGGCTGTATAGATTTTCGCATTATGAGGTAAGTGGGTATCTCTAGATTTGTCAAATGTCGGAGTGAAATAGGCGGGTCATCATTCGAAGATTTCAATCGCCTCATTTTTGTAGTTTAATTTTTTTATGAATGGGTTTCAGAGCTTGATGACATTTTTAGATTCATTTTTAACGTCCTGTCCTTCCAGTAGAACCGGGAAACTGTAACAGAATTTCTATTATGTTCACAAAAATGCGCCTATGAAAATTATACGGAATAAATACTCGAATGACCCAGGCCCTATGTCATAGGGTATATAATATTTGAAAATGGCGTCTGCGAGTAATATAAGGAAATAAGTTTGTGGTAAAATATCATTTGTAATGCAAGTTTTTTTTTGCTGACTGTACTTTTTGTCGACTATACTGCATTGTCACCCAAACTACATTTGCCCAAATTTCAAGTCGATGCCATTAACCGTTGAAGAGTTCCGTCCTCGGAGACGGTCCTGGCCGGAACTACTAGGATGTCACTACCAGATTAATAATCTGGTAATCTGAGATTATTGTACTATTGTCACGCGATTTACATATGTATACAAAAATTCAGCTAAATCGATAACCTGAAAGTGAATCAAATTTAATTTGCAAGACTTGATGACAAAGAACGGGACAGGTGAAACTAAATAAAAGCTTGTAAAAAAAGTTGAAACCCCCGACTTCGTCAATTCAAAGTTCATATCTTAAAAAAAGCTAAACCGATTTTGATGAAACATGTCTAAGAACCATCGCTAGAAAACCTGATTTCAAATAAAAAAACAGCATTCAAATCGGTCTAGCCGTTTAAGAGCTACGGTACCACAGACAGACACACAGACACACAGCGGTCAAACTTATAACACCGCTCAAAAAATGAGGATCGGGGGTGAGAAAATACAGATCTCTATTAAAAATATATCATTTAAAAAAAAACTTTATATAGTAAGTATTTTAACGCAGTAACCTAAACAACAATATAGATATAGTTGGTCATGTTTAAAGTGACAACACTAAAGTGTTCAGTTATTTATGGGCTTGACTAATACAGCGGAACCCTTTATGTGCAAATCCGACTCAATTTTCCGATTTTTTTAGCGAAGTGCTCAAAGTAAACACTTCGCTGAATCAAACCCCGTAAGGTCTATAATCATTCTTTTTTTAATCCGAAGTCCCTATAATATATTCTGATTTCGATGGATCGTTTAATTTTGATGGGGTTTGACGTCCTTTTGCGAGGGGGTGGGGGGGGGGCGAGTTTTATAAGAATATTCTGTGGAATATATGCCACCACTTTTTACCTGCTCATTTGACAAACAATGTACCTATTTGTTTCAAGGCTAAAGTTAATTGAAAATAATCTGTTTACAAAAAGGAATAATTTTTT
>NC_133485.1:19083668-19115380 GCF_025370935.1 Choristoneura fumiferana
TCCTATTCCGCTCAGTTGAGGCGCTTCGCGCCTTGCCCGCAATACTAACCTAACCTATTGAACATGAATTACCAAAAATATTTGGTTCGGTTAGGTTAGAACTGTGACCACAACAACGCACGAGCCGAGCGAGCGAAGCGAGCGTGCCGCGACAGCGAACGGCAAGTGCTAAAAATGACTAGATTATGTAAAATAAATGCTATTAAGAGAAAAGAGCAATAAATAAAGCAGATTTGTATGTACGATATTTTAATTTTCGACATTCAAATATGTTGATATTTACAACTTAGATATATTGGCTATCGATATTTTTACTCATTCGATATTTTAATCAATCGATATTTCAATCTTAGACATTTTGACCATAGGTACAACATCTTTCGATATTGTGATACAATCGATATTTTAATTTTCGATATTTTGAACATCGACATTTTAACCGTAAGTATGTATTTTAATTTTCGATATTCAAATATGTAACCAAAACAATACAATCCATACTAATATTATAAATGCGAAAGGTTACATATTACCTATTTTAAACAAAGAAAACAACTTGTTGATTGAAAACGATTTGTTGACTCCAACGGAAAACATAAAATAAAATAAAGTTTCGTTTCGTGATAGGTAATTTTATTCAGATTCTGTTTTTAGAACCATTATGATCATGAAGTTCACAAATGCTTTATCTTTATTTTTTTTCTTTCAAAAATGTTACCTTTCTGTGGAATTTTGATGAGATGAGATTTTAGTGTGCACAGTACCTGAAACAAGGGAAATCAAAATTGTTACTACGGAAATGTCAAAAATTGCTTGGACAAAACGGTGACTTCCACCAAAACTTTAGTTTTCCTAAATTCGAAAAAGGCATTTTTTTTATTTTTTTTTAATAACACGGGCCATATAAAACACCTTTTACTAAATCCATCAGATGAGATATCAGGCACTGTTCATCAGGCGACATAGGATCAGTCACGGGTTAGTTTTATTTATGTAAAAAAAAACCTACCCTACCTTGATTCTTTGAAAATAAATAACGCTTTCTTTGATTAAATTTTCCTATCTTCAGTAGTCAGAGTACTTCCATTCAGCTGGTGTTATAAATTGTATAAGTAATTTTGCTATCTGTACCTGAGAGAAATACCATAAATTATCAGGAACATAACAATGGTGAAATAGAACTTTAATTAAGTACAGTAACAGATAGAACTATAAATAAGTACACCTAAAATGCAACGAATATCTGCAACAGAATTTACATTCAACCTAAGCCCCGATAACTTTTTACGACGCCACCGCCGCACGGCGAATAGCGGAACTAAAACGAGCAAAACTCCGCCACCCGATAACAGGTGGCGCTCCTAATTGCCTCTAACCCTTTATTGGCGCGAATTAAAAGGAATTGCATCGCACTCGAATGCCATTTTGGTTTTCGTTCGGTCATATTTTCATTTATTGCGGGCTTTATTACCTTGGAGCGGTTCGGTTGTACAATAACGATGTCATTTTGGTCATTTCACGGAACTTTTGGAACGAAAAGGGCGTATGTGTTGTAGGAATTGGGAGATAGTTAGACCCTTTTTAAGGTCAATGCAGTTATTGTTCATTTAATATTTCGCGCTCATTTGCAATTTGGCTTAACTGCGTCCGTTTGCTTAATTATGAATTGCAACTGCATGCCATTAGTGACATAATGTAATGGTTTATTTTATTGTACTTACCTATTCGTTGTAGATTTGTCAAAAATACTTATTATCTGATATTTTATTTAAGGGTTAAAAAAATGTTGATTTTGTCCTTTGTCTTTTCATAGAATAATAATGTATCCGCAACGAAAAAGAAAAAATAAATCAAACGAATTTAAAATGTCATCTTACTTACACATATTTTAAAAAAAAAAAGGTAAATCCAATCTCAGACTCAGTAAAATTCTATCAAAATCCTAATTTCCGGCGGCAGTCAAAATTACAACTTGATAGAGTAAATCGTCTCTCTACAACTGTCTACATTATTTATGTAATGATAAATGTAGGTTGTGTCGTGGACAAATCGGTAGAATTACTTAATTTTGTGGGATTTGAAGATGATGTAATAGCTGACTTGGTAAATTTAAAAAGAAAATGTCTAAGTGGTAAGAGATACGTAATTTTTGGGCAAAGAATCAAAAGCCTGACTGTTGTAAGAAAAAATCAACAAAAACTAAAAGAGGAAGGAACAAATCTAGTAGTTTAGAACTCAGTTAAGCACCCGTAACTTAAACTTCAACAGTTTAAGTGCATCCAAAATGGTAAGCAGCTCTGAAATTCAGGGTAGGTAATAAAGCGACTATGAACTTTTAATTAAGTACTTAACAGATTCTAGACCGCTAATTACTTATTTTATCTTTTTAGTTTTTTTAAGGCAGTCAGGTCTTTTGATTTTTTAAATTTATTTTTACTAGCTATTGCCCGCGACTCTGTCTGCGTAGAATTCGCTCAATATGTATTTTTTGGGATATAAAGTAGCCTATGTAATTTTTCGGGACTCCAACTATCTCCATACCGAATTTCGTTTAAATCGGTTCAGCTGTTGAAGTGTGACATGGTAACAGACAGACAAACAGAGTTACTTTAACATTCATAACAGGTATAAAGTTGGGATAATCAAATCGAGCAATTCTTGTATATATGTATATATAAATATGTTTCGGGGATCTCGAAAACGGCTTCAACGATTTCGATGAAATTTGGTATGTAGGTGTTTTTGAGGATGAATGGTCTTATCTCTGGGAAAGCGATTGTTACCGAGTTTTAGAACGAGCAAAGCTCGGTCGCCCAGGTACTACATAATTATCTGCTCTCACCAGGGATCTAACCCGGGGCTTTGAGCTTCATAGTCACTAGTCAGGTTTTCTAACCAGTGAGCCGGTCGTCTGACCTAAAAACCTTTTACCTATTTACATATATAAAACGCCTAACACCGTCTTGATTTGCTGGTGCGGACGGCGGGCTGATTGCTATGCAACCTTCACAGGCGTTCTTAACGGCATGTGAAGTTCGAACTTCATATCTTGCCGTCCAGCTGACGCTAAAATTATTTAATACGAGAGTGAGAGAGACGGTACGATACGAACTTCGATTATCGAAGTTCGTAGTACGCCCAGGTACGTACAGGGGTAATTTGTAGAATTAAACATGCAATAAGCACGCCCCCGACGCTTAACTACACTGACAAGCAGAAATAGGCAGGTACCACAAAAAGTTGGTTGAAAAGTGACTACTTTGGCTCTGCAATGAAAAGTACAGTAACGAAGACAATGTAATATCTGGGTAAGAAAAGGTTCGTCACTTTTCAACTCTATTCAATTACGTTAAGGTCCAAAAGTGACGAACCTTTTCTTTCCCGACTAATACTTAAAGTCGGGTTGTTGTTAAACAGATAAATATTTTTTTTGCGACGTAAGTATCAGCTTTTATTACAAGATAGCAACGTGGGGGCATCCAATTCAGAAAGGGGTAACAAAGGGCCAGGCAAGTCGCAATCAATTTAATAGTATTGGCATGTCATTGTGTAATAAATTAATAATTATCATCATCCCAGCCTACTCGTATCTCTCAGAATGAGAGGGCTAACCATAGTTCCCACGCAGGCCGAGCACGGATTGAGAACTTCACACACATGTGTTTGAGCATGTCCAGTCCACCCGAAAACTATTCCATTTAACATTCACTGCCATCGACGCATATATGCGTTTTCGGAACTTCGCCCAGTGCCGCTGTCATAATTATTCACACATCTTGAACGCACGTATGCGTCGGTGGCACCTGAGGAAGTCAGGTGGCAGTGAATGTGTTAAATAAAAATGTTGGCACTTATGCCGCCAACTGTACGTCTTACTCGAAAGTGTTACGTTTCCTTGTACTACTTCTTGAGAATTCTACAGTTTAATTTTTAATGCTGGTAATTAAACGATCGTTGTACAGGTCGGAGTGTAGTAAAGCCCTCTCTTTAAAATTTCCCTCGTACCTCGTACCTATAGGGTGTGTACTATAAAGTTTTCGGCTTTCAGAGTTACGAGTTATAGCTCAAAGTCAAAGTCAAAGTCAAAATATCTTTATTCAATTTAGGCTATAACAAGCACTTATGAATGTCAAAAAAAATCTACCACCGGTAGCTAAATATAATTACCACGGAATCCTAAAAATTGCCAAAAATAGCCTCGTCCTAATCAGGTAATGGATGGAAGCAACCGGGTGTGTTGCCACGCATACATCGATCGACAGGCACAACCCACGAATCACACAACTAATAAAAATAATAGAAGTGTCACCGGAACCCTCAGTGCGAGGCGTTTATGTGGCCAAAAAGCCATGCAAGTACACACCTGCACCTTTTGGGAACAATACAATACAATACAATACGAATATTCTTTATTGATCACCAAAAGCAGTACAGCGACATTACAAAAATAAAAAAATCAGGTAGACAATAGGCGGAACCCGCTGAAATCGTGACCAGCTCAAAAAGTTTTGGTAATGGGTCTCGACTGTTGAACTTTAAATTATGTAGCTACTTAACAGAGTTCTAGACCACTAGACTTATTAACCCCCGACACAAAAAGAGGGGTTTTATAAGTTTGATCGCTGTGTGTATCTGTGTGTCAGTTTGTGTCACCGTAGCTCTTAAACATGTGGACCGATTTGAACGCGGTTTTTTTATTTTGAAAGCAGGTTTTCTAGCGATAGTTCTTTGGCTTGTTTTATCAAAATCGGTTCCGCCGTTTTTGAAATATTGAACTTTGAAGTAACAAAGTCGGGGGTATTCCAACTTTTTATTGGCTAGGTTATCTCATACTGGGTAAATCATTTATTAATACGAATGAGTCTCACTTTAGTTTCATGATTTCTATTCTTTCTATTATTCGTGCTGTGGTGACAGCTGACGTTTCCCCGGAAGCCAGAAATGCGTGGGAAAATGGGCCATCGATTGATGGAACTAAGTGTTCTAGAAAGTACTTAGCGATTATAGAACTCGGTGACATTTTTTTATGATTTTTCTATGATAGCAAAAGTATGATTGGTTATTTGGAGTCTTAGTGCTGCTGCATAACTAGCGTAGTAGAAATAAGCAACCTGAGATATGTATGCATAGGAAAAATTCGTGTCTAAATTCCTGTCCAGCGGTGGTGTAGGGGTTATAGCACGCAGCACGGATTGCTGAGGACCTGGGTTCGATTCCCAGCGCTGGTCTCTTTTTCTGGTTTTTCTGTGAATCCATGTCTCAGTTTGTATTTTCGATATAGCAAAAGTGTGTTCTGATGGTAAGTGAATGCTACCCCTATGAGCTGGTGTCTGTACTTCCAGTCTTTCAGTAATTTCATAAACTGGGAATCTTCTTTTTAACCCCCGACGCAAAAAGAGGGGTGTTATAAGTTTGACCGCTATGTGTGTCTGTGTGTCTGTCTGTGGCACCGTAGCTTTTAAACGAGTGGACCGATTTGAATGCGGTTTTTTTTATTTGAAATCAGTTAGCTAGCGATGGTTCTTAGACATGTTTCATCAAAATCGATATATAGCCGTTTATGAGATGTTGAACTTTGAAGTGTCAAAGTCGGGGGTTTTACAACTTTTTGTTCCAGACCCACAGATGAGGTCAAAACATCGAAGTCATTTTTTTTAGCAATATCTTAAAGTTTGCGATTAAGTCTAATGAAATATTAACTATCTACAGTGCAGTTAAGTAATTGTTCCAGTTCTTCTTTTAAGAAAAAAAAATATATAATGATAAAATATTAACATTTCATACCCTTTTATGAACCTTTGATAAATTGACCTACGAGTACATTTAAATAACATCGTAAACCATTACATAAAAGAAACTTTCGACAATAGCAGGTAGTTGTTAACAAAGCATCAAATTTCTAATGGATTAAAACCTATTGCTGTAACTTTATTAATATTGCTTGGGGGCCGCCCTAGCAATTCCGTCTAATATTATTGCGTATGTAAATCTTCAAGGTCTTACGACAGGAGGTAACACGTGCTTCCCCTTCTGCCAAAAAATAGAACTGCGATCTTTTACATATTGGAGTCATTTATTTTGCCCTCCTAAGCCAAAAGGCGCTATCTCAAAAAAACACTTTTGAGTTATTAATACTTACTGTGTAGCTTAAGACATTCTGCAATGAGTCAAGTTCTAAAAATGAGTGAGACTGAAAACATGTGATGTAAGTTGATGGTTTGCGTCTCAAGAAAATGCTGTTCATTTGTAAGGTTTGTGAGATGATTTGGATTGGAAGCGACATGGTCCGAAAAAATTATATCGTGCTGTATTTTATTCGCACATCTGGTGGAGTTAGTGACTTACATAAGGATTAAAAGAAAGAGGGGTTGTCTAGGTAATCTTAATATAAGGGAATAGTTATTTGTGTCACAAGGGAGCAAAATGGTGTATTTACGGCGAGGGCGTACATTTAATCCAGAATGTAGCGAAGGATTCCTGAGCGTAATGAGGGATTCAAGTGTTAACGCCCAAGATGAAAATAATTTTGCTCCCGAGTGGCTCATACAACTTTTCACACCGAGCATTAAGAAACTTGAAAAAAAAAACTAAATATTATTAAAGAACAACCAGCATATAAAATGGCGTGGCTTTACAATTATCAACTTCAAAAAATGGCATTTGCAATAAAACACTTAGAAAAGCCTTGAACAGAAAAGTTGCACTTTGCTCCCCCTATTTCTGCACAGTCCAGTTTCCTGGTAATGAAAATATTTCGAAAGCGGTACAAAAAAAGACAAACGAATGGGTGATCAATCAGAACGAGAATAAAATGAACTTATGGTATGTCATAAACGAACAGCTCTCGTCATCACTGCTCTATCATGTAAATGTGTTCGAGTATATGACATGGGCACGTCACCACGGCGTCGTAAAATCGACGCAAGCTATGAATGCGTAATATCTTGAGTATTCTTGATAATGTCAAGTTGTTTATCGCTTATTGTTTCCAGCGCCTACACTAATGTTTGAGTGGGGACGGCAGGAAACATGTTGCTATAAGATTTTGAGTAGGCGTTAAAATTGACCCTCATCCTGAGTGTGTTCCCAACATGACATTGGGACTTATAACCTAACAAACAAAAAGTTGGAAACCTGACAAAGTTCAATATTTCAAAAACGGCTGAACCGATTTTGATAAAACATGTCTAAGAACTTGCATCGCTAGAAAACCTGCTTTCAATTTTAAAAAAAAACCGCTTTCAATAGGTCCACCCGTTTAAGAGCTACGGTGCCACAGACAGACAGACACACACACAGACACACAGACACACATAGCGGTCAAACTTATAACACCCCTCCTTTTGCGTCGGGGGTTAATAAAACACCTTGTTGATTGATAATAATCATAGATAATTGATAATAACGTAGGTAACACAATCAAACGAACATGTAAAATAGTGCCTTTGTCTATTTATTATTCATACAACAATATTATTTTGTCTACAAAGTTCAGTCTAATGAAATTCATAGGAATTAACTCATGAATAAATTACGTTGACGCATTAACGCCAAAGACGTAATTCGTGAACACAATAATTGTTGAACTATTAGAATAAAAACCAATTTTATAAGTCACCAACTTTAGTTTTAAATGCCATAGAAGGTGGGACGACATCTCTTGTCCGGGTGAGCGGTTAGTTCCAATGGAGTGCCGAAAAAAGTTTCTCGATGAGGGCTACGGTATAGATGTCGCTAGCGTCACTGCTTAAGTGGCTAACATAAGAAACAAACAAGCTGAGATATGAGGTGCATAGGGGAAATTCGTGTCTGTACCGTTGACCATCAGTGGTGTAGCGGTAGCACGCGGTACGGAATACCGAGGACCTGGGTTCGATTCCCAGTGATGGTCTTATTTTTCTGGTTTTTCTGTGCATCTATATTTCAGTTTGTATTTTCAATTTAGGTTTTACGGGATGACCGTAAAAGTAAAAATTTGGAATTGAAATAAAAAATACAAAAAGATTCCAAAAAACCAATCTTAAGCCATAGAAGGTTTTATACAAGAGCGATTACGTAGTTAGATTCAGGTTAGATTAGCCATCTTCATCAATAATCATTTTGCCGGCATAACATTTGTGTTTTTTGAAGGCCAAAGTTCGACCTATGACCTTCATTCCAGGAACTCGTGGGTTCAAAGTAGATCTCGCACCGATTTTTTCTGAACTACACGTTCATGGACTTAAGACTATTTTAACCCCTGGCGCAAAAAAAGTGTTTTCACTTCTCATGCTCGTAAAGTTGATGTTTATGCTGGATCTAGGCGACATAAAATTGATTTTTATGGTCTAGTGCATAAAAAAAAATCTTCGTCTAAGACCAAGGCAATCAGATGTAGGTACACAGCCACAAACAAACAAATAAAACATAGTTGTAACAATAATTATAAAAGTTTATGTAAGAATAAATAACACATTATTTTATATTTTTATAGAGACTGTATCCTGCAGACTAACTGTGTAAATAATTTTGCAGGGCTATGTGCAAAAAAACCATGTAAAAATAATCTATAAAATGAATCGTGAAATGTGTTGCTAAGCGCAAAACTCGGGAATCACTGGTCCGATTTCGCTAACTCTTTTCTTGTGTCAAATAAATACTTTTTCATTCATTTCATTCATTCAAAAAAGTTTCTACATATTTTTTTTGATAATTTTTAATTTATATAAAACTAACAATCAATCAGGTCAATCAAAATAGATCAATAAAACTACAATTTTATAATCATACTAGCTGTTGCCCGCGGCTTCGCTCGCGTTAAATATGGGGTAACACAGATCATTTACTTTCTATGATCTTTATTTTCGTATTTTAATTGATTTTTCGGAGGATTATATTTGCAAATTTTAGAATTTAAAAATCAACCTAGATGATCATAATTCGTTAAACTTTGAACCCCTGTTTCACATCTTTAGGTTAGGGGTGTAATTCTAGAAAACCCACGTGCTTCTTTTGCCCGCGACTTCGTACCTACGCGGCATAGGATTGTTCCCGCAGGATAGGAATAAGTGAATTCAAGAGAAAACCACACTGTCCGCGATTGAATTGAAACAGGCTTCTATTATTTCGGGTATCGATTTTTAAAAAGCTTTTACTGATAGTTTTTTTTTAAATCCGCTCAGTTTTTCCAGAGATTCCCCAAACAACCAAGAAGCATACAAATTTAAATATTTCCTTTTCCCATGGGAATTTCGAAAAATCCTTACTTAGTGCACTCCTATGATACTTTATCTACATGTGTGCCAAATTTAGGATTGTCAGCCTGTCCTGTCACAGTATACTGTTTTACAGGTATGAATAAATTTTGTTACGTAATGAGTTGATTGGTTTGGCGTAGGTACTCCTCCTAACAGTTAAGGAGTTATACCTTCCATCATCAGCTCACCTGAATAACCAGAAAGAATACAACTAAAGGTCTACCTATACGTGCATATGATGTTTAAAGAAAAGTTTCTTTAAACATCATATGCACGTATAGGTAGACCTAGAGGAAGGGAGGGAGGTTAGAGGAAGTCCTCTAACTCCTAACCCTTAAGGAGTTTAACCTTCCATCATCAGCTCATCAACATGAGATGATGTCTGTCAGACGCAAATACTTAAATAACTCGAGATATTATATAAAAAACGTAATGTGTGCCTACAAAATTTGAGGGTTGCCCTCGATTTCCCTGAGATTCCGTCATCAGATTCTGATTTGGTGACAATGGGACTACCTCAGGAGTAGATATTATTTCGAATAAAAAATTATTTAAAAAATCGGTCCACAATTGAGCGAGAAATCGGTGAACTAACATAAATAAATATATATAGCGGAATGCATAACCTCCTCATTTTTTTGAAGTCGGTTAAAGAGCTTTTTGCAGCGTACGTGCAGTATAAAATTTTGAATTTTGAAATTTTAGCTTTCTACAACCAGTAAAACGCAAAATCCTGTTTTTTTCCGTTCCCATAAAAAAAACGGGAAATGCTCTGTTAATGCTCCCCTACACTCCCCAAGGAACACACTTGCCAAGTTTCAGCTATCTACGACCAGTAAAAAGAAAAATCCCGTTTTTCCCTGTTCTCGTGTGAATTTTGGACAGTCCTCTCTCAGTGCTCCTCTACATTGCCGAATTTCAGCTTTTCTACCAGTAAAACGAAAAGTCCCATTTTTTCTTTTTCCCGTGAGAATTTTGGCAAATTATCTCTTAATCGTTCCACAATAATACCTACTAATGCTGTTTAATGTAAAATTGCAATAATACTAACGATAAATCCTGTTTTTTCCCGTTAACGTCAGAATTTCGGGAAATCCTTTTGTAGTGCTCCCCTACACTCCTCCCCAAGGAACCTAAATGCCAAATTTGAGTTTTCTGCGATCAGTAAAACGAAATATCCCGTATTTTCCCGTTCCCGTTGGAATTTTGGAAAGTCCTCTCTTAACGCTCTTCTACAATCTCCAAGCAACCTACATGCCGAATTTCAGCTTTCTAGGACCATTAACATGAAAGATCCTGTTTTTTTCCCTTTCCCGTGGGAATTTCGGGAAATTATTTCTTAATGGTTTTCTTCACTTCTCAAGCAACTTACATGCCAAATTGCAGCCTTCTGCGACCAGTAAAACGAAAAATCCCATTTTTCCCGTTCCCGTCAGAATTTCGGGAAATCCTTTTGTAGTGTTCCCCTACACTCCTCAAGGAACCTAAGTATATGCAAAATATCAGTTTTCTAGGACCAGTAAAATGAAAAATCGATCCCGTTAAACTGAATATAAATCCCGTTTTTTCCTTATCCCGTGGGAATTTCCCAAATTCCTTAAAACTTTTTTACTATTATAATCACCTACTTCTATGCCAAATTTGAAGAGTCTAGTTATTATAGTTCATAGAATTCAGTTAAACTGAATATATAAATCCCGTTTTTTCCTTATCCCTTGGGAATTTCCAAAATCCTGAATTAGATGTTTAATTAATGTAATACCTACTTGTGAATCAAATTTGAAGTCTAGGTATTACAGTTACTGAGATAGGGTCAGTCGGAATCGAATATATAAATCCCGTTTTTTCCCGTTACCGTTAGAATTTCCAAAAATCCTTCCTTAGTGGATGCCTAAATTGTATAAGGTATCTATGTGCAAAATTTCAAGTCTCTAGGTCCAGTGGTTTGGGCTGTGCGTTGAAATATCAACGATTGCTTTTCGATTAACTTTGTCACCACATAACCCCCTTTCAGGGGTTGAATTCTCAAAAAACCTGAAACACGTGTTTACTTATTTGTTGTTAAGAATACTCCTGTGAAGTTTCGAATAAAATAGTCTAACTAATCTTGTTTCCCCATACTAACTTTGACCCCCATTTCACCCCCTTAGAGGGTGAATTTTGAAAAATCCTTTCTTAGTGCACCCCTACACCTTAAAAGGAACCTACGTGCTAAATTTGAAATCCCTAGAACCAGCGGTTTGGGCTGTGCGTTGATACATCAGTCAATCACTTTTGCCTTTTATATATATAGATTGTAATGTATGAACAATAAAAGGTACATAGTAAGTGAACAATTGTTTCCACTGTTGATATTTCATGTCCTCGCCATCAAAGTGAAAAGCAGTGTATAACTCGAGCATTAAACCTTCTTTCCCCTCGATGTGTCTGTGCACCCTGGCCGTACCGGGGGTGGCTATATGAACGCCTCGGGTAAAATGGCTCGTTTAATGCTCTTGTTGTACAATCTACTTTTTGAGTTTGTCTGTCTGTGGAAACAGATGGACCGATTTCGATGTAGTTTTTTTTTTATGTGAAAACGAGTAGGTATCCATGTCGTGGTACAGTCTACTACAAAGAGACGTATCTTTTCGCATGCCATAATAAATTATCCTCGGTTGGTGACATTTCGAGTAGCAACAAACATTATCATCGAATCGTTCAAAATGCAACAATTATGTATCCCGCAACGCTTCCTACGAATGCACACTAACAGCCTCTTTTACTGTCTACCTTTATTATCCTACTAATATTATAAATGTGAAAGTTTGTGAGTGAGTGAGTGAGTGAGTATGTTTGTTACTTTTTCACGCTTAAACGGCTGGACGGATTTGGATGAAATTTGGCGGAAAGTTAGTTTATAACCTGGATTAAAACATAGGATACTTTTTATCCCGATATTCCCACGGGATAGGGATAAAATCTCGAAATAACAACCGCTAGGCTTAGAGTCATGAAATTTGGTATGTAGGTAGTTGGACGTCTGGAATAAAACATAGGTGACTTTTTGACCCGATATTCCCACGGGATACCTAGGGATAAAATCTTGAAATAACAACCGCTGGGTTTAGAGTCATGAAATTTGGTATGTAGGTAGTTGGATGTCTGAAATAACACATAGGCAACTTTTTGAATCGATATTCCCACGGGATACCTAGGGATAAAATCTTGAAATAACAACCGCTGGGCTTAGAGTCATGAAATTTAGTGTGTAGGTAGCTGAACCTCTGAAATAACACATAGGCTACTATTTATTCCGATATTCCCACGGGATAGGGATACAATCTTGAAATAATAACCGCTGGGCTTAGAGTCATGAAATTTGGTATGTAGGTAACTGGACATCTGGAATAACACCTAAGTGACTTTTTGACCCGATATTCCTACGGGATAACTAGGGATAAAATCTCGAAGTAACAACCACTGGGCATAGAGCCATGAAATTTGGTATGTAGGTAGCTGGACCTCTGGAATAACACATAGGCTACTATTTATTCCGATATTCCCACGGGATAGGGATAAAATCTTGAAATAATAACCGCTGGGCTTAAAGTCATGAAATTTGGTATGTAGGTAGCCGGACGTCTGGAATAACACATACGCTACTTTTTATCCCGATATTTCCACGGGATAGTTTTGTAACTAAGGGACCCCATACATCCGTGTATTATTGTTATTATTATTTTGTAATTTTTTCTTTAATTGTATACTTACTGTAGTTTTTAAGTATTTTATTTGACTTATTTTATTTTGAAAAAACGACTTTCTGCCAAGCTTCTTGCGGCGCATTCTTCTTGGCAATGATGGTCTTTCCGAAAGTGCTGGTATTTAAAAAAATGACGTGTAAAAGTGCCCATTGCGGCCTATTTACTGAATAAATGATATGAATTTTAATTTGGATAGGATTTTTTTTTGAAATTTTAGCACTGGGTTTAGAGTCTTGAATTTTGTACAGTTATTCGCAACACAACCTCAATGAAGACCACGATATAAATTTTGGAAATTTCCAGGGGAATTTTGTAAAATACCGAAAATTTCAATTGCAACTACCAGACCGAATAGTTTACGCGTGCGAAGCCGCGGGTAAAAGCTAGTGAAAAATATAAGCAAACGTTCAATGTTCCGAAGAATATCTGCAAGCCCTTGTGTATAACTGGGGTAACATATGCAATTTCATAAACACCGACAATATCGAATAATTTGGAAACTTCCTTCGCAACATGTTTACCGTAATAACAAATATTAAGAAGCGCGCGCGCACGTAAACAGCCGGCTCTTGGAACTCATAAACAATTAACAATGTGTGTTGACAATCCAAGTAAACAATGCATTCTTATGCCACCGTCTGTTAGCGACACTTTTGGTAGCGACCACCGTGGCAGTAGCTGTATTAACCGTGATACATAACAATTGAGCCCTAGCAGTGATTGTTAATCGGAGTGAAGAAAAATTAAAAGTAAATTAAAAAGTGGATACATTTAAAAATTAAACAAACACCTATTTTTAACAAAAAATATTTAATGCAAGCTAAAATCGAAAAGTAGCACGCAAGTGATTTAACAGCTAAAGAAAACTAAGTTTAGAATTTGGTTAAAGAAGAAATCGTAAAATTAGAAATAAATAATGATAAATCTATACTTAGAACGATTGAAAAAATTTAACGCAAAGTGAAGGACGAGGAACTAAAAATATAGCGAGAAACGTTAAATCATGGATGACAGCTAAACGCGTATTACATAATCTAAATTATAAAGCGTGAATGATTCAGGTAAAGACAGACCCAGTAACAACCTAATCAAAACTAACTAACTTTGGAGCTAAGACCAATGAAACGTGTATAATAAGAAGACTATAAAACCAAGATGCAATGACAGGAAATATAACTGATGATTTATGCAAAATTTGTGACGGTCGAATCGAATGTGCTCCTACTGCCATCCTTCTCATTTCACTCGTACACACGTTGTATGGACACATAGGTCCAGAACCCGACTATTTTGGAAAAAATAGGTAACGAACTAATATACTAATCACTAGCTTAAAAACACTTCCAAAGCATGCACCGTCTATAAGCAATATACGAGTATGTACACATTTTATAGCATTCTCAAAAAACAGGAATGTTCTAATCTAAGAAGTTTCTAGCAATTTTGGCGAGAATTAAGAGTAATTTTCTGTTCAGTAAGGTTACCGTAGAATTTTCTCTTAAATGTACTCGTATTACCTATGAATAGTTTTATTTATCATGTAACATACGTTCACGGAACATACGTTCCGTCACGTTCCGTATATAAGGAACTGTCACCGTAATTGACCATGCGGTCCCGTATTACTAACTACATGTCTCGTATATCGACGTATAGTGACGATTATACCCCAATAAAGCTCTCTAAACATTACACCGTATCGTGCCATGACCGTAATAGGAACGTGTCAGACATAATGTCAAACGGAATGTCAAACGCGTACATGACACACGACGGCGACGGTTGGTTACGAAACGTGCTTGTGGGCATAGTCTCATAGTTTTCGAGACAAAGAACATATGTTTGCCTGGCACGTTTGTCTTACGGTCATGGTATGATACGGTCCAATGTGTAGAGCCTTTAGGCTCAAGACTGGTAAGTACCATCAATACAACGTTAGCGACTGCAAACCCTTGTGCAGGTACAACTTGCTGAAGACAGAAGAGAAACTAGGCGAGGTACCGAAATTCAAGACGTACTACCGAGGGAACCAAGAGAAGGGGTATTCCTACCAGGAGAAGGTGCATGAAGATGAGTACGACTTCATCGTGGTGGGGGGAGGGACGGCGGGGTGCGTGGTGGCGAGCAGGCTCTCGGAAAACAGGAAATGGAAGGTCAGTCTTATTTTAGCAAGAAGAGAAGAAGAAGAGAAGGAGGTAAGCAAGCAAGCGGCTCATTTGATGTGAAATGATCATCACCGCCCATGAGTACCCACTATTCAAAGAGAGTCACTGGTCCGTTGCCGGCCTTCCGCTAACTTGAACCAGTGGCCTTCCCAGCAGATGCTAATTGTCCCGAGGTAACCCACATAACAGGTGCAGAGATTATCCACTTATCATTGTTGTGATAACGACTGACAGCCGTACTGTAATGTTTGCTATTGTTATGAGCTTAGACATGCTGATAGACATTAGATAATACTATTTCTGTCAGTGAGTGACGAAGCTATACGGAATTTTTGAACTCAAACGTCTCACCAAATCCTTTTCATAATCATTTATTTGGCCAAGTAACATCACTCACATTTAGCAAGTCATTATAATTAATTACATGCATTACTCTTAATCTATGTACTTAAACAACTTCAGCACATCAGATTTGGACTTTTCTTTAATTAAGTCCGTGAACTCATTTATTGAATACAGTGGATATATAGTTAAATGTAAGTGTGTATAAGTCCTAGTGAAAATGAAAACTGTTGGTATTTTTGAAAAAGAAGTACCTGGACGTCATGTAGGCAGCGTTTTTTTGTTAAATCTATTTTTATGGAGAAGAAACGTATTTAAATAAATTTTAAAAGTAAAACGTAACCTAAATAAATAAATAAAAAACTAAGTCGCGTCCGTCCTTGATTGGAACTATAGACCTTCAGTTAACAAGTCCATCTCTATAACGTTGAACCACTGCGCTGGTGACAAAAGTGTTAAAATTACTGATCGTATTGAGCGTAAATTAGATTGTAGAGTTTTGTGTTGTTATTACCAAGGTCATACGTAAAGTGAGAAGGTTCCTGTGACAGGCTGGTCGGCGCTAGCATCGTAAGGTCCGTTAGACGACTTTGATATTTGTGTCACGTCTGTGATCAGTTGAGCTGTATGAGCCAATCACAAGCAAGAGTGTGACGTTGAAGTTCAACGGTTGAACGGACCTCACGACCACCTCACGACAATGTAGGATCACGGGACATGGGACACACATCGACCTAGTCTCAATTTATGCATCGCTTGTTTTATTGTTACTTAGGCAACAGATTAACGTACTCAAGTAGACACATACTTAAATACGTAAATACCCATTCGAGAACAAACATTCTTATTTCTCGTATACAAAAATATCTGCCCCCGACCGGAAATTACACTCGGGACCTTAAGCTTCGTAGTCAGATTCTCGAACCACTAGGCTATCATGTCGTCAACGTATAAATTTTCCATTACGCCTGATACATTTGCTTCTTCCAGGTACTCCTGCTGGAGGCAGGTCCTGAGGAGCCGAAGATGGCGCTGATCCCGGGCCTGACCAGCGAGTTCCGGGGCTCCAGCCTGGACTGGCAGTACTCCATGCGGCCCAAGAAGGGGTGAGCCAGTGCAGCATCAGGTCTAGCTGTTTAGGGAACATCCAAAACTACCTAGATTTATAATTCATCATCATCATCCCTGCCTATACACGTCCCACTGCCGGGCAGAGGCTTCCTCCCAGAATTAGAGAGCTTGGGCCGCAGTTCCCACGCCTTTTTCTCAGGAACACGTGGAGGTATCAAGATGATATTAATGTCAAATACTCAGGTCTGCTGAATAAACCCATCCGTTTGGGAGCTGTGATGTCACAGACAGACACAGACACGTTAGACTTCTAATTACCCCTCTTTTTGCGTAGGGGGCAAAACAATGGTTAAGCACTTACTCGTATTAGATTGACATCCACCAAGTACCCATGGGGATGGTCTACATTGACGTTGCACGAAGAATAAAACCCTTGCTAGTTTAAGTATCTCTAAGCGCTGCTTAGATCTCGAGATTTTACATACCGTGAGACTATAGTGATACTCGACGCGACTCTTTTAGCACGAATTTAGGTTACCTTATTGATGTAAAATATCTGAGGCAAAAACTAGTATAAAGATAAACTAAAACAAATTCCATTCATAAGTGTTCAATGCAAACAGTATTTAAATTTCAATTTAAAAGCCATTACATGGCTAGGGTAACATCCGCTCACTACATTGTATTTAAGCTTTGCTGCCTTGTTACTCATGTATTGTTGTTTTTTTATGCAATACCATATTTGTTATCAGAACGGTGTTGCCCTTCTTCTGAATGTTTCTAAGGCCTATAGAAATCAATTGTTACTCAATCATTTAATAAAATCAGGATCATGTTTAACTTCATCAAATGTGGTTTACAAAAGTTGAACGTTAGCTGATTTCTTTATCACTAGAATTCACACGCGTAAACTTTTACATCCGTGGATGAATTGAATTACCCATGGGAATGCCAAAAAAATTGTGGATTTTATTAACGATTGCATACAGCGTGATACCGGCAGCCAAGCTTTTTTAAGGGAGGTTAAATTAACGCATTTTTGTAACTTTACAATGACATTATTTTTTTTTATTAGCCTATTTTTGTGTCCCACTGCTGGGCAAAGGCCTCTCCCCTCTTGCTCCACTCCTGCCTATCAAAGGCGAGCTCCCGCCATCCCACAATATAGGCATCTAAGTCGTCCCTCCATCTCCTCTTCGGTCTGCCTCTATTACGGTATCCGTCACTAGGGACCCATTCCGTAACAATTTTGGCCCAACGATCTGGGTTCATTCGACAGATATGTCCAGCCCAGTCCCACTTCAACTTGGCCATCTTAACGCCCACGTCAGCAATTCGAGTCTTTGAGCGCAGCTCGGTGTTTTTAATCCGGTCCGTTCTTCGGACACCAAGAATACTACGCTCCATTGTCCGCTGGCAAATCTTGAGTTTGGACTTTTAATTTAATTAATCAACTAAAATTCCGACATTGTTAACTTTCTTACAAAATGATAATTGCCACCAATCCTGTAGCAAAGTAAATTGACAAGTAATAATCAAAGTATCTGTCGGCTCTCATTTACACTTATTTGACAATTTACTTTCTGTACATTGCTGGCAATTATAGGTAATTTTGCTAGAAAGTTAACAAAGACTGAATTTTAGTTATTAATTAAATTAAAGTCATGGTTAAGTTACAGAAAGACGTTACTTTAACCTCCAAAGTCAAAGTCAAAGTCAAAATATTTTTATTCAATTTAGGCTATAACAAGCACTTATGAATGTCAAAAAAAATCTACCACCTCCCTTAAAAAAAGACCGGCTGCCGGTTACACATTGTATAAAACACCCAGGTCTCAAGGCAAATTTCACGTCTCTATTCCTGGCGGTTAAACTTTCGAGATTTTATCCCAATCCCGCGGGAATATCTAGATAAAATGTAGCCTATGTGTTATTCCTGACGTCTAGCTACTACAATACTAAATTTTATAGAAATCCGTCAAGCTGCTTTAACGTAAAGGAACCAACATACAGAAAGAAACAAAGAAAGAAAGATAAATTTATTTTGGTTCCATAAGCACCACCACCTCACAGTAATAAGATTAAAACTAGCACTAAAACTAAGTTACTTAGTGACACGACAGGGCACCAAAAAGGGCCTCCACTCAGCATGTGTTGCCACACGTTATGTACAGTAACGCTGGTTTTCTGAGGATACACACTCAGCAGCAACAAGAAACTCAAAGATATATTTTTTTAAACAGATCTACAATTTATTGATTCAAGTGTTACTTTGCGGAGGTCCATGTCAATGAACTAATAGGTAAACAATTAATTTGTTCAACAATGTTATTAAATTACTTAGATCACCAGTATTTCCAATAATTACATGTTAACATAGTAGATTTGCTATTTGAAGGTAAAAATTGTAATTCAGAAGCTTCGATCACATGTCAAAAACAGAATAACACAAGGAATCTTAAAACAAATCATTGCTATTTTCATCTTTGTGCTTTGAAGTCTTAAGAGTTATGAGCAAGTATTAGGTATACAATTGCAGCTGTGTATGTTTTATTCTTGTTTTATTGGTTAAATGAAATGTGGCACGAAACGATAATGTAGTTGTTTCACCTCAGCCGGGACAAGTGCTACTTTCCGATAAGATATTGTTCAGTCGATAAACTGTTTATTATTTTCATTTAACACCATTCCGCTCATGAGAATTATGTGCTATTACTATGTGGTCCATTTCATCATTATTATCATCATCCCAGCCTATATATGTCTCACTGCTGGGCATAAGCTTTATAAAAAGATTGATAATTGATTTATAAAAAGTTTTTGGTAAAAATTTCATTTTTAATACAAGTTTTTTGCTGTCTTTTTTTTGTTGGCTGTACTTACATTGTCACCTTAACTACATTTGCATACCAAATTTCAAGTCGATTCCATTAACCGTTAAAGAGTTCCGCCCTGCGGAGACGATCCTGGCTGGACTACCAGGATGACACTACCAGATTATTATATTGTCACGTAATTTACTATGTATGTCAAATTTCAAGTCAACATGACTACTGGAAGTTGGTCGAATTTTACTTGCAAGATATGATTACAGACAGACAGACAACGGGACAGGTGAAACTAAATAAAAACTTGTAAAAAGACACAAGATAGTTTATTTCCATACTCCCGTGAAGTGTTTCAACATCCATGAAGTTTTAAGATTTATTACTAGAGAGATTGTCAACTCGAAACTTAGTAAAACATTCTCTAAACAGCTAGATCTGTCACATGTCACCTTGATAGTATTAACATCAGTCATATAGTTTGATCTTCCAGGTTCTGTCAAAACCGCTTCCAGACTGGCTGCGAAGTTGTCCAGGGCCGGGTCCTCGGAGGCACCTCCTCCATCAACGACATGGGCTACATGAGAGGCAGCCCTGCTGACTTCGACGAATGGTCCCTCATGGGCAACGAAGGATGGGACTTCAGCCACGTGCTACCTTACTTTAAATACTCTGAAGGCAACTACGATAAAGACATTTCGAAGAACAAACTCTTCCATTCAACTCAAGGACCATTAGATGTAGGACGATACCCCTATGTAGATGATAATGTTGACGTACTTCTAAGCGCTTTTAATGAATTAGGATATAATTACACTGATATTAACGGGAGAAGCCAACTTGGTTTCATGAGAATACAGACCATGTCGTATTTCGGTGAAAGAGTTAGTTCCTATACAGCTTTTATTGAGCCTATTAGAAAACTAAGGACCAATGTAGAAATAATCACAGAAGCATTAGTAACTAAAATTGTTTTTAAAGAAGACAGAGATGCCCTTTTAGCTTTGGGGGTAGAATATATAAGAAACGGTACAAAAGTAAAAGCAAAGGCTACTAAAGAAGTAATTATAAGTGCCGGCGCCATCAATTCTCCTAAACTACTAATGCAATCGGGCATAGGTCCTAAGGAATATTTAGAATATTTAGACATAATGCCACATCGTGATTTACCAGTGGGTTCGAATTTTCACGACCATATTTCAGTATGTTTACCAGTAATAAAGCTAACCAAAACGGCTACTACTGCTAAATTCCCCGATAAACTGAAAGATATATCAACGTTTTATACAAAAGGTATCGGTCCGTTATCGGCAAATTTTCAAGTAGTAGCATTCATCGAGACAAGTATGTCAGATATTTTAAGCACTCCAGATATCGAAGTGAGATTTAGAGGCCACGACTCCAATATGTACTATGATAAGATTGATATGTGCATCAGTTTATTGACACCTAAAAGTCGTGGACAAGTTGTTCTTAACGCGACTGATGCTGTATTTGGAAAACCTTTGATCTATCCAAACTTCTTAAAAGAACCATCAGATGAAAAGAAATTATTGGAAGGGATCCAAGAAATTGTTAAACTATTTGATACCGACGTGTTTAAGAACGCTGAATTCGAGTTCGATCCTCGACCCATTTTAAACAATGAATGCAAAAATCATGAAAGAGTATCAGAGGAGTTTTGGTCTTGTATTATCAGACATTTTTCGAGCCCGCTGCATAATTATGTAGGAACATGTAAAATGGGACCTGCTAAAGATCCTGAATCCGTTGTAGATGCAAACTTGAGGGTTTATGGTTGTAATAATTTAAGAGTAGTCGATGCATCCATTATGCCAAAAATAACAAGGGGTTCCACAGCAGCACCTGTCATAATGATTGCTGAAAAGGCTAGTGACTTAATAAAAACGACTTGGTATTGATTTTGTTGTTTTATTTCAGATCTTAACTCATCGTCTGTTAAAAGAATGTCCTTTGTTTTCATTCCAGTCTTTCAGTAACATTTTTGAAGCTTTTTCTGCTATCATCATTGTTGGGGCAAATATGCCTCCACGTACATGAGTAGGCATTACCGAAGCATCTACAATCCTGAGACCTTCTACACCATGAACCCTTAAATTAAAATCAACCACCGATGTCGTGCTATTTTCTCCCATTTGGCACGTTCCAACAGGATTGCTTACCGCTTTAGTGTAATGCCTCGCTATACAATTCCATTGATCTCTATTCTTCAATCTGTCACAAGGGAACAGATCCAGAGGTGCAAACTTTATTTCATTTTTTTTCATTTCCTTGGTATCAAGTAATTGTAAAGCGATATCTATACTGTCGACTAAGGTATCTATATCTTCAGTTTCCTTTAAGAAGTTAGCTTGAATTATAGGGCGACCATATTTGGGGTTTCGTCTATTCAGTGTAACTTTACCCTTACTCTTTGGTTTCAGTAAAATTGGATAAACATTAACTAAGTTATAATAAGCCATTGGTAATTGAGTTTCTTCGGCTGCATGAACACTTACATTGTTCAGTAAGAATTTATCGCTTCTGATAAAGTTACCTTCTAAACTTAATTCCACATCAGGTGCATTTTCACTCTCATACAACTGCACAAAAGCAGATATTTGATTTATTCCTCTTGAAGCCAAATTCCCGTTTCTGCTTTGAAACCATTTCTTAAAATCATTGATGATGTCACTATCTGCGATTGGAGCTACATCACTTAAGGCAAATGCTAGTCCTCCTGTTGTCACTTGATCTCTGTAATTCAATCCAACAGGCAAGTTCACAACCATACTGATATTCAACCTCTTCATTTCAGCTTTCGGTCCAATACCAGACAAATGCAACACCCTAACATTGTTAACAGCTCCAGCCGCTAAAATTATTTCTCTTTTAGCATACGCAGGACGTTCTTTTCCCTTTTCTACTTCATACATTACACCTTCTACCGTTTTTTCATGCTTATCAATAACTATTTTAGTAACAGTTGCACCAGTTATAACTACCAGATTCTTCCTATGTCTTACAGGCTTTAGAAAAGCATTGTTAGTACTGAGTCTAGTATTGTTAAATATAGCGAATTGATTCAAAACAATAGCTTCAGGGACATTGGTGTTTATGTCGACAGTACGAAGACCCATTTCAGCGAACGCCGTGGCGAAGGTCTCTATGTACTTGTCGACGTGTTTGAATCTTTGGAAACGCATTTCTCCGCCTCGAGAATGGTAAAAAGAGTTCATTAATACGTCGTAGTCACCTGAAATCAAAGATAATAAAGATGATAGAAAATAAATCTAGGATATTTGAGTTAGTGATTGCTGAATTTTTATAGCAAGTGAAATGCAAAAAGAAGAAGATAAGTTTGATCCTCACACGCTGCTAATCTAGTCGAATATTATTGTTTACGTTGCAGTTCCTCTTTTTAGGGCTAATGTCAAAATCTGATAGGAGTCAACCACATCGGTACATCGATACGATTTCTATTGATATGAGTTTAATAATTTTTGCCAAACATGAGAATGAAAAAAGATATTTAACTATTTATTTCATGTTTAACCAGGATTGCTATGCAAATATAATAAATTGGTCCATTGACAGGAATCAATAAATATACATCTAATTCTAAGAATAAGAATTATAATAAATACGTAGTGAATGGTGGTGATTGCTTATGATGAAGCATAATTTGATAATCTATTATCGTATAGGTGTCATGTACTCAAGGTAGATTAACCTATGATTATATTTATTCAGTATGTCCTGCTGTGCTAACGGAACTTTCGAATGATATTCTCATCTCGATTTTACAATACTGTGTGACAGAAATAACTAGTGAAAAAGATTGTGATTTCGAGTGCGTTCAGCAAAGCCTTCTGGCCTGCATTTATAATTGACTTTGAAATGTTGGGATTTTACAACTCAAGATCCTCCTTGACAAGAAGATAACACACCTGATCTTATTAAAAACATCGCAGACATTATGTAAACTTACTAAACACTCGACACAGCCTTAAGGAAAAATCAACAAGATATCAAAACCGCAAGAAACAAATAGCTTATGTCAATAATTCAAGGAAAAACTTAAATGCATAAATATTTAAACGTCTTCCACTGCGTGAAAGAGAAACTAGAGGGTACAAATAGATGCGTCCCTTTTTATCGATGATAATGTATAATTGCGTTCAGGTGTGGTATTCTCACAAATAAATACAAGGCATATCGGTTGTGAAGTTATCTGTAGAAAAAAATAACTTTCAATGTTAGAGCGCTTTCGTTATTTATTGATAATACTCGCAGGTAACAAAAGAGAAAATAATGAAATGATTTCAATAATTTGATAAACATAATTTGCTCCTAAAGTAAATTTCTTTGCTATTACTTAGCTGGTACCAACTTAACACCTTTGTCCTCGGGTAATTCCTATTTATCCCTTAAAAAATATAATGAACACTGGTAATCATAAGATTTAAATTTGGATTTTGTTCCGCGTACCTACCTTGATTTTAGAGAAGCTCGATTTTCGGCACAGTTGCATGTGCCATGATCACGAGACGACTACAACAACTATGCTAAAATATCGAGCTTCTCTAAAATCAAGGTACGCGGAACAAAACCAGAATTTAAATCATAAAATTAATAATCACCGCGATAGTCTAAAACATTGTGTTTTTATTGTTGCAAGTTGCAGAATAACTGCGAGTTGAATCAACCTAAACTTGCATCTAAAACCCCGCCCGTGGTCAGAGAAATCTTGATAAAAAAGCACTCTGAATGACTGATTACGTAACAAAGCTATCAGCACACCCCAAACTGCGTCTAACAATGATGTAAGAATTTGAAATAGTTTGCAAATTCCACGATGGAATTTACGCCTACTCGGCTATTTCTATTCTAATGTAGGTGTTAAAAAGATGTTTATTTAGTTTAAAGTACGTTCATTAAACAGCAGGCAAAATGAAATGTTACTATTAGAATAAGTACATACAAAGTTGTTTTACATGTAGGTGTTCAAAGAATAGGCTGTTACTGAACTAGTGAGTTACACCTTTGGAATCAATGAACTATTAGTACATTACTGTAGAGACCGTGAAGTAGGGGGTTGTCGGCCAAGCAGAAATAGACGACCGAGCGTAGCGAGGCCGGATAGGGGTGCGAGGCCGGCAGGCGGCAACCCCACATTCCGGCCGAGGCTTGTATAGTACTTTTTTCAAACATGACATGAAATAAAATAAAAAAAAACAAGAAATCAAGCTGGCGGGACGTTATTCTCGTCGCCCTGTCGTGCTTGTTTGCTGGCGCGGCGGCTGCGGGGCTACGGGCGCACGCTGTGTCGCAGAGCGTGCGTTGAAACAAAAGACGGTCGCATTGACGGCCAGCGGCCGGGAAAGTTGTATGAAATTTCTTTGCAGGCCGCTAGAGTGACCGCGCGCCTACTTCCCAGCCTATTACTTGTAACACAACGTCACTATTTCATGTCATGTTTGAGAAAAAGCAATTACTTTACTTACCCGCAACCTTATGATAGCTAGGTATATGCAATAAATGTGTGTTTATGCAGCTTCACCACCTCCACACTATAAGAACACACACAAATCACACAAACTCATCTATCACCACCACCACACTACTATGCTATACAAAAAGTACACTCAGCTAAAAAAGCTTGTATGAAAATGTAATTTTTACCAAAACTTATTTTTCTCTAAACTCACCATTGTCCTCAGAAGCCTTGAAATATTCAAGCAGATTCCCAAATTTCCAATCGACGGAACCCAATGCGTCCTTATGCCATCCATCATAGTCCACTTTGGAGCCACGGGTGTACTTCATATCATTGGTGACAGATGAACCTCCCAGAACCTAGATCAATGTTAAAACTATACTATAGTATATATTTTGTCCTGTACTTGTTTATCATTTGCTCTTAGTACAAACTTTCAAAGTATGGGCTGTTAGTGGTCACTCAAGACAATAAAACTTGTTGTAATATCATGTTTTAGAATAACGTTGAGATACATGCGAAAGGTTGCCCATAGTAAGTTTTTTCGCCTGCCCTTGGAACAGAGTATAAATGAATCAATTGGTAAAGTGCTAATACCGTACCTAATATTGACACTAGACTGGATTAGTGGGGGACCTAAGGATTTGTTAGAAATGTATTCCCTACACTGACCGAAAGCAATCAGTTCTCTTTACGCGATCACAATAGTTCATTCTGAGATCACTAAGATCTGTAAACTGCGGGGCTACTACGAAACTCGAAAATCGCTTCCATCCCTCTGACACTTATACTAATTGACACGAGAGTGAGAGGGACGGTACGATACGAAATCCCGAGTAGGCCCTCTGTTTGTACGATGGGAAGCCAATGACGCAGGCCGACCGACGATGCGATGCGAAAGGGATAACTAGCAAAGCTTTTAGCTCCAGTACAACAAAACCCAAGTGCAAATGAAGAAAAATATAATATTTATTATGAACGTAGTCGCCATAAGTCAAGTTGACACCTACTACAGTTCGTAGATTATCTAAATTAAAAATCAAATCTACCAGACCAGGTACAGTCAAGAGTCAAGTTTTTTATCGAAAACTAGATTTTATACCGCCGCTTTGAACCGGTAGAAGACTAAAAGAGCTAGATCTCTCATCATCATCATCATCAGCCGGAAGACGTCCGCTGTTGGACAAAGGCCTCCCCCTTAGAACGCCACAATGAACGACAACTCGCCACTTGCATCCACCGGCTTCCCGCTACTCTCACGATGTCGTCAGTCCACCTGGTGGGAGGCCTGCCAACGCTTCGTCTTCCGGTTCGTGGTCGCCACTCGAGGACTTTTCTCCCCCAACGGTTATCGGTAACGGTTAGATCCCGTGGGAATTTTGAATAATCCTTTCTTAGAAGCACTTCTATGACTCTAAATAAATATGTCTTTCAACTGTTTAGTTCCAGTGGTTTAGGTTATGTGTCAGTCACTCCACTCTTTTGTTACAAACATTGACATCTATGTACTAGACTGCATGATTCTTACATCAAAACGGCGCACAAAAACAGTTCACAGCGCGGTTTTGTGAACAGTTCACTATAGTCTGTTGACGTCCGTGACAGTGGTTGTGTCTAAGTAATATTTATGATTGATGCGCCGCGCGTTTTGTTCCAAACAGCCAGTCTAGTGCCGTAAGGTACATAGATGTCGATGGTTACAAATTAGATGAGCACCTTTCCAGTCTTGACTTCGCAGCTCCCGCCAGGTCTAGACAGGCAGGAGAAGTTATTCCTCTCAGTTCTATAGTTCCACAGGATCGGCCTATAGTCCTTCGTGGGGACGCCTGGTATATCATAGTCTATGCTTTCTTCGTCTCCCGCCTCGAGAAGGAGAACCTGGGTTTAAAAAAATAGTTTTTATAGTAAATGGCATCTTATAAGTGCAAGTGCGTTAAATACCTAAGGAATTGACGAATTATTAGAATCATTAATGCTCTACGAGTATGTTCATAATTACTGTAACCTACCAGCCGTGTGGCATACAATGTTTTTCATCACATTTCTAAGATACGAGTATATTATATTAGTCATGTTGAACTGATTTAGTTGAGTGAGGGACGCGTCATTTTAAATTAGACAAGCTCTATTTGAGGAATGTGTTCGTAAATTGAAAATACAAACTGAAATATAGATGCACAGAAAAACCAGAAGAATAAGACCAAAAATGTGTTCGTTTTCGGAAGTGGCATGGAAGTGGCCATTACGTGACGGAAGGTTGAATATTGAAAATCGTCTGGCCATTTAAGCTACAGAGACTTTAGGCAAAAGAAATAGACATACATACAATACAATACAATACAAATATTCTTTATTGCACACCATAAAGCAGTACAAAAAACTTATGATATAAACACTTAGATTCAGGGTAGACAATAGGCAATACATACTTACATATACTCGGCTAAGAAACATATAGCCGGGTAAAAGACTACGTAATAGTAACAACAGTTTTACGAATATGCGGCGACGAAAGAACAAAATGATATGGCGTTCCAATAACACCTTTTGCATACAAATCGTAGTAATTTGTTTGTCTATCTATCCATATTGTCACGTCAAAAGGTTGGTGAAGGTTGATCAATGCATATAGTTATATGTAATTCTATTTTTCATATAAAGTCGGTGGCAAACATACGAGGCGTATGTTCTTTACTGTCGCTACCCTGTCCCTTGTCTGTCCGTCATAGGTCTGTATCTCAAGAACTAGACAGACTAGGCTAGACAGACAGCTGAAATATAAACATTCAAATTAAACTAAAAATTAAAGGGGCCCCGATACAAAAATCATTTAATTTTTGTTTTCGACATACCTGTACAACGTTTAATCACACACACCTCAAAATTGGGATGTTAATAGAGATAAATATACTACTTGTCAACAAATAATAAAAATGGGTCAAGCGTGAGTCGGTTTTAGGAAAAAATTAAAACTTTTATTTATTAATCAATAAATTATACACAAAAAATGCAAAAATACATAAAACTCAAGAAAAACATACAAAAAAACTACTCAAAAAAAACTAGTTAGGGAGGGAACTATGAACTCTGGGCTCCAGCACTGCGGTGTGGAAAGCATGGGGGGAACCATATCACACTATTTCCCATAAAGTCATGAAGGTTCAATACCATAACCGACGACCACAATCTGTCAAGACTAGCGACTAAGAACAAATGTGGAATTCAAATAATGCGATTGGTCAATGTGTCACCGCTCTGCTTTAATAAAAACGTACTTAATACTCGAGTTGTTTATAACACGACCTCTTAATTAATTAATTAACACTTTAACCTTTCCTCTTAAGAGTTAATTTGCTTTATCGTTAATAAGTTGCGTGACATAAGCTAAGCTGTTGACCGTAGACTGCATTTATCATGTCCTAGACATTAGTCAACTTTAAAAATAAATGGTCAACTCAATGGACAAAGTAATTTATCGGCGGCAATGTACCTACTGCTAGAACTAATAAAACGAATCAAACAAGTATTTTAAACAGTTTCAGCACTTTGCTTCATCTTATATAGCGCGGACTGCAAAATAATGGAAGGTCAAAATAAACACAATCCCAACAAAAACATGCTGTAAATAACCTAATCAACTTAGAAAGTTCAAACCCCCCGCGATTGTCATCTCAAAATTCAATATCTCAAAAATGACTTAAAGCGATTTAGTATTCATGTTTATTTATCAAACATAACTAAAACCATTTATTGAATCAGGCGTTACTTTGCGGAGGTCCATATCAATGAACTAAAATAATTTCCTTCTAACAACTGGTAGCATGGTGTACGGTTGTGTCACTCTGAAGATGAGCTCTGGTTGAGTTCGAAACCGTCAGTGTAGTGTGGGTGATAGATGGGTTTGTGGATTTGTGTGTGTTCTTACAGTGTGGAGGTGGAGGAACTGCATGAACACGCATATTTTGCATAAGCTTAGCTATCGTAAGGCCGCGGGTGAGCAAGGAAGTTCTTTTAGTTCATAACTAAAACCCACAGCAAGAAAACTCGCTTTTAATGTAAAGAAACACATCGAAATAGGTCTAGCCGTTTGAGAGCTACAGTGCTACAAACATGCACACAGACCGCCAAGAACTTAAATGCTTAAGAAACCTCAGCCAACTGAATGACCTTTGTTATAAATAGCACAGCTTATGAGATCATTTGTGTTTTATAATATTAGTCTAGACGATTGTGAATGAAGTTGCTCAGTGTCAGTCAGCGATATAAACAAGTTCTAGGCAGACAAAGTAAGGATAAAGGCTAGTGACAAATAAGTCACGCCTATATACCGGGTGTGGCTTGTAATATGAGCAAAAAACTAAAATATAGATCGTTCTCGTCAAACTGATCAACCAGAGAGCAGAAAAACCAGAAAAATGAGACCAGAGCTGGGAATCGAACCCAGGTCCTCGGCATTCCGTGCCACGTGCTATACCGCTACACCACCGCTGGACAGTAGTACAGACGCGAATTTCTCCTATGCACCACATATCTCAGCTTGTTTTGTTTGGCAAATTTGGAGTTGAAATAAATAATACGAAAAGATTCCAAAAATCAATCGTAACTTAGTTTTCGCCGATTATGTGGCTGCTATAACAAGAAATACAAAAAACAGAATAAAATAAATAATTAAAATAAAATAAATATGGGCAACAACAAACAAACTTGTTTTTTTCTACTTTCTAATATTGTATTATATAATGGTACAGAACCCTTCGTGCACGAGTCCGACACGTACTTGGCCGTTGTAAGCTATCCTAGAACACAACTGACGTCGCCTGTCACGCTACAAACATCAAGCATTTCGCTTTACATTGCTTCTTCGGATAAACTTAAAAGTGTAATAAAAATTAAAAAACTAATTATTTTTAAAGTCGTTGAACTAATGTTGTTCAGTTTGACGAGTATGATCTATGTTTTAATTATAATGCTCATATTACAGGCCACACCCGGTATAGCTATAGTCACGAAACGCTTAAGTATGTTCTTGAAAGTCATCAAGATAATTGTTTTAAAAAACGAGATGAGTTTTGCAGATTGTGGTACAAAAATTATAACATTTCATTGGTGGGTTACCTTATCCACTAAAACTTATGAAACCACATAATTAATATTTTACATTTATAAATAACTGGAAGGAATAACTATGACAATTTCGTTTCCTCATTATTAGTTATGTGACAAAATACGTGTTACTATTATTACTAGCTGTTGCCCGCGACTCCGTCCAAGTAGAAGTATGAAAAATAGTCTCGTACACAAAAAAAAAACATAAAATCGGTCGAGCCGTTTTGAAGGAGTTTGGTTACTAAACATTTTTGACTGACTAAGAATTTTATATCATCATCCCATCCCAGAACCAGAAGAGGGCTTGGGCCATAGTACCCACGCGGGCCCAGGATTGGGAACTTCGAACGCACCATTGAATCGCTTCGCAGGTTTGTGCAGGTTTCCTCACGATGTTTTCCTTCACCGCAAAGCGCGTGGTAAATTTCAAATGTAATTCCGCACATGAATTTCGAAAAACTCAGAGGTGCGAGCCGGGGTTCGAACCCACGACCCTCTGTTTGAGAGGCGATAGGTCAAACCACTAGGCCACCACGGCTTCCATTTTAGATAATGTTAGAGAATTTTATATCATCATCCCAGCCTATATACGTCCCACTGCTGGGCACAGGCCTCCTCTCGGAATGAGAGGGCTTGGGCCGTAGTTCCCACGCGGGCCCAGTGCGGATTGGGAACTTCACACATACCATTGAATTGCTTCGCAGGTTTGTGCAGGTTTCCTCACGATGTTATCCTTCACCGTAAAGCTCGGGGTAAATTTCAAATGTAATTTCGCACATGAATTCCGAAAAACTCAGAGGTGCGAGCCGGGATTTGAACCCACGATCCTCTGCTTGAGAGGCCATAGGTCAAACCACTAGGCCACCACGGCTTCCATTTTAGATAATGTTAGAGAATTTTATATATTAGATTATTATTCATCAATGCGGAAATTTATTTACATAATGCAGTTTTCATTGTAACTTTTTACACAAAAACCTGATCAACTTAGAAAAAGTTGAAAATACATTGTCATTTCAAAGTTCAATATCTCAAAAACGACCGAAACGATTCTAATGAACATTGCCATCTAAAAAACACCACAATAAAATTCGCTTTCACGTTAATAAACCGCATTGGTCCATCTGAGCTGTTTGAGAGCTACGATGTCACAGACAGACAGACAAACAAACGTTGACATCTAACTTAGAACACCCCTCTTATTGAATCGGGGGTTAAAAAACACGTTTAAGTACTTAAAATGTTTACTAATAATATAATATGATAATAATTTCTAATCTGACTATGACATCACCATTTGCGTTACCCAAACTATTTTTACCCATGTTTGATCGCCATCTGACCTACACAAAAGCGTACGAAATTCGAAAATCGAAGTTTGTAAAGTGCCGTCCCTCTCACTCTCGTATTAAATAACATTAGCGTCAGCAGGACGACAAGATACGAAGTTAGAATTATGTACTTCCTAGTATAGGGCCTGGGTAACAAAAAAACATTGTTGTTTTTGCACCGGGCAGCGCAGGCGCACGTGGGAAGGAGTATAGATACTGCGGGCTATTACAAAATTGGCTAATCGAAGTTCGTATATCGTACCGTCCCTTTCACTCTCTTATTAAATAATATTAGCGTCACCGGGACGGCAAAATACGAAGTTCGAATTTTGCACTTTGTAGTAGCTATATTCCTGTTGTCGCTTTTTATACGATAGCAAAGTTTACTTA
>NC_133485.1:19121236-19314868 GCF_025370935.1 Choristoneura fumiferana
CCTGCTGGAGTAGGTACAGTACAGACACAAATTTTTCCTATGCACCACATAATCATATTACATAGTGTTTGTTTCCGCATATCACATAGTGTTTGATTCTTATTTAGTCACCGTAAAAGTAACAAAATTTGGGGTTGAAATAAAAAATAGAAAAATACTCCAAAAACGTCCTAAAGTATTTAGTTCCATTTGAGTAGCAGAACCCGAGTGTGTTTTAATTTTTTGCTCCTGTTACAGGACCCACCCGGTAGGGTAAACCATACAGTAATTGGCCACGTTACAGTAATTGCCCACTTGATTTTTTTATATGAAACAACAATAATACAAATAATTTAATGATAAAAGCGACTAGATTATTATAATTAGTACGATATTTGTTATGATTTATGCCACTTTTCTTTGTAAATTTTTGATTTAATTCAGTGGGCAATTACTGTACCGTGGCCAATTACTGTATGGTTCACCCTATTATATTATTTGGCGGGTGGAATAATAAAAAACTTACCTCAATAAGATCCAACCGATCATGTTCACAATAAACACGCGTCTATTACCCAATACAGTGCGCAAATGGAAGTCATGTTTTCGCGCGTCGGCCCGCTTGCGAAAAGGGATTTTGCAACAGGATGCGTTTGTCAGTTTGAGTGTACATTCTAGGGTACGGTTAGATTAGGAACCCTAGTGAAACCCGATGTTATAATCATAATCATTTATTGCTTTATACGTGTACAGTGCAGTCACCAAAAATATCTGACACGTCCTTCCGGCCCTAAAATAGAGTCGTATCAGATATTTATGCACGCTTGTTGTGTCAGATATGGTGCTGGTGACTGTAAAAGGTCTTACAAATAAAATTATGTCCCAATATTATTATGTTTTTATTCGACTGGATGGTAAACGAGCAAGTGGGTCTCCTGACGGTAAGAGATCACCACCGCCCATAAACATCTGCAACACCAGGGGGCCAACCTAGAGGCCTAAGATGGGATACCTCAAGTGCCAGTAATTTCACCGGCTGTCTTACTCTCCACGCCGAAACACAACAGTGCAAGCACTGCTGCTTCACGGCAGGATTAGCGAGCAAACCTGCAAACCCTGTTAGGGCACTACGATCCATAATAATATTATAAATGCGAAAGTGTGTGTGTTTGTATGAAACGGAGCGACGGATCGTCGTGATTTTTGGCATAGAGATAGTTTATGGGCCCGGCAATTGCTAGTTATTCTTCAATTTACTCTTATTATGTTAGATGTGAATCTTCTGGTAGCATGGTGAACGGTTGCTCTGAAGATGAGCTCTGGTTGAGTTCGAAACGCGTCAGTGTAGTGTGGTGGTGGTGATATGGGTTTGTGTGGCTGGTGTGTGTACTTACAGTGCGGTGGTGGAGGAACTGCATGAACACACATTTCTTGTATTAACGTAGCTATCATAAGGTCGCGGGTGAGCAAAGTAAGGTTAAGTTCTTTGATATAGACTTTGGCAAAGCAATGCCTGATTCTATAAATTATCATCATCATCGTAAACCGAGACGTCCTTCTAAATAAACGTGGCTTTTAAAAACAGGAGAGTTTATTAGTTAGGGAACCTGAGTACAAGCCAAGGTCCCGGGTTCGGCTGAATCGATTTTAATGAAACATAGCCAGGAACCACACAATCAAATTCGCTGAACGTAAAAAAACCGCATCGAAATCGGTTTATTCGTTTCAGAGCTACGATGCCATACAGACAAACAGACGGACCGACAGACATATTGACGTCAAATTTATAATAGATAAGGTGACCTGGGGCTATTGTAGCTGGAGGGATATTGTATCTGAGCCGTCTGATGGCGTCCTTACGACGCCATGGTCGCCATGTTAATGTGTGTTGTGTGAAGACAGTCTTCTGGCGAACACAACGTAAAATGGCCGAGAAGACTAATCTAACCATATATTAGATCATTGCGAATTAAAAAAAAGAATATGGCGTCGTAAGAACGCCATCAGACGGCTCAGGTACAATATCCCCGCAGCTACAATAGCCCCGGGTCACCTTTCACTTCTTGCGTCGCAAGTTAATAAAAGGTCAAACGTTTTAATGCCACTCACGCTTGACCGCCTCTAGAGATCCTGTAGTTACGCGTTTACTTCAATTTGATGTGTTAATAGCGTTAAGGTAATTTTGAATGGAATCATCATCATCATCATCAGCCGGAAGACATCCATCCATCCCAGCCTATATACGTCCCACTGCTGGGCACAGGCCTCCTCTCAGAACAAGAGGGCTTGGGCCATAGTTCACACGCGGGCCCAGTGCGGATTGGGAACTTCACTCGCACCATTGAATTGCTTCGCAGGTTTGTGCAGGTTTCCTCACGATGTTTTCCTTCACCGCAAAGCTCGTGGTTAATTTCGTTGGCGCTCTCACTTTGTTACATTATCAGTATTTTTCAGTATCATTATCATTACATTGCTTTATTTTACAAGGTATTAATTATCAAACTGAAAACTCTCACCAACAGGCTTTTTTATTTTAAACAGCTTTTGCCCGCGGCTTCGCCCGCGTGGAATTCGGCTATCACGCGCTGTTTCCTCGGGAACTGTGCATTTTTCCGGAATAAAAAGTAACCTGTGTCACTCTCTGGCCCATAAACTATCCGTATGCAAAAAATCACGTCGATCCGTCGCTCCGTTTGAACGTGAAAGACGGACAAACATACAAACACACTTTCGCATTTATAATATTAGTATGGATTAGTTTAATGCATTATACATATGTACTTATGCTGGTAACGGGCCAATGACTCTCCTTGAGTAGTTGGTCATTGCTCATCAGATGACCTGCTTGCCCGTTTTCCTCCCTGCCATAATAACAAAATATAGGTAATTAAAAATACTCTAATTATTAAATAACGTATAGTAAAGAATCGTGAGTCCGACCACGGCTTGCATCTCAGTTTCTGTTTATGTGCGAAGTTCCCGCGTGGGAACTACGGCTCAAGCCTTCTCATTCTGAGAGGAGGCCTGTGCCCAGCAGTAGGACGTATGATAGAGGCCGAGATGATGTACAGTTTTAAGACGTAGCACTAAATTTAAAAAAAAAAACAGACTTCAGAAAATAGCAGGTTTTATTGATAACAAGTTATTGTACATTAATATAAACTGGCACGTGCACACTTCAGGGTTACTCCGAAATTCGAAAATCGAGGTTCGTGTCGTTCCGTCTTTTTGACACTTCTACTATTTAATATGAGACTGAGAGGGACGATACGACACGAACTTCGATTTTCGTAGTAGCCCCGCAGCGACGAAGGGGCCCTGTTACTATTGTACGAGAGTGTACAATATGGCGTTTTCGGCGCTACATGCAGCTAACTCGCTGCACGCTCGCAGCGACATAGCTGTGCCCTTAGTGTAATTTTTCGGTTACAAAATACGTCTCGATCGCGTTCGCGTTAAAATCTCAATTTATATGGAAACACGAAGAGCGCTCTAGCGGAACGTTTGCGATGTTCGTGTTTCCATACAAATTGAGATTTTAACGCGTACGCGATCGTGACGTATTTTGTAACCGAAAACTTACACTAAGGGCACTGCGCGCTCGCGCGGCGAAATCGTTACGAACTCGCTGCGCGCTCGCCTCGCTTTCAACTCGCCCGCAAATAGAAAATGTGACAAGGCCCTAAGTACAGGCATGGATACAGTGCTAAATATCTGTCTGTATGTATGTCTATCTGTCTGTGGCATCATAGCTCTCAAACGGATGGACCGATTTCGACACTTTTTTTTGTATTCTTGCGGTGGGTCATAGTTATGTCTGTTCAAATCAGTGCAACCGTTTTTAAGATTATTAATGAAAATTTCTGGAGTTTTCTAATTTTCTACTTGGCTAGGTTATTGCCACGTTCATTAACATCTTAGGCGCACTGTATTCTCGGCTTGTAATGGTATTTTATTGAAAAATGACAAATATTGGATGTAACATGACGTACGTTTCCTTTTATAGCCTGTACCTGATCTAAAGGGATTCAAAGCATCCCAATCAGAGGCAATGTCTAGCTGTCCTACTCATATGCGAAATTTAAAAAAGTGACAGGTATATCAGCTCGCATAATTGTTGAAAGTCATAATGTATGTGTCAGAATGTATTGTTTGTCATAACTCTTTTTTCTCTAAATCCATTGATTGTTCAGAACTGTCGTAAAACAAACCTAACCTAAACCACAGTTTTCTATAATATGATGACCTAAAAATTAGAAAAATTTACGGTTCCGTCCGGAAAAAATTATGACTTAAAAATTCTGACAACATTAGGTATCTGTATCTACATTATAACTTGCGAAGATTATGCGACTAGATACGCACTGATTGACAGTAAAGAATGATTAAAATTGTGGAGTATACTTATACAAAGTTGCATTTCGGAATCATAATTTATTTTTTAACAATTATATTTATTAGTTATATTTATGTGCTTATATTAAACATTTATGTTTAACTAGACATTTCATATAAACTAGTTTACAAAATAAACTAAAAAATATCTTATATCTATTTTTAAGTCATCGCCCATACAATTTTAACTTTAACAATGACAAAGTAAAGCTTCGATTTTTCAGACCCAAAATAAACATTTGTTGCAAAAACTCTTTTTTTATTTATGTATAGGTACATACTGAGTATTTATGCCTTCGTAACAACAGAATTTGGAACTTGTACTTAAATTAAACAATAATACAATTAAATTACAACAGCTGTGCGGCATTACTGAAAACAACCGGCAGTGTGAGTCGGACTCGCGCATCGAGGGATCTATGCAGTTTTGTAGGTATTTATGTATATCCAGTGATAAGAAATCCCCTCTGCTTTGGCAAATAATTATCAGAATTAGTTAACTAAGCAACAATTAGGCGTGATTAAATTCCCGAGATATAGGTAGTACTTGTGAGTGCGACCCGCGAAAGCTTAAAATATCGAATTAATATCATAAACTTGATAGATTTCCGTTAATAATAAAAGAATATATAAAGGTAAGTGCACTCTGAAACTCCGATACGAGACTTGACGCATTTACTTGAGATAAGTCAGCGAGTATTTGCTAACGGCCTTCGATGTATCTTGCGGCGACTCGGTGCAAGCAAGCAAACGTACCCTACTGTAATACTTTGTACAAAACAATATAAAAATAATGAATGATATAAAGATAATGATGATTCAATAACTTCATTCACTTTACTCGTAAATTAATCAATTACTCGTTCGATTACTGACTCACATTATCAAAACTTGAACATAAAAATATCATTAGGTAACCTATAATAAATTTACATAACATAAAGGATCCTCGCCTTATTTCAAGTTAATGACTAGACGAACATACTCTTAATATTATGATAATGCATTTATTTGGCTTTTAATTCATTCACTTAAAACTAAATGAGGGCATTGTCGATATTTATGAGTAATCAAGCAAAGTTGGACCCCACAATAAAATTAGTATGGCTCTAAATATTCGAAATTCTTACAAATAACCTGTACACTGAGATACCAACAAAGTAAACATAACACCATTCAATGGAAAACTAAGTAGGCATAAAATATACCTCATCAAAAATAAAAGAAATAGGTACTGGTTTAACTACTCTTTTATAAAATAGTTATATTTAACATTCAAGGTCGACTTGTACCAACCATGCAGATGAAGCAAGAAGAACATGTTCCGTGCAAAATTAAGTGAAACCAAATTTCCGTGTCCAATTCTTTACCATGTTAAACAGCTGTAGAAACAAGACTAGCTCTAACTGCTGAATAACCCAGTTAATATATCAAATTAACAACGTGAAATCAGAAAATTCGGTGTAAACCACTCAAAATGACAAGTCTCGATTAGAAATGATTGAAAGACTTTTACGAGGATATTCAGTTGAATTTACTCAACGACTGGCTAAAATGTTCGGAATTTATTTTGATTATTGAGTATTTTAACCTCAACACCTTTGAGTTTTTAGCCTAAAAGTAGTGATGAATACTTAGATTGTCAACGTATTCTTTGACAAAGGGATGAGTATCTCTTAAGCCTTAGACCTACAAGAAATCGTGCAAATTGTACCTACTACTTATATTCCAAGGTAGTAAAGGGAACAGGTTTGAAGTAGCCAATGGAGTGCCGCAATGTAGAATAACTTGCACGATGTTCTTGCAGGACGAAACTATCCTTTAGAAACAATGTTCTTTTTAATTTGCAGTAAAACTTAACATCAATGAAATGTGACAGAATGCGACCAGAACTATCCCTTAACGCATTCACTGCCACCTGACTTGACTTGACTGACCACAGGTGCCACCGACGCACATGTGCGTTCAAAATGTATGAATAATTTTGACAGCGGCACTGGGGGAAGTTCCAAAAACGCATATATGCGTCGGTGGCAGTGAATGAGTCTTTATTCTCATTAGTCGATGACATAAGAAAATGCGACAGCAAAAGTGTTATTAACAAACTCAAAAATGTTTGTCCTATTGGTATTGTTAACAGATTTAGAAATGACGCCATTTTCGGTACATTGCTTCAGAATGAAATTGGCACCAGCAAGACAAGCATTATAAATAGTCACTGTGGCAGCTTTCGATATCTTGACTGTTTTAGACGATGATTATTGTTACCATTATGTTGGTATGGTTAACTTTCATGATCAACTTTGAGAGTATCAAATGTTTACTGATTAGAACCTAATATTCCTCAAATCGGTTTTATACCGTTACAATCGCAGTTCTGAATACTGTAATAGTACTTAATAATTCATTCATTGATAGATGGTCTTTAGTATTTGTTGCAAGATTAAGTAGCAAATACGCATAGTAATTGGCAAATTTCCCAGTAGAAGAGTCGGTTTTTAATAATATCTCAGTCTAATAAAAAACTGTACCTAATTTGTATTTATATTTAACCCATCCGTTTTCACTTCAATAACTATATGGTAGCGGTGCTTGTTTTTGGGAACACCCGTACCAACAATCCGACTGTCACGCAAAGGGAATGTACGTTTATTTTAACGAAATTGAATTACTAATCAATGCACTTATCGCACAGTAGGTGTTTAAAGAATATAATCATATTAATATAGTAAGACTTTAAACAGATAACATAACTTATGTAAGAGAATGTAGAAGTTTACGTATAGTTGCAAAATCCGTGTTAACTGAAGGATAATCTATGAGATTTGTGCTGCAGTTATCTGCTAAACAATTTAGAAAACTAAGCACCAATTCACATATATAACTTTGAATCATATAACTACCAGGTATATTTTAGAAAACGTATTGAATATTTGACAGGCCTTATCTGAGATACAAGACCTGACTCCTAAGCTAACAAGGCATATTCATTTTGAGCCTATATTATTAACTATTATCACATGCGGAGATTCTAACTGTTTGGTTTGAGGCGCTCTCTGTGGAGATGGTCGCAGAGGCTGCAGAGGTCGAAGGGCTCAGAGCTGTCAAGGGAGGTGATGTGAGGCTCCCAGCTACACCTCCGGAGTTTGTTTCTCAAGCATTTTGTGGATGTTTCGATCGAGAAACTTTTCCCGATGGCCATGTATGCGGCCGTATCCAAGAGCGCGCTGCGGTCTCCTGGAATCAGGATGGCGTCGAACTCGCTCATCGGGAGGAACCCTTTGTTGTTGGTGATGAAGCACAGGCCGCAGCGACGGGACCGGAACACGTCCGCGCCTTCAGCGTCCGTAAAAACCGGCGTCCCGGGCGACGAGAGATATATCAACGCGTATTTATCCCCCACCCGCAAATCGTCGCTCACGAACGCGAAATTCGTCTCCGGGGATATAGTGTACGATACGAGAACGTAGACGGTGGAGTAAAATAGCACTATGAGCACAGTCTTTTGTAATTTGGACACTTGACGCCAGCACATTGCGGAAACGGCGTGGACATGATTTTTCGCGGGCACTCCGCGCGTGTGGCACCGCCGGCGCGCGCTCGCCGTCTGTGATAGAGCGAGACGGATAACGGTCGATACCCCTCGCCGCCCTTTAAGTCACCCCGCTAGCGAAACACACAATCAACCAAATTCAAACCTAACGCGTTACTCTTTAAAGTCTTTGTTCCTTTAGCAGTTGGTCGGACACTTGTCGGCAATGACGTACGCTAGTGTTGCGAACTTGGTGCCGAAAGGTCAAAACCGGTTTCGCAGCGCTAAGTTCAGTACCCTTAGGGGCTGTTTCACCAGCCACTGATTAACTGACGGTTAAATGTGATGCCGTCTCTATTTGTTTTGTTCGAATAGACGGAGACGGCATCACATTTAATCGTCAGTTAACACTAATCATTGGATGGTGAAACAGCCCCTTAGTGTAAGTTTTCGGTTACAAAATACGTCTCGATCGCGTTCGCGTTAAATCTCAATTTGTATTGAAACACGAACAGCGCCTCTAGCGGAACGTTTGCGATGTTCGTGTTCCCATACAAATTGAGATTTTAACGCGAACGCGATCGAGACGTATTTTGTAACCGAAAACTTACACCAAGGGTACAGCAGGGCTACTACGAAACTCGAAACTCGAAGTTCGTGTCGTGCGGTCCCTCTGACACTTTTACTTCGAGTTTCGTAGTAGCCCAGGGCTGTTAGTTGTGCGACTGCGCGTGTGACGTGTAATTCGTGAGTGCAGCTGCACCCGGATGGCGCCGGGGTGCATGCGTGATTCATGGGGCGAGGGCGACAAGGCGTGTTTAGAGCCTGATGTGAAATTCCCTTGATCCACCCGGGAATCGAATCAGCTAAAAAAATACAAAAAATAACTCCCATTTTTATTACTTATACTAATTGTTCAGGATATAATCTCTCTAATAAAAATTCGGCCTTTGAACTAAAAAAAAAGTGAAATCTAATGCAGTTTTGATTCTTTTTAAAAATAAAAGAATGTTTCCTTTGAGTAAATTAAGCTAACAATTGTATTAATGATAGTTTTCCTACAGGGTCCTTCGACTTTTTCCTGACTTTTCCGCCATTATGCTTATAAATATTATTCGTATAAAACATGAGTTACCTAAATAGGTAACATAAAAAAAGTCATATTTATAATCATATTCATTTATTTAATAAATAAAATAATACTAAATAATAACTAGTAATAGGTGGACTGGTTTGCATTTTTATTATGAACTAGCTGTTGCCCGCGGCTTCGCCCTCGTTGTTTTTTCTGTATTTTCTTCCATAAAAACCTTCTCCTGACAGTAATGAACACAACAAAAAAAGAATTAGCGAAATCGGACCAGTCGTTCCCGAGTTTTGCGCATAGCAACACATTTTATGATTCATTTTTATTTATATATAAATAAAAAATATATAGATGATCATTAAGTATAGTATACACCACTTATAATTATCTATCGAACGAGTGTTTACGTCAACCTCATGTCTTGTATCAGTCTCATTAATATTCAAATCATTATTTATCACATCAATTTGTACATGTGTATAACAAATTACAGCCTTATTCATAAAAAGTTAGAGCCTCCTTGAAGGCTCCTTGAAGGCCCGATGCTAAACATGATTCATAAACGTCTGTTAGCGCTAATCAGTCGATCAAGGCTCTGCTAAAGTTAGAGGACCGTAGACCCTCCTTTATCTCTCTGCTAAGTCACAAAATAGAGTTTGAACAGCTGACTTTGACTAGAGCAAAAAACCATAGGTACCGAAGATATTTATAGTGAAGGCAGGGCTACGCAGATTAAAAAAAAAACAGGAAAATTTATTTTCAGGAATTCGTATTTAAAAATCGTCTAAATTAGCAACAATAAATTAACAATAAATATGAAAAAAAATAAGGATGATTAACATAATTATGGCTTTTTGCACAACATAAACATGCGGATCGGAAATGGCGGGAAACAAACATCTCGCTTTTTTATTTTTTTCCTGGTAATTTGCCTGTCACTGCTGTCATTTTTTTTTTTAATTATCGATTAGGCCATTTTTTGTCTTTGATTTGTCAAGGTGGCCAACATAACGCGTCTAATCCGTCTATCAGCAGCTCAACAACTAGCAGACTGCTAGCAAGCGTTTATGAATCATACTTCTTGACAACCGTCTAATAAGCTTAATCAGTCTGCTTAAGTAACAGACCGATCAAACCTCAATTAAGGATTTTTATGAATAAGGCTGTTAGAGTCTGAGAGTTTTTAACGATATAAAATATGGTTTTATATTTTTAACAACACAGACTAATTAATAATAATTACGTTGGACGTCAAAGTGACCAATCACCATGCAATCACCACCGTTCACCAATCATTACTCATCACGTTTTTTTTTTTTTGACTGTTTGACAAACACTGGTTATTGCAGATGCGTTGCCAACCTAGAGGCCTAAGATGGATTACCTCAAGTGCCAGTAATTTCACCGGCTGTCTTACTCTCCACGCCGAAACACAACAGTGGAAGCACTGCTGCTTCACAGCAGGATTAGCGAGCAAGATGGTGTTAGCAATCCGAGCGGACCTTGCACAAGGTCCTACCACCTTTAAACCGCTGAACCGATTTAGATGACATTCGGTATACAGTTTTAGTCCCGAGGACATAGGATAGTTTTTATCCCGGAAAATTGAAAAGTTCCCGCGGGATAGCGAAAAATGAATTCTACGCGGACGGAGTCGCGGGCGACAGGCTAGTCGACTATATTTTTAAGCAACTAGGAAACATAGCAACTAAATGAACAAAAACGCAAATCAAACGCAAAAACACAAACTACCTACTTACTTACCTTCCTAAAAACCTTGTAAGAGATTTGAATACTCCAAATATTTTACTACGATATCTTGACTGTTGACATATTTAATGCCGTTATTTGAGTCGGCTACTTAAGATAACTAACCGGGAAGACGTTGAAGTACTGATGTCAGGAGTTGACTTTAGAAGTAGGATGATTGCAATGAGGGCTATCGTTTTTTGTAGCGTGAGTTTTTTAAGTATGGCTTTCAAAGTCTGTTATTACGGGCGTGAAAACAAAGTTTAGATTAAAATCATATTTAATACACCTTAAAACCGTACCATAAAAATATCGAGCATGCCACAGTGTTGCGTAGTCCCCGTTTTGTTCGGAAAAGGGAGGAAAAAGGTTACCGAAAGACAAAACTGTCTCAAAACACAGACATTCATTGTCCCGGAACGCATATTTGCCATAATTAATTTCAGATATTGCAAAATATTCACAAAATTATGCTAATTATAAATAAACCCGCGTAGCTCACCCAAAAACTATGAGATTTGACATTTCGGAGACCTCACGCTACACTAGCGCCTCTAGTGGCGAATTCATACGCGATAGCCCTCATTGGTACTAAACATTTTCGTACCCAATACTCGTAGTTAGAAGGAAAGAAAGAGATTTATTTCGGTTCCATCAATACCACAATCTTACAGTAATAAATTTCAATTTCAAATTTCAAATCATTTATTCAGTAAATAGGCTGCAATGGGCACTTTTACACGTAATTTTTTAAACTACCAGCGCTTTCGGAAAAAACAACAAACCTTACATTAGTTGACGTTTTTCTAGCATTTTAAAGTCAACAAATAGTTGGAAAACCCCCGACTTTGAAAGGAAGAAAGAAAGATTTATTTTGGCTCCATAAGTACCACCTAAAACTAAGACTAAAACTAGCACTAAAACTATGTTACACGACAGGATACAAAAAGGGTCTCCCTCCACTCAGCGTGTGTTGCCGCACATTATGTGCAGTAACGCTGGTTTTCTGTGGAGCCCCCTTTGTCACGCTTTGCGACTGAACCGATTTTGATGAAAAATGTCTAAGAACCATCGCAAAGCATAGCCCTCTCCATAGCTCGCTGAGCAACTCTGAGCCTATTTATAAGGCCTAAAGTAAAGCACCACGTCTCGGATCCATATGTCATCACTGGCAACACACATTGGTTAAAGACTTTCGTCTTAAGGCACTGAGGAATTTTCGACGAAAAGACATTGCGGAGTTTCCCAAACGCTGCCCATCCGAGTTGGATTCGACGATTGACCTCCTTTTCGAAATGTGGTTATAGCCTCTCGTTTTTTGCCAAAACGTGAAGCGCTCGTAACCACCTCCTGTAATAAGTGCTCCATGAAGTTTCATGCTTTTTCAGCATGCAAGATTGTATGTATGTTTCGTTCTATGTTTTTTGTTTCTTCCGATAATCTAGGCACTTGTTTTATGTTGAAGGGTGCCGTTGTTCTTTGTTTAGTTTGGCTGTTAACAATATGGTATTGGTATGGTACGGTCAAGGACTTGCTCTTTGGTCCCCAGAAGCATAGTAAAAGAGGAGAAGTAAGTTCACTACAAAGAAAAGTACATCGCGCGGCTTAAATGTGTGCGCGCCGGTTGGCGCCGGTACGCACGCACCCGCCGCACGCACACACTGATAATTTAAGGAGGATTAAGTTTTCTGTCGTCAAGACTGCGCTGCCGTCGGTGCTGTATGTTTTAATTTTTAACCGACTTCAAAAACGGAGGAGGTTTTATGTTTCAATGTTTCTATTTTTAGCTCGCTCGTCTTGCGAGTGTGAGATGATCACCTTTTACGTCCGCGTACTTACGTATTTTTTTGTATTTAGTATAGTTGTAAATTAGTAGTATATAAGTGTAGTGTAATAGTTTCGTGTAGGGACACATGAAAAAATAATAGATAACTACCTGCTTATATATAAACAATATAGTTATAGTATTATTTGTAGGTAAACATGACTAGTATTTACACAGCCGCCATCACCATAATAATATAGCCGCATAGAATCTTGTTTGTCTAGACACAGACATTAAAACAATTTTAAGTTAACTTTCGTACTAAAATTATTTGCCGGTAGGTAATTAATCTAAAATAGACATCGACAACCCTAAGCGTCCGCGCCGGAGTAGGCAGTTGTCTCTTAAAGGGTCGGAGTGGACATACTTCTCCTCATTTACTATGCCAGAAGCGTCGACCAACCGGAAAGGCAGGGCCTTAGAAAGACTTAATATTGACTGACCAGTTTCTGACGCTCGCGGCGCAATCAAATGACAGTTTGTGTATGCGAAATCTGTCATTCGATTGCAATCTCGAGCGTCAGCTGGGCTACTACGAAAGTCGAACCTCAAAGTTCCCGTCGTGCGGTCCCTCTGACACTTACACTATTTAATACGAGAGCGAGAGGGACCGCACGACACGAACTTCGAGTTTCGAGTTTCGTAGTAGCCCTGCAGAAACGCTAGGCTAGGCCTCATCTCGACAACAAGCGCCGCAAACTCGTAATCCTAATTATGCTTAATACTTTATACGAATTAATTTATCACTGCAAAATGTTTTATAAACAAACATCAAAATTTATTGTTAAAAAAAACAACTTAATTATTAAACCTTTTTTTACTCAGGCAAGGAACCCTTGCGCTAGTTCAACTCACACTTGACTGTCTTTACGAAAACGTCAACAATTTTAACGCAAGTGATTTTATGTTTCGTTGAAACTATTAAAAACTTTTGTAGCCACTTATGACATTCGTGGAGCCAAATGTGATATCTTAAAAACTAAAAAAAGGCACACGCATCAAATGTGGAATGCCACATGAGAGGTTTTTTTACCACGACAAAAATAATGGCCCTATGCTACGAAGTGCAAAATTAGAACTTTATATCTTGCCGTCTCGTTGAGGCTTATGTTATTTATTATGAGAGTAAAAGGGACGGTACCATACCCTCCTAACGCCCAAGTAAATTTTTTGTTTTATGAACATGAAGTTTTATGTCACTTGTGAGAGAGTTCAATGTCAAAGGACAGGGCCTTTATAAACTTTGGGACTTTGGGCGTTAGGAGGATACGAACTTCGATTTTCGAAATTCCGTAGTAGCCCCCTAGTAGCTATTTTTGCACGCTCCGCTGTGGGAGCGTGCAAAAATATCTGACACGTCCTTCCGGCCCTATAAATAGAGTCGTATCAGATATTTATGCGCACGCTTGTTGTGTCAGATATTGGTGCTGGTGACTGTACGTATACTCGTAGGTACGGGTGTCATGAGAGACGGATCTTTTGGCATATTGCTATGAGAGCCAGGTGTTTTGACATACTGATGCTATGAGAAATGTCTTTTGGTCTACGGTGACTTAAATAAACTATTATTTAACTGGGATTAGTCGACGTTGTTCAACAGTTTCTACTACACTAATCGATCAATCGTTTACTAGATCGACGTCGAACAGTATCATCGATCGGTTATCCGATCAATCGCTTCTCGACCCAATCGATATACATCAATCGATGGCATAGTCAATATAACAGGTAGTACAAAGGTTCCACCGTGTTAAGCGATTTAGGAGGCACTACGAAATTCTAAAATCAAAGTTTGCATCGTACCGTCCCTCTCATTCTCGTATTATATATAAGCGTCAGCAGGACAAGATAACGATGTGACGAATGGCTGTGGTGACGATGCCTAGCCCATAACCAAGTCCTTTAAATCATTGTTATATCTTCACCATCATCTCAAGCAAATATCCACAATCGTAGATAAGACAATCCGGAAATTAAAGGCACCATTGTACCCATAGTTTTGCTTTATGGAGGTCAGTCTTCCGGTTCCTGGGGTTCCTCTTAAGTTTGTATCATATCGTCCCTTTCAATGTCCTGTAAAATAATAAGCGTGAGCAGGACTGCATGATATGAAGCTTGAATCACGATTTTCGGGGTAGCAGGCTTGATTTCCGAGAAGCGTTTTCCAAATACAATTTTTAAAAAAGTAGCCTATGTGTTATTCCAAACGTCCAGCTACCTACCTATGATACCTACCAAATTTCATGACTCTAAGCTCAGCGGTTGTTATTTACATATTTTATCCTTATACCGTAGGAATATCTGGATAAAAGTATTCTATGTTTTAATCCAGGTTATAAACTAACTTTCAACCAAATTTCATCCAAATCCGTCCAGTCGTTTCAGCGTGAAGGAGTAACAAACATACTCACTCACAAACTTTCACATTGCATTTATAATATTAGTAGGTTTGCGGGATCGCATGGCGGGGGATTTGTAAATGTGTGGTTAAAAGCAGAAATGTACAGCATATAGTTTTTCAACGTGTAAATCAAATTGAAGTGTGGTTAAGTAGGGGGTAGATTATGGCATCCGGTCATGAAAGCCAGACACGTGTATTTGTATAAAACGGTTAGTGCAAATGCAAGTGCTAAGAAATGCCTGAAGAGTCGAGGAAAAATGATAACAGTACATTTGAACCTTTTTTTTTTAAATATATTTTTTATGTAAAAGGGGGCAAACGAGCCTGCGGGTCACCTGTAAATTGTAACGCTCTGGGATTGCGGTTCCAGGCTGGTTAATTTTTACATATAAGGACCTAAATACTAGTTCCAGTACCAACACCTATGGACACTCGTAACAACAGAGGATTGCATATGCGTTGCCGGCCTAGAAAACAACAAAACTCACATAATAAAATGGCTTGTCATTTATCCAACAATCATTTCAAAGAAAGAATGAAACAAAGAAAATACATTTCGCACGCTTAGTAATAAACGGGCCTAACTCAAAATTGGCGTAAAATTAGTTATTGTACTAAAACGGCTTATAGGTATCTGACAGCGCTATCGGCTCTCTTTCTTAAACCCGCCTAAATCGGGTATTAAAAAGAGATAGCACGACTTGGTGCGTTTTACTTTCAACAAAATTGCAAATTTCATATAAATTTGGTGCTAAAGCTAACTTCAGTCATGTTCCAACTGACTGCGAGCAAGATGTTGTCTTTCGTGAGCCATTTGGAGATAGATCGTTATTGCAATAAGGAAAACATAGAGTATTTTGACAACTTTTAAGCAAATAAAAGCATATATTTGGATTTACTTCTTATTAGCACAAAATCAAACGCATAAAATGAAATGACGTAATTCGGGTTGCCTCGTTTTATTAAAAAATAACCCTTGAATAATTGGTGTTGTATTAAGACATGCATCATTTATTATTTTTATTATTTCACTACATTTTGTAATAAAGTGATTTATCAATGCAGTTTTTTAAAACCATAGCAATATTATTAAATATACAAACATAAATTGCTTTAAAAGAAAAAAGTGCAAGTAGACATTATATACAACGTTAGGAATTATAAAAAAACATATTAAACAATATTAAATCCTACCAAATAATTAAACGGAAACGAGAAGTGCTAATTACTTCAACTTTAAACTCGATTTGCCAAAATTCACGATTTTTGAGTTACGCCCGTTTATTCACAGACACAACGATAGTATTAAGTACAAATAGACAACACGTAGGAAAGTATAAACGTGGGTTAGTGGTGTAGTAGTAGTTGCTATCATGTGTTAGACTCGAGTGCAATCTAATCTACGTGTATCAATTAATTACATAATGAATTGACGGTATAGCTACCTACGTGCGATAGTGTTATCTTCTTGACTTATAATTCAACAATAATCGGACGATAATCATCCATCAACTGAGTACAGGCCTCCTGTCATAATAAAAAAAATAAAAAAATAACAAAAAATGGAACCGACTACGAAATCCTTGAAAATATTTTACTAGCACTATGTATATGGAACAATAGTCGTCTATTGTCACCGACTTCGAGCAAGTAGGTACGTAGTGCTAGTAAATTATTTTCAAGGATTTCGTGGTCGGCTTTACTTTTTTGTTAAAAAAATTCTTTATTTCTCACTTTTTAATGATTCGTAGCCAAAGTACATCTCACAACGATTTCATGAAGCCCAAACACGGCTTAGTTACGTTGTCTTATAACAGAGTTCCGTTGCCTACCTTCCGGCTTCAGCATCAGATCAGTTCGAAAGAATCATTAACTTAAAGCTCCTTCTTAGTCGCTTATCTAGGTATATTAATCATGATCGTTTATAGACGAGCGAGCTTTACTTAGCTTTGACGAGTTCTATTGGTCATCTACGGTCTTCTTCATCAGGTCCAGTTTACCAAATGATACTTACTGAATGTAAATGCTTATCTCAATGCAAAAAATGCCAAAATCGCCATAGGTGTGCCTATAAAATTTGAGGTTTGCCCTCGATTTCCCTAGGATCCCATCATCAGATCTTGACTTAGTGACAATGGGACCACCTCAGAAGAGGACCCTATGGAATAAAAAAAGAATTTTGAAAATCGGTCCACAATTGACTGAGTAATCGGCGAACATACATAAAAAAAATACAAACATTGGAACATGGAACCTCCTTCTTTTTTGAAGTCGGTTAAAAAGGGTTTGGTCCGCAGCGGGGCTACTACGCAATTCGAAAATCAAAGTTCATGTCGTTTCGTCCCTCTGACGCTTATACTATTTATTAAAAAGTGAGAGGGATGGTCAGATACGAACTCCGATTTTCGAAGGCCTACTTGCCTTCAGATCCCATGCGGGCCCAGCGCGGTTTGGGAACTTTTCGTTTATGCTGGTTTCCCTCACCGAAAAGCTCGGAGGTGCTAGCCCGGATTTGAATCCACGATAATGCTTGAGGGGCCACAGAGGTAAACCGTTAAGCTACAACGGTGAACAATAAGAAAAAATAATCATCATCATCATGTCAGCGGAAAGACGTCCACTGCTGGACATAGGCCTCCCCCAAGGCTCTCCACTCAGACCGGTCTTGTGCTTTCCGCATCCAACGCGATCCCGCGATCTTAACCAGGTCGTCGCTCCATCGTGTTGGAGGCCTACCGACAGCCAGTCGCCCGGTCCGTGGACGCCATTCGAGAACCTTCAGACCCCATCGGTCGTCTTGCGAGCAATGTGCCCCGCCCAAGAAAAAAATGAATTACCACGTTGAGATTTCGTGCATGATATCCAGCATCCTTACGTATGTTCGTTTGTCGCTTTCACAAGAAATCCAGCCAACCGATCTAACCGATTGTGGTGAAGTTTAGATACCTAGTTTGATATCCCGAGAAGGACATAGGTTAGTTTTTGCCAGGCAAAATTGTATATTTTCGCAGATGAAGTCACAGGATACAGCAGCTTTACCTTAATCAATCTGATCAATAACCAATAACTCATTGTAGCGCCATCTAGTTCGCACTAGTTTAACCAACTGCATTTAAGACTCAAGCTTCCGCTACTCGCCAACAGGTGGCGCTGTCAGTGTCAACCGGTACTAGCGTGTATTAGGTTTCAAAGCAAACAATCGATATTATCGTGGGACAAACCACGTGTACTCTTTCGTAGTAAAACAACTATATTAAATAAACTGAGAAAGAGTCCAGTTACTTGGCAAACATACAATCAGGCTCAGTTTCCACCATACCAATAGAAACGCTTCGTTTAGCTCGCCTCGCTCCGCTCAGCTGTTTCCACCAGAGATGTGCTGAGCGTGGATGTGTAAATGAAGCGTCTCTATTGTTAATGAAAAACATATTCCTCGAAACACATCCTCGCACATGACGACCGGATGGCCAAGTGGTTAGAGAACCTGACTGCGAAGCTTGAGGTACCGGGTTCGATTCCCAGCCGGGGCAGATAATTGTGTGAATAACACGAATGTTTGTTCTCGGGTCTTGGATGTTTAATATGTATTTAAGTATGTATTTATCTATATAACTATGTTAATCCGTTGCCTAGTATCCATATTACAAGCTTTGCTTAGTTTGGGACTAGGTCAATTGGTGTCAAGTCCCATATGATATTTATTTATTTCGTCCCCTTACAACCAGAATCGCTTAAAGTCACTTTTGGGCAAAACTGAGTTAAATATATCGTTAGAATGTACTTTCCAAGAACTACATGCTGTTGAAACCCGTTTTACTGTACGATACTCCAATACCGAGTTACGTTTTTCTTAAGCTCACTTAAAGCCGATTTTTAAGAAAATCAACAGCCAAAACAACTATGCGTCGGTTAAACAGCATTTTTTTTATTTTACAACAGCAAAATATTTTAATGTCAAACAAGCGATTTTGGAATGTTAAGATTTCAATAAAAATGCAATTTGAGTACTGCCTAAAAGTGCTAAAATAATGTTAGTAGGTTTCGCCTGTTGAGCATTACTTTATATTTCAATTATTGCAACAGCGAAAACAAACTAAATATAATATAGGCGATATTGCTTGTAACAATGTTTGCTTCGACCATAAGAAGCGCTACAGCCAAAATCGCTTAAGTATCGCTTAGACGTTTCGCGCTGTATTATAAAGTAGTGTGCACTTTGTGTAGGCTAGCTTAGTCGGTTCGTACACGCTTGAAAGCACGATTCATAATAAGTAATTTTTAAAAACTTATTTAGGTAATTATAGATCTGTTCACTAATTAAAGTCTGCCCCTCCACATTCTATAATTGTAATTGTACCTAAACGTATCCGTACGACAAGTCTATGTGTGCGTAGCTCGAACTTGTCCTCATGGCTTCAGTCGCAATCGTACCGTCAGACACGCACACTAAGACTAAGACAATGTGTAAGTACTTAAGAGGTTTACTCGTGTACATTAGCTGTGGAGGGGCGCGCCTTCGTGAGTGAACAGAACTATGTATAACAGCGATTCACTTGCCGTAATTTAACAGTGTTTTTCTTTCAGGTGACGATAAGGAGCATGGATATGGATATTCAGGTTTCGATGAACTAAATAAGCCGCGTATCCACTAGAGGCAGCCTCGGGCCGAGCGGCTGCCAAAGGCACGGCTCAGACTGAGGCTCCTTTGAGCACGGTCAAAAAACCGACAAAATATGGCTCGGCTCGCGGTGCTCGGCCTGAGGCTGCTCTAATGGATACGCGGCTATAGAAAAACATATAACCAGATCCAACAGACCGTCAAAATGAACCGTGATTGTCATTTAGATAACCTACTTATTTACTACTTCGTATCGTAGGTACGTCGTATCAATGAAAAGCTTATCACGGCATAAAACATTTACGTAGTCACACATTTTCATTGTTCTTGGCTTAGGTAATATTAATTATCCATGGCTGGTTTGAGTAGCCACAGCTAAGACAAGCAGTGATGAAGAAGAAGACTGATGATTATTACCATTAAGGTTATTTTTCATCACTGCTTGTCTCAGCTGTGACTACGTCCGGCACACGCTCAATAACGTCTTCATCACAGGCCAGTGCAACCAGCCATGGTGAATCTCCGGTATAACATTTTTTTTGTAAAAAGTCATTAAATCTTTATTTTTTTAGCTGCGCTTATTGGCAGTGGATTTGTGTATAGCTTTTTAATGCAGGAAGTTTAAATTCCTCTACTGAAAGAGGTTCAACAGAGTTTGGATTCGATTTTCTGTTGCCTTGTCTTGTTCGACGGTTGGTTTGCAAAGTTACAGGCCTGGTATCAAAACTCAAAAAGTCAGACGACATGTAATTGATAAAAATATTACCTATACAAATATTAAGCCAAGAACAATGAAAATGTGTGACAACGTAAATGTTTTATGCCGTGATAAGCTATTCATTGATACGACGTACCTACGATACGAAGTAGTAAATAGTAGGTATCTAAATGACACTCGCGGTTCATTTCGACGGTCTGTCTGGTTATACCTATGTTTTTCTATTTAGTTCATCGAAACCTGAATATCCATGCTCGTTATCGTTTTGATGAAGAAGAAGACTGATGGTTATTACCATTACGGTTCCTTTTTCATGACTGTTTGAGTGGTTACTTTGAGCCTTGAGACGCTAAGTGCCTTTTTATTAAAATGTTTGAATAAAATATGTTTTTTGTTGTATGCATGTAATCAAAAGTTCCATAATTAAATGTATTAAGCAGCACATATGATATTAAAGGAATAACGTAATATATCTCACATATACTAGAAATATACTACTATATTTAAGACTTTAGCTCGCTAGTTTTCATTTATTTATATTTTTGGGCTATTTGGTACCTATTTGTTGAAATAGATTGATGGAACTCTTTCGAAAAATACAAGTTATATGTCTTTGAATGATAAAAACAAAACAGAATAATGCTACATTGCATATAAGATAGAAAAACAGAAAAAAAGCCTAGAGTCAAAACATCTTAGAAATATTTTGCACTTTTAAGCGCGCTTAAGAGGTAAATTCCGATTTGTTTACAGCCAATACCTCTTATTTGCGCTGAGACTTAACTAAAAACTTAAATTGTATAAAACATGTAAGCATTTTAACACTGTATTCGGCGAAAAATGCTTCAATTATGGACTTAAAATGATAGTTTATCCAATATATCTGCGTAAACTTGCTAGTTTAGAAGATAAAAAAAAAACGTGTCTACAGGCAAAATCGCTTATCTGCAGTACCTTTTGAAGAAAAGCCCTATTTTAACCTACTCGGCACGAGTATAGAGTAAATAACATAGCCCTATCCTATTAAGGGATAAATTATCTAAATAGAAACACAGAGATGTTTTTAGTATAACTAGCTTTTATAGGTTTTTAGAGCATGCAAACCTTTAAATGCGTTTTTCTCGAAACTACATTTCATGCAGATAAGCGATTCTGGTTGTAAGGGACGATTTATCTCTGGTGGAAAAGCAGCCTCAATGGTGTGTGGTGGGACTGGTGGGGCCCCATCGGAACCACACCTCGAGCCCTCTTATTCTGAGAAGAGACCTAAACCCAATAGTAGGACGTCAGCTGGGACGATAATCCATACTAATATTATAAACGCGATAGTGTGTGTGTTTGTATGTTTGCCCGTTTCACGTCGAGTCGGATCGACGTGTTTTCTAGCATAGAGATAGTCTATGGGCCAGAGAGTGACATAGGCTACTTTTTATTCCGAAAAAATGCACAGTTCCCGAGGGAACAGCGCGCGATAACCGAACCGAAACCGAACCGAAAAGCTAGTGAATTTCATAAATCTGTCCCTCGACTAAATCACTGGTTAATACTAAAGTGAACAAACAGGTAATAACTATAGGAAGAAAACTCACGACATTGTCATTTCAAAGTTTAGTATCTCAAAAGACTGAACCGATTTTCATTAAACATAGCTAAGAACCATCGCAAAGAAACTTGCTTGATCACGTTATAAAACTGCATTGAAATCGGTTCATTTGTTAGCTGTCTTTAATACAATAATATCTATTCTATAAAATATCTGAATTAGCTTTTGCCCGCGGCTTCGCCCGCGTGGATTTCGGCTATCGCCCACTGTTCCTTCGACAACTGTACATTTTTTCGTGCAGTAACCTATGTCACTCTCTGGCCCATAAACTATCCCTATGCCAAAAATCACGTCGATCCGTCGCTCCCTTTGACAAACATACATAGATACAAACACACACCTTCGCATTCATAATATTAGTATGTATTTATGACATACCTATTTCATGCGTTTACATAGGCCCCGTCGGATGGCTTTGCGTCGAGGGTTAAAAAGCTTGCAGAAATACAAAAATAAAAGATTAAATCAATCCGTTGTAAGACACGGTTCCGGTAATGGTCGCATTAGGGATGTAATCCGGTCCGGCAGATCCCGGACTCCGGGCAGCTGCGCCGGACTGATTGCCTTGACACCTTCGGCATAGGACTATGAATTGATGGAAGTTCCATATTAAAGTTTTCGCTGGATAAATATTACATAATACATAATATAAACTACTTGACAGTCAGGAACGCGCGACCAATATGCCTCAAATGGTCCGGGTTTTTTTATCGACGAACGAAACGCGCGGTGTACCACAATTTTTTTAACTACAAGGTTTTTAATAAAGAAGAAATGCTGAGACGTAAATTATTACTCATTCAAATACTATTTATAAAACAATAACATGTAATTTATAATTTATTCACAAAATAAAGGTTAAACTTTACGACCTAAAGAGTATCCACGGACAGTTTGAAGCATTTTGGTTTTGGATACCATGGTATCTTCGGACTGTCAAGTGGGTATGATTATCCAAACAGTGCTCTTTTTAGGAAAAATAGTTACCACATGTGCATCAAACATTTTAATGCAATCCCAGATGACTTCAAAGTTTTTCCTTTAAATTTATTTAAAAGTAAACTTTATAGATTGCTCAAAGAAAAAATGGTTTATTCAACAAATGCCCTCTTCAACACAAACACATAACTATTCCACTTTACGTGTTCTGCGTAGTATGATGCCTGTGTTTAATTAATCTAATCAGTCTAGTTTTAAGATTACTTTGCATGCTATGTAGCAAAATATGTTTTTATACTGGAAATGTTAATTTATCACCTATTGTACCATATTTTATGTGAATATAGACATTTGAATTTGATTTTTTAAGATTTATCAAAGAGACTGAGAGCAACCACAGGAGACCGAAGAGCTGGCAGTTTCCTCGCTCAACGCATCAGTCTTACTATCCAGCGGGGAAATGCTGCCAGCATCTTTGGTACCATGCTGCAGGGTAAATTTATACATTTATTATAGTTCTAGTTTTTAATTTTAATGTAGTTTTTGTTTATTTATTGTAATCTACCTTTTATTTATTAATAAAAATGTTTTATATCGTGAAAAAAATACATAATTGTATTTTTAACCTGCGACGCAAAAACTGGGGTGTTATTAGCTCGACGCCAATGCCTATTTGTCTGTCTATGGTATCGTAGCTCTCAAACGGATGGACCGATTTCGATGCGTATTTTTACGTGAAAGTTCTTAGCCATAATTCATTGAAATCGGTTCAGCTGTCTTTGAAATATTGAACTGAGGCTGTGTTTCCACCAGGGATGTGCGAGGATGTGTTGCGAGAAATATGTTTTTCTTGAACCAATAGAAATGCTTTGGTTAGCTTTAGCATCCATCAAAATAAAAATACCTTCTACGTCATTCTAAGCTCTACGTCGTTCACATCTCAAGACAGACGTCTCAACTATCGGCCGCGATTTCCCGGACACTGATAGCCGGGGATTCCCGGCCCCCGGGCTTACCGGGATTATGGCGAGTCCTCGCTGCATAATTAACTGCTTAAGGCCCCGTTTACATTATTGCAGTAAAAGTAAAATCATTTCAGTAACTTGACACTGCACTTCTAGGAAAATAATTTAATTGGTATAAAATCTTTAAAATTTGCCACTAGAGTGGCATTAGCCATTGTTGACTTTATATAATAATAATTATGTACCTAGTTTTCGACCGAAACTAATAGGTATTTGCAACCCAAATCGAATTTCGGTTTCTGTTTCAGTTTTGACCGAAAACGAACCCAAAGCTTTATTCATCTCGGCCTACATGCGCCCCATTGCGGGGCACAGGATTTTTAGAATAAGAAAGCTTAGGGCGTAGTTCCCACTCGGATCCAGTGTGTTTTGAGAACTTCACACACACCATTGAATCTCTTCGCATGTGACTTTTCTCGCACATTGCTCGCAGGACTGATGGCCGATGGGGTCAGAAGGTTCTCAAATGGCGTCCGCGGACCGGGAGACGTACTGTGCTGTCGGTAGGCCTTAGACAAGATGGAGCGACGACCTGGTTAAGTTCGCGGGATTGCGGTCGATGCGGAAAGCACAAGACCGGTCTGATTGGAGAGCCTTGGGGGAGGCCTATGTCCAGCATTGGAGTATTGGACGTCTTTCGACTGACATGATGATGATATTTTTGTAACTTTGGCCGCATACATTTTTTTGTAGTTGATAGAACAAAGACCACGCTCGCCGCTCCGCTATCCTCCCCGCTGCCCGGTGGCGTTCAGTCCTAACTCGCTAGCATCGCGGTCCCGTAATCATCATCCCAGCCCTATATACGTCCCACTGCTGGGCACAGGCCTCCTCTCAGAACAAGAGGGCTTGGGCCATAGTTCCCACGCGGGCCCAGTGCGGATTGGGAACTTCACACGCACCATTGAATTGCTTCGCGGGTTTGTGCAGGTTTCCTCACGATGTTTTATGTTTTCCTACACCGCAAAGCTCGTGGTAAATGTCAAATGTAATTCCGCACATGAATTTCGAAAAACTCACAGGTGCGAGCCGGGGTTTGAACCCTCGACCCTCTGCTTGAGAGGCGATAGGTCAAACCACTAGGCCACCACCGCTAGCATCGCGGTCCCGTAATATTGAAATTATTTTACTGGCATATTGTAAACAGGGCCGTAGGGATCTTAGCGCAATTGTCCAGTTAAGATTAGGAAGGGTGTTTCGTTCAACAATGGAGGGTTTGTCAAAAAGAGGGGCGGAGGAGGGCTAAGACGCTTTTATGAGTTTCTTGAAGTTCAGCGGTCTGAAGGTTTAATAATATAAGGCCTAATGAACTAAAATAATTTCCTTGCTCACCCGCGACCTTACGATAGCTAAGCTTATGCAAAATATGCGTGTTCATGCAGTTCCTACACCTCCACACTGTAAGAACACACACAAATCACACAAACCCATCTATCACCACCACCACACTACACTGACGCGTTTCGAACTCAAACAGAGCTCATCTTCAGAGTGACATAACCGTACACCATGCTACCAGTTGTTAGACTAACGAACCACAACCACCGTTTTAACTTGTCACTGTAACTCCCCAAGTACCCACATACGTTTTATGAAACAAAACAAAACTACCCACAAATTATTAATAAATTTTTTTAACCGTCCTTCAAAACTACCTTGATTTTTTATTTATTTACTGTCAAGGCATGTTTTATTAACTACCATTGCTGAAATTAGATCCAAGCCGTAGCAAGCATATTTTGCATAAGCTTAGCTATCGTAAGGTCGCGGGTGAGCAAGGAAATTATTTTAGTTCATTGATATGGACCTCCGCAAAGTAACGCCTGATTCAATAAATTAATATAAGGCCTGTTTTATTTACGCATTGATACATTTTATGTGACAGATAAATGTAATGCCGTCTCTGTTTATTTGGGCAAAACAAACAGAGACAGCATTACGGATATATCCTGTGACGTAAAATTTATTAATGACTGAATAATGATGAAATAAGCCCCTAAGCTAATTAATTAAGATTAAATCTATATTTTGTGACAAATTAAGTAATTTTTTGTATTAAAGCCGACAAACGGACGATAGTTATGGATGATCCATGGACAAGGTATAGGTAGTCTTAAGCGATAAGGCCGCCTATTGCTCACCTTGTAATCTTTTTCTCTGTGTAATTATCTGTTTTCTGTATCGCTTACTATGTCTGGTGTACAATAAAGAGTCTTTGTATTGTATTGTATTGTAGTGCCATAGGTAGTATAGGTAGTCTCATCCGATCTTGTAGTGTGGGCTATTGTTGGATAGGTCTTTTAAAACCATTAGGGGGTTTCTAAAAGGATTTTTCGATTCAGTGATTTGTTTGCAAAATATTCGACTTTAAAATGCAAATTTATATTAAAATCGAGCGTCCCCCCCAGGATGGTAGTAAGTATATCAAACTTTCAAGGAAAACTAAAACGGCTAAGTTTGCTTGAGAATTATTAGTAGTTTAAGAGTAAATAGCAGCCTAAGGTATAAAATATAAATAAACTTGGAAGATTCCGTATAAAATACGAAATCCTTAGAAAAATATTACTTAATTTTTTCGTAATGTCTACGGAACCCTATTTCGGGCGTGTCCGACACGCTCTTGACCGGTTTTTTATCTTTCGAACGATATTCCATTCGTGTTTAAAGGTGAAGCTTAATGTCCAATGACCAACGATGATGATGTTGATGATGTTTTTTCATTGCAATTCGCTGCAATAACATGCCTCGGCAATTACAGCGTATAAAGCAATCCACGCACGGGCCACAAATTAAAGCGGGCCATTAACGGGCAGACGTTGTCGCTGGCGATTGGCCAGTAATCGCGTATCGCGTATGATACCCGTAACGACGGGTTTTATTTATCGAGTTTTAATAGTCTATAATGTTTCGGAATTATATCGCATGTTTTTGCTTTCCTATCGCGTAAATTACCTATACTGTAATTTGAAAGTTTTATTCGTTTAAATGTTATGCATTTTTTATTATTCGACTGGATGGCAAACGAGCTAGTGGATCTCCTGATTGTAAGAGATCACCACCGCCCATAAACATCTGCAGCACCAGGGTATTGCAGATGCATTGCAAACCTAGAGGCCTGAGATGGGATACCTCAAGTGCCAGTAATTTCACCGGCTGTCTTACTCTCCACGCCGCAACACAACAGTGCAAGCACTGCAAATAAATCACTTTGACTTTGACTGCTGCTTCACGGCAGGATTATTGAGCAAGATGGTGGTAGAAATCCGGGCGGACCTTGCGCAAGGTCCTACCCAGAGGCGTCTTTACCTATAGTGCAGGGGTGTGCGTTGCACACGGGAGCAGCGGTGTTAGGGGCGCCGGCCGCGGCATTTTGAACCTATTCCATTTTGACCGCGCGCTTCCTAGATGGCGCTAAAGTAATAATTGCACACGGGCGCTGCATGGGCTAAAGACGCCGCTGGTCCTACCCCCTGCAACGTGTTCTTATGTTAAACGTATTATGATTTAAGTTGTCACTCGGAATGTTGTTAAAACAACACCGCCATTTTGTTTTTGGTGGAAAGTTTTTATGCTGATTGAACCGCGCTTATTTTACGGTATTTATCGATAATTTTAGACCGGTTTCCCTTTATCATGCGTAATATCCATCGTCTAAAAAATACTTTTCGCATAGGTAACAGTGAACACAGAAACATTTAATTTTTTAGCCGAATAATCCATACTAATATTATAAATGCGTGTGTGTGTTTGTATGTTTATCCGTATTTCACTTCGAAACGGAGCGACGGGTCGACGTGATTTTTGGCATAGAGATAGTTTATAGGCTACTTTTTATCCCGGAAAAATGCACAGTTCCCGAGGGAACAGCGCGCGATAACCGAATTCCACGCGGGCGAAGCCGCGGGCAAAAGCTAGTATTTTAGCATAATCGTAGGTACATATATTTTTGCGGGTTCGCACCTCTGACTGAAACCGTGATGGCATAGTGGTTTGACCTACGGCCCCTCAAGCCGAGGATCGTGGGTTCAAGTTCGGGCTTGCACTTCTGACTTTTTCGAAACTATTTGCGTAATACATTTGAAATTTGCCATTAGCTTTACGGTTAAGGAAAATATCATGAGAAAACCTTCAAAAACCTGCGAATTAACTCAATAGTGCATGTGGAATTCGCAATACGCAACTGAGCCCGCTTGGGAATTACAGTCCAAGCTCTCTCATTCTTACAGGAGGTCTGTACCCAGCAGTGGGACAATAGGCTGGAATATTGATGTTGTATATTGTATTATACTGTCATGTCGCTTGTATTTTTTTTCGCGTGAAACGCTAGGGCTAGGGCAGCATGGACCATTGTAACGTCGCATCGGACGTCCCATATTTCAGTCAGCCGTGACGCAAGCACGGCAGCGATTACCTACTACATTGCGTGTATCAACAGTCAACCGCTCTACGATGACCGTATCGAGCACGCAATAGACAGCGAACTGCTGATATAAACAAGCGACATTATTACACCGTATAAATCAGGGGATGCGGCGTTTTGTCCCGTGATAGATTTACAGACGCGGCTAAAACACATTGTGGAATTTGTAATTATTTCGACGTCATGCGTGTCTGTGTAACATTATTGGATGAAAGGTTTTGTTCTGTGACCTATTTGAATCGCCAGGCTTCAGTTATGTCTCATATATAGAATTACTCTCTGTCAGCGTAGAATTCGTTTATCGCTATTCCAAATTTATAATGAACTACCGAGTGAACTCATTAGGGATATGGAAAAAACAAAAAACTTATAATTTAAGTTAAAATCGAAAAAAATCTTTTTAGATAATTAAAATATTAATTAAGTATTTAATGATAACTCGTGGTATATGACATGCTTGTAATTTAAAATGTCTGGTTTTTCTAATAGTATAAAAACATTTTTTTTTTATAGTCTTAAGCCATAAATCGTATCATGCACGCCTGAGGTATTTCGGGATGGGCTCGTTATCTGATAGAAGAAGCTCTTTTGATGTTGTTTTTCTAAAAAGGATTGTCACTGGTGAGTTGAATTGTCCAGATTTGCTGCAAAAAGTTAATTTCTTCATTCCATCCCGAATACCTAGAACATGCAACATTAAACTATTTTCTGTACTGGAGGGTCGCACTAACCTCAAGCGGCATTGTCCTCTATCGCGTATGTATAATGTTTACAAACAGCATCAAAGCGAGATCGATCTCAACATAACTCCGTTTCCAATAATTAGGAGGAAAATTCTTAATATCTAACTTTTTGTTTCTCTTTTTTTATATAGTTTTAATTCAAGAAAATTAACTTTAACCGTTAGCAAACTAAGTTGAGTTTTTTTTTTTTTTACTTTATTTTCGTGCAACCTGTATAATTATTTAATGCATGCTGTGATCTTCTGTAATTAATAAGGCGCATAGCTTATAAGTTGTTACGCAATCTTAGTAATAATGAAACTGTGTACTTATTGTTGAAGGTCCAAATAAATAAATAAATAAATAAACATAACTAACCATAGCAAGTGTTAATACTTACTATCCTATGTTAAGCGTTACTTGTGATTTTGTAACTTTATAAACCAAGAGCTAAAGTGCCGACAAACTGCTCTGTAGTTTGGCACAACAAATGTAAGTGAAAAATGTAACTCTTAGCAGAAATGAACTATGCTATCTATCTATCCATGAGAACTCCCGCATTTTTCAATTTTCCGGGATTCAAAACTACCCTATGTCCTTCCCCGGGACTCAAACTATCTGTAGGTAAACGAATTTCATTTGATAGTGATAGATAGATTAACACTCTCCTCCCCGACGAAAAAAGCAAAGGGTGATATAAATTTGATGCGAATGTGTGTCTGTCTGTGGCGTCGTACCTTTCAAATGAATGAACCGCTTTCGATGCAACTTTTTTATCGACAGCTAGTTTAAAAGAGATGATGCCTCGCTAATATCCATTAAAATAATAATATTGTTGCCTTGTGTTGTGTGAATAAATATATCTTTTTTCTTTATTTCTTTCTTTCAAAATAGGTTTAGTAAAATTTGAGATATTGAACCTTGTAATCATAATGTCGAGGTCTTATCAACTTCTTACATGCTTTGTTTAGTTTCACCTGTCCCGTTGTCTGTCTGTCTGTAATCAAATCTTGCAAGTAAAATTCGACCAACTTCCACTACTCCGATTGTCTTCAAATTTGGCATACTCGTGTAAATTGCGTGACAATACAATAATCTGGACGTGACATCCTGGTAGTCCGGCCAGGATCGTTTCTGCGGGACGGAACTCTTCAACGGTTAATGTCATCGTCTTGAAATTTTGTATGCTAATGTAGTTTGGGTGACAATGCAAGTAAAGTCGACAAAAAGTACAGTCAGCAAAAAAGCTTGTTAATACAAGCTTGGATTAAAAATGAAATTTTTACCAATAACTTATTAAGTTGGTGCTTAGGTTTAGATTAGTATATAATTATAATCTAAGTTGGTAGGTCATAATTTGCACCGTTTTTCAATTGACAATGTATGGCTAACCTTATTCCTTGGCTAACAACTTTCAATAAACATCTAAGTACCAAGTTCTCACACGCTCTTCCCAATGCCAACGTAGCTGAACTTGGTCCATGCGTCTACTGCACAATTAACTTCCCTCGTAAATCACGGCTATCGGTTATTTATTGCTGATATTTGGTTCGCCCTCTAATTATCGAGAGTTGTGGGAAGTGAGCACCGAAGAGCTTCTTCGTTAATATGTACTAGTAATGGTTTATTCATAGCTGTACAGATTCCATTTGTTGCCCAACATTGCGTACTTTTTGCTTAGGAGAGCCCCTCTGCTAACACCAGATATTCATAGATTTTTACGGAACCCTCGGTACGCGAGCCTGATTCGCACCTTATCATTATCATCATCACTGCTTATATACGTCCCACGAAAAACATCGAGAGCTTGGACAAACCCGCGAAGCAATTCAATGGCGATGACGTTAACAGTCTGCACTGGATCCGCATGGGAACTACGGTCCAGTCCTCTTATTCAGAGAGGAGGCCTGTGCCCGGCGGTAGCATATAGGCTGGGATGATTTTAGGAAGACTACACTAACCTGAGGATTGTTCTGTAGTATTAAGAGACAGCATCTATGTCTTGTAGTGTTTCTGCCTGAATCCCGTTATGTCATTTTAAAATTAAAATCATACCTGAAACAAACGAAAATTAGATTAAGACACAGTCAACATTTCACTAAAACAAGATAATTATGTTATCATAATTTTACTATGTCGGCCTATAATATACATATTATTATGCCTCACTGCAGAGCGAAATAAGAATCTGAAAAAATATTTGTTGTGTAGAACATAGTCAAAGTCAAAGTCAAAATATCTTTATTCAATTTAGGCTACAACAAGCACTTATGAATTTCAAAAAAAAACTACCACCGGTGCGGAAAAACCTCTGCTGAGAAGAATCCGGCAAAAAACTCAACGAGGTATATATTTTTTTAAACAGATAATAAGGTTGTAAGATACAGATGTTGTTGTTATATTTAACAACTCCTGTATCTGCGGCATCACTCGGCGAATTTTCGTATTTCTGATGGGATCACCCAAATACTACGAAATATTTTGTTCCGAATTTGCTAATTCCTTGATTTTCAAAACTCCGATTTCCACAATTCCTAAGACATATAGGTAATTCCGATTACTTAAAAACGCGAATTAATTTTACCGAATTTCAAAATATCGTTTTTTTTAATATATTCGATTCTTATAACTCCGAAGAATGAAAAATACGAAATGTTAAGTAAGTAATGGCCCGAAGTACAGTATTCCGATAATCAAACCGATTCCGATTACTTAACTAAGAAACTCTGAGCATAGCTGTCTCCAAACTCGTTGTGTGAGCTTCTAAGGGCCTAAGGTCAAGGACCACGTCTGAGAGTCACTGTCAACCGTGGCAACATGCACTGGTTGAACTATAATGGATATCATTTAAAAAAATTGCCTCTTCAGCTTCAAATAATTAATTTTAATTCGCACATAAACTTGATACGAGGGGCGGACTTACTACGGTGATAAATGTCTCTCAGCTGACGCGATGTAATGAAGAGTAATCCACGCCTGACACGGATTAGCGATGTATGATGCGTGTGTCCACTGACTGGAACGACACGGGAACAATCAATGCTAGCGGCCGTTACTTAAACTTTAAGTCTTAAAGTATTCTCTGCGGGATTGTATGAACTTTTCAAGAAAAAATGATAATTATTAAAAAAAAGCGTCACAAAGGCACACAAATGTTCTTATATGCATAATAGCTTTAAGAGTTATATACTCGTATTAGCTTAAGTAATATTTTCACTAGCTTATAATACATTTCTTAGGTACTTTTTTTTGTTTGCTTTAATAGTTAAGACTGTATCTACTTTGTACCTAAAACTTTTTTTGGTCGCTATTCATAGTATTTTGGATGGACTCTAATACTTATATTAATTAAAATCAACCACGTGTACTTAGGTATCATTAGGACCTTTAATTCGATACGTGTGTTAAGAGAGAGCGCCACGTGCTGATTCAAACGTCAACACCTACTATAGTCCGCCGCTAAGAAGCCAATCCTGACACCTGTCATTCTGGTACGAAATACGTCAATGTTTTTGTTTTTTGACGTATTCAAGGGAGTGACACGTGTCAAAATTGACTTAACGGCGGACTACAATAAGTTAAACGCAGTTGACGTAGATTAAGTAGACCCCGTTTCACCTTCCATTAATTAAATTTATTTGACGGGTCAATATGATGCCGTCTCTGTTGGTTTTGTTCGAATAGAAGACGGCATCACATTTATCCGTCAAATAAAATTAATCAATGAGTGGCGAAACAGCCCTCTCGTAGGACAATGGAGCTGGTGCCGTCTCCGGGGATGCAGTAACTTTGCATCCTAATGCGGAGTAAGCGCGTGCCCGTAATGCAACAATTAACTGCAGGGTTAATGCTGTGTATGTCAATATGACTAATACCATCTAATACTAGACTAAGATGGAGCAATCTTTATATTTATTTGAGTACCCTCAAGCTGGAATACATTGTTGAATATACTTAGTACATCAACGGTTAGTATGAATGTGCCTTTACAAAAAGCCGTGGTGGCCTAGTGGTTTGACCTATCGCCTCTCAAGTAGAGGGTCGTGGGTTCAAACCCCGGCTCGCACCTTGAGTTTTTCGAAATTCATCTGCGGAATTACATTTGAAATTTACCATGAGCTTTGCGGTGAAGGAAAACATCGTGAGGAAACCTGCACAAACCTGCGAAGCAATTCAATGGTGCGTGTGAAGGTCCCAATCCGCACTGGGCCTGCGTGGGAACTATGTCCCAAATCCTCTTGTTCTGAGAGGAGGCCTGTGCCCAGCAGTGGGATGTATATAGGCTGGGATGAATACCATCTAATACTAGACTAAAATGGAGCAATCTTTATATTTATTTGAGTACCCTCAAGCTGGAATACTTTTTTGAATATTCGTGGTACATCAACAGTTAGTATTAATGTGCCTTTACAAGCAGCGTTACCACCAATAATGTGCGCCTCGCTTCGCTCAGTTGTTTCCACTAGAGATGTGTTGTGCGAGGACGTGTATGTAGCGTTTCTATTGGTTAATAAAAATTACATTCCTCGCATCACATGCAACGTCGCACATAATTGGCGGAAACGCTGCTATAAAGTGATGTTGTCAGAGCTGTGTTCTACCCCATAATTGACAATGATAATAAAAATGACGATGACCCAACTCCCCTCCCCCTTTTACTCCCCCCCTTCCCCTCTCCTCTATCCTTCTCCCCTTTAGACCGGCAACGCACCCGCAGTCCTAATAATGCTGTAGGTGTCCATGGGTGGCGGTGATCGCTTACCATCAGGTGACCCGCATGCTCGTTTATAGCAGCTATTTGAAAAAAAAAGATGAACGGAACGGCAAGATAATTGTAGTTCGAATTTTGCACTTCGTAGTACAGCAGGGCTACTACGAAACTCGAAGTTCGCGTCGTGCGGTCCCTCTGACACTTATACTATTTAATACGAGAGCGAGAGGGACGGTACGATACGAGTTTCGAGTTTCGTAGTAGCCCTGCTGTACTACGAAGTACAAAATTCGAACTACAATTATCTTGCCGTCCCGCTGACGAGAGTGAGAGGTATGAACTTCGATGTTTGAAGTTTTAGTAGCCTCCCCCCTGTGACGTTATGCAGCAACCGACACATATAATAGTTTTTATTCTGGCACGCTCCCGCGGGATATAAAAACCGGCTAAGTGCTAGTCGGACTCATGCACGATGGTTCCGTACCATTATTTATACAACATTATACATCAGCAAAAAAAAACACGTTCGTTGTATGGGAGCCCCCCCTTAAATATTTATGTTATTCTGTTTTTAGTGTTTGTTGTTATAGCGGCAATAAAAAAACATAATCTGTGAATATTTCAACTGTAGCTATCACGATTCAAGAGATAAAGCCTGGTGACAGACGGACGGACGGACGGCGAAGTCTTAGTAATAGGGCTTTTGTTTTTGCCCTTTGGGTACGGAATCCTAATAAACTAATAAAATACACTAAGTCCCGGAAAACAGCTACTAAGGTAAAAAAATGGTATGTTTAATGCTAAAACAATGTCGGTGACCCGAAGGCCGCTCGGCATCCGTTTGGCAGCTACGGCGGACGAGACGTGCATACATATTTGCTTGTGACTAGAATTGTAAATTATTACGAGTCTTAAGTGAAACTAAGGTGAATTATAGAACTACACACATAATAAATTAAAAAACACACAAAAACACACATAAAAAGCGTGGTGGCCTAGTGGTTTGACCTATCGCCTCTCAAGCAGAGGGTCGTGGGTTCAAACCCCGGCTCGCACCTCTGATTTTTTCGAAATTCATGTGCGGAATTACATTTAAAATTTACCACGAGCTTTGCGATGAAGGAAAACATCGTGAGGAAACCTGTACAAATCTGCGAAGCAATTCAATGGTGTGTGTGAAGTTCCCAATCCGTACTGATTCCGCGTGGGAACTTTGGCCCAAGCCCTCTTGTTCTGAGAGGAGGCCTGTGCCCAGCAGTGGGACGTATATAGGCTGGGATGATGATGACACATAATAATTCAACATAGACATGAAATGACTTTGAAGTCGATTAAAACAGTAACAGATAGGTAGTCACATTTTAAATAACTGAAGCGAAGTCGGATTTTTCGAGATAATTGGCTAAGTAAAGTTTTTTGGGAACGCTAATTATATTTTTTTTCGATAGTCGACGTCTTAATAATCGAGGAACTGCAGCTCTTTTATTTTTATTTCCTCTTATTAATTAGAAATATTTTTTTAAGTGGTCGATATGACGTTTGTGAGATTGAAATGGCAGACCCGTTGAGGGCTCAGTACTTAGTAGACACAGTAAAAAAAAAACGAAGTCAACTGTCACTGCTGTCACTGTCAAGTAGAATCTAAGTAATCTAACCTAAAACCATTTTATTTGCTTTGCGATTTGGTGCGATCAGTGTGTTTTTTGTTTGGATAATTTTTTACGACCTCAGCCCAAACTCTGGTCTAGTGGTACTATAAAATGAGCACTTCAATGACTGTCAAAAAGGTTCAAAGTTCGTGGTCTCAGGTTCGATCGCCGGTCCGAGTAGATAAGAATGTTTCTCCACGATTCTTCGGTGTTCATTATAATTATGTATTTATCTATTTAATTATGTTTACCCATTGCTTAGTACCCATAACACAAGCTTTGCTTAGTTTTGAGACTAGGTCAATTTGGTATGGTGGATAAGCCCTCTTGTTCTGAGAGGAGGCCTGTGCCCAGCAGTGGGACGTATATAGGCTGGGATGATGATGATGATGAAATTTCGTAGACAGCAAAGTGACTCTTTAATGGTTTCTTTTTTTACTCCCGTCGCAAAAAGAGGGGTGTTATAAGTTTGATCGCTATGTGTGTCTGTATGTCTGTCTGTGGCAAAATGGGTGGACCGATTTGAATACGGTTTATTTATTTGAAAGCTGGTTTTCTAGCAATGCTTCTTAAACATGTTTTATCAAAATCGGTTCAGTCGTTTTTGAGATATTCAACTTTGAATTGACAATGTCGGGTTTTCCAACTTTTTGTTGGTTACGTTATTTCTTAACTCTAAAGGAACGGAACCCTAAAAATTACTTCGAATACAACATTATTCCAGCTAGTAGTGTTTAATTAAGTATCTCAGCATACACTTATCCTATTATCGGACACGTCTTTAATTCACACACGCCGTACAATTAACACATCCGTGCCAACCTTCAATTAAATCACCTTTAATCCCCCTTAATGAGTCTCAAAATTCCCTTAAATACTCCACTCTTATTGACTAGCAACACTCGCTACGCTGCACTCGACAAGATGGCTGCGGTCACAAAATGGCGGATTCTATCATTGACAATCTGTTTTACCCTCGGAGTTTTTCAAGTAGAATCTTCAGCTGATGTCATGAAGAAACTTACCACTGGGTTTGCTACAGCTTTGGAAAAGTGTAAAAATGAGGTGGGTTATACATTTTTTGTTGTGTAAAATGGATGTCCTATTTGGTTGTTGCCTCTAGCTCTAATTAATTATTATTAATTCATACAAAGTATGTCTCTGTTACCAAAAGCAAATAATTCGTAGGAACAAAAACATACAGACGAGATTGAAAACCTCCTCCTTTTTTGAAATCGGTTGAAAAGTGATATATATTGAACGTTACCCTATTACCTACCAACTTGTTTTCTCTACGATCGTTGTAAGTCGTGTTTTTCTTCTTCTTCTTGTGGTGCCTCTCTTATTACCCACTGAAGGTTGGCCATCAACTCAGAATATTTCTTTCTGTCCTTCTCGAGGTGGAACAGCTCAGCAGCGCTCGTGACTCCGGTCCACTCTCGAATATTTCTCAACCAAGACTTTTTTCTTCGGCCAACACTCCGTTTACTACCAACTTTGCCCATAAAGTCGTATTCTTGGCAAAAAGGGAAAGCAATGCATCTTCTGACATAAATACTTTGTCGTATTTATTTGCTCTGTCATCGGTCTTACATTACAATAGACAAGATTTAATTTATGTCTTTGTCATTCTGAAGTTTGACAGTATCGATAATAATACCGTAATCTTAAATTTTAATAAAATTACGGGTGTGTTAATTACGGGCCCACACATGCGGACTGCCTGTAAAAAAAATGTGCGCGGCAGCAATTTCGTATCGTCAACTATCAAAAATACTACAAATCCTTATCATAGTGTTATTCTACTCTTACTCAACATTCTACGCCCTAGATTTAATACTGTATAACATATTATTCCGTGGGATAACCTACACATTTGTGGGTGATCATGATCAGTGGAGTGTTGGGGATAAATACGCGTTGATATACCTGTCATCGCCTGGAACGCCGGTTTTCACTGACAGTGAAGGCGCGGACGTGTTCCGATCCCGACGGTGCGGACTGTGCTTCATCACCAATAATCGAGGGCTTCTTCCGACAAACGAGTTTGACGCGATACTAATTTCCACCGACCAGAAGATGCTATTCTCACCAGAAGCGTATTCGGATCCTGGGAAGCGATACCTCCTTGAAACCACCAGGAGTTGCTTGAGGAGTAAACTTAACGGCTGCTCGTGGGAGCCCCAGATCACCTCTCTTGAAAGCTCTCAAGCTTTTGATCTCTGCAGCTTTTGCGAACATCTTCACAGAACGTCTAAAAATAAAGTTAAACAGACGTAATCTACGCATGTCAAAATTGTATAAACTTTATGAACGTCGGGGTCTGAACTTATGCATAAGAAATCTAGTAAATAATCAAAAAGATTTTATAAAAAATGTTTGTTACTTACACCATAATTATTTGCTTTACGGACGTCAAATTCAAGTGATTACTGGCGACTTATTCCACCTAGGAATACGATCTTTAATCCTCTGTTTTTTCCGTATGTATGTATGTACTTGTAATTTAAATTCATTCAAGACTAAAGTGAATTGGATGTTAAACTGGACCAGTGAAGTCAATCTACAGCCTCCATCTGCACTTGCCATCAGGCCAATCCTTGCTCAGTTGTGAATAACCTAAACTAATTGGAACTACCGTGTGCAGTTGAACATCCCGGACGCAGTGATGCAGGACTTCTACAACTTCTGGCGCGAGGACTATGAGCTGGTCAACAGAGAGATGGGCTGCGCCATAATGTGCATGGCCTCCAAGTTCGATCTGGTCACCGATGAACAGAAACTGCATCATGGAAACGCCCATGAGTTTGCTAAAAGCCATGGAGCTGGTAAGTAACTTTAAAGTCAATCATTTCGTAATTAGATAGGTCAAACTCATTCCTACAGTTCCTGCCACGATAATGTTCTACGGCAAGCGCAATTTAAAGACTATATTGTTGGTATGGAAGGGGTGCAACGAGAAACACCAGCATATAAAAACAATCTAGATACGTTGTGACTACTTACACCTTTAATTAATGTAAAACGAAAATAAAGCTACAATTTCCAAAAGAAAAATCCGAGTCAGAGATGTACTTGTCGGTTACTCCAGAATTGGACCTGGGTGCATCTAACTGGATCCAGTCTATTGACGAACTAAATTAAAAATACCGTATCGCAATGGTTTGAACTATTTAATGAAAATAAGGAAGTCAACAAGAGGCTGCTTACGCGACCAATCTGACAGAGCAACTGATTTAGATGAGCTCTGTCAGACGGATTGCACCAGATTTGAATATAGAATTAAAAATAAGATAATATTATAAATATAAACAAGGAGGCTTTCAAGGAGGAGGTCCAACCAGTCGAGAACACAATCTGCTTAATCACAGCTGGCTTTACACACTTAATCAAAGTTAAAACAGTTACTGCCACTTTCTCATATATTCCAGACGACGACATGGCCAAGCAGCTGGTGACTATACTTCACGAGTGCGAGACGCAGGCTGCCAGCATCATCGACGACTGCAGCAAGACCCTGGAGATCGCCAAATGCTTCCGCTCCAAGATACACGGCCTCAAATGGGCCCCCAGCATGGAGACTATTTTGGAGGAAGTCATGACGGAGGTATAATCTTCTGGCTCGAGTGCCGTTGATGAAATTGTTTGGGCTCTCATTTCTTCTTTATTGTCATTGGATATTATTTTCTTTTCTTCAATGTCTATTTAAGCACTAATTTCTCGAAAATTTTGAATGGTTTTATCAGAGTGTTACTCTCTAGCTCCATCACTGTTCTTAGTTCTAGCGTTTGTTTCATAAACGACCTGAATTTAGGCACCCCCATTCGACTGATAGGCTAAGATTGCGTAGTATCAAAATATGAACTGAAAATTACTTATCCAGGTTTAAGAAAAATTAAACTGGGCAAGGGGCCATTACCATTATTTACCTCGTGTTTATTCCCATAAAGAAAACTTATATTTCATACCATGTTTACTAGACTTCTAAGCAATTGGAATGCAACGATATTTTCAAGATCTGTGATCTATTTTGATTGTTAGTTTTTCATTTAAATTATTTCAGCAACCAGTTACTTCCTATTAGAACTCACTTAATACATCCTGTTTTAATTTTTTTTATTATATTAACTGTCATAATAGTTTTAATTCTTTCATCAACGTCATGATTCTCAAATACCGACAAATTATAACGCCAAATGGACTTTTCTGTGGTAACATAAATAGTCTTCTGTACATTACTATGATTATGTACGCATCCCCTATGTAAATAGGTGCCTCTTATATTACCTTAATATTTCGTCAGCAACAAGTCTTAGAATAAGTTATTATTATACCTAAGTTTTTTAAGTGCTTAAATGTTACCTACCTATGTTATATACTCTTAAATTAAACTCGGGAATGGTAAAGTACAAAAATGTTTTTTTTCAACCCACTGCTTAATAGATTTGACAGTTAATTTAAAATTTTAATACATAACCTAACCAATAAAAAGTTTGAAAACCCCGACTTGTCAATTCAAAGTTCAATTTCTCAAAAACGGCTAAACCGATTTTGATGAAACATGTCTAAGAACCATCGCTAGAAAACCGGATTTCAAATAAAAAAACCGCATTCAAATCGGTCTACCTGTTTGAGAGATACGGTGCCTCAGACAGACACACAGACGCACATAGCGGTCAAACTTATAACACCCCCAAAATAATTGAAAAATGGAAACCGATTGTAAAATAAAAGTTGAAATGAAACAAACAATACAAGGTACTTAACATAATATAGGTACGTTTTATTACACGTAGAGTAATAGATAAACCCACATAATGTATGGGGCAGGCCTATGTTTGCATAAGCTTCCCCCTGTGGACGTCCTATGGCTGATATGATGATGATGATGATGAATATGAGTAGAGCTTCAATTGCCTTGTCATATTTTTAATCCCCGATGCAAAAAGAGGGGTGTTATAAGTTTGACCGCTATGTGTGTCTGTGTGTTTATATGTCTCTGTCTGTCTGTCTGTGGCTGTAGCTCTTAAACGGGTGGACCGATTTGAATGCGTTTTTTTTATTTGAAAGCAGGTTTTCTAGCGATGGTTTTTATGTTTTATCAAAATCGGTTCAGCCATTTTTGAGATTGAACTTTGAAGTGACAAAGTCGGTTTTCCAACTTTTTGTTAGGTTAGGTTATACCCTAAAAGCTTGGATCTTCTCGTAATATTCAAGGATAATCCCCAAAATAAGGTTTTACCGTAAATCACGTAATGCCGTGTAGCATGTGTGTTTGCTGATTCAATAAATCCGAGAACCCAACACATTTATAAATCTTATCGTTATAATAAAAAGAAAACGGTTTGGCCAGAGAGGGGAGAGAGAACGTTCACTTTAACATTTTTCTCCCCCGAGAAAATGTTCAACTGAAGTAAAGATTTGAATTGTTAAATGTCTTAAATGTATACAGTGGTAAAGTTAATTTTTCACTTCTCATGCTCTAAAAGTAGATCAATACAGCCTTACGAGGCGGGAGTAAAGTGAGTACTTTAGTCCCTAGGGAGTAAAAGTAATTAATTTTTTAATTTACTTCGAGTGACTTAGATAAACTCAAACAAGATTGTTTGTGGACCATTTTCATGACGAAAATGTTACGTTCTTAGTCTACGTGGTCTTAGTTCTATGCTTTTACCGCATAGAAGGTGGCGCCATTCTATTTATTTATTCCAGTTTGTGTATGGACCATTTCGCCGATGCGATTTTGTTATATCTGTGTCTGGTTGGAAAAAAATACTTACCGCGAAAACTTTGAAATTGTTGTAGTTACAGCGTAAATCATAACCGATTAATGGCTATTTTTTCTCGCAATCGAAGTGAAAAATAGAATTTTCACCTCCAGACTAAAACTCAATATAAACCCTCGGATAAATAGACACCCTCACTACAGCTCGGATGGCTAACCACCTCGGGTATATATTGGCTTATATTAGTCCCTCGATAAAAAATATACTATTTAATCCCCGTCACCAAAAGAAGGGTGACATATCAGTTTGACACCAATGTCTGTCTGTTTGGTTTGAAACATAACAAAAAACACTCGAAGAATCTCACTTTCACGTAAAAAACTGCATCGAAATCAGTCTACCCATTTGAAAGCTACGATGACACAGACAGAAAGACATTGGTCATCATCATCATCATGTCAGCCGAAAGACGTCCACTGCTGGACATAGGCCTCCTCCTAACACCACATCTACATTGATGTCAAACTTAAACTCCCCTCTTTTTGCGTCGGGGTTAAAAAATTGCTTTTTTCCACCAATAATGTGCGAGGAACTTTTTTATTAACCAATAGGAACGCTTTATTTACCTCGCCTCGCTCCGCTCAGCTGTTTCCACCAGAGATGTGCTGTGCGAGGATGGGTAAATAAAGCGTTTCTATTGGTTAATGAAAAACACGTTCATCGCAACACATCCTTGCACATTATTGGTGGAAACGCTGCTTTAGAGCTCTCTCTTTCTCAAGCGATACTCTAAAAAGGACGGACGGCGCGGAAAGCCTAGCCTAGTTCTTGCACTTTTTCGGTAATGCTCTCAGTTTCTCTCTGGCCCCCCTGCAATGGGTAAACAGTGGAACACATCTCAGCGCGGGCGCAGGTGGCGCTGTCTGACGCAAACAGTCGTTACGACGCTTCGGTGACGACGGAATCGCACCCTTGTTTATTTGTATGTCTTGAACAAGAATAAGAGGTGATACTTTTGTGGTAAGGAATTCTATGGATACTAAAAAGCGAAAGTCCAGACTTAATTGACTTTGCAGGACGTGTGCGTGTGTGTTAATCTTCCACGATAAAACGGTTCGTTGGATTTACATGAATTTTTTTTTTATTCGACTGGATGGCAAACGAGCAAGTGGGTCTCCTGATGGTAAGAGATCACCACCGCCCATAGACACCTGCAACACCAGGGGGATTGCAGATGCGTTGCCAACCTAGAGGCCTAAGATGGGATACCTCAAGTGCCAGAAATTTCACCGGCTGTCTTGCTCTCCACGCCGAAACACAACAGTGCAAGCACTGCTGCTTTACGGCAGGATTAGCGAGCAAGATGGTGGTAGCAATCCGGGCGGACCTTGCACAAGGTCCTACCACCTGCAATTTGGTGTAGGAGGCAGCCTAATCTACGATTTTTTCGAACCGGGGCAAAACCTTGATGGTGGCGCCCCCTTCCTTTAGTGTTTGAGAAAAACTGCCAATGAGTAGCATTTTTCTTCTTAATTTCTTGCCTCAAGGATTTTGCGCCCCCATGAAGCTGCCGCCCGGGGCAAGTGCCCCGATTTGCCCCCCCCTTAGATCCGGGGCTGGGTGTAGGAGGTATGCATATGTATAATAATATATAAGATACATACATAAAGTAACCAGCTTCCTGCCTGGGACCGCAGCACGGAGCGGTACAACTTAGGGGTCTTAAAAAACGAACCGCTATAAAGCTCTCAAAGGGTGGCAACGCACCTCTAAAACCCGTCGTGTTGCAGGTATCCGTAGGCGATGGTGATTGCTTTCTATTAGGTGACCCATATGCTCGTTTTCCCACTCTTATACAAAAAATCTGGGTCTAAAAGTTAACACACAGATAGTTTATTACCTGGATTAATACAGAATATATATTTCCAGGAAAATTATACAGGAGCCGCGAATAATTAATTGCCAAGGGGCTGTTTCATCATCCATTGAGTAGCGTTAACCGACGGTTAAATGTGATGCCGTCTCCGTCTATTCGAACAAAACAAATAGAGACGGCATCACACATAACCGCCATTTAAAGCTAATCAATGGATCGTCAAACAGCCCCTAACACTTCTTAAAATCCCTTGATACATATGTACTTAGTTTACTAAATAACTTTTAAACACGGTCTCTCAAATAATGGCTTCATTTGCATCAAACTATCGTTCTATGATTTAATTAACTATACAATCACTATCTCAGATAGCTTATCTTCAAACCGAACCCTGTCGCGACATCTATTGTCAAAGGACAGCTTTATAGACATTAATCTAGAATTTAAGACCTCACTTACTTAGCATAGACTATTACGCCTATTAATTGGTCTTCTAAAATCCATTCACATGGAAAATCAAACTGTAATACTTCACCATAAAGCCTAAAAATCTTTAACACAATCTGATTCTTCAAACACCAACATTTTCAGATAATATCGAACCTTAAGTAAAGTGAGTTACAGTTTAATATTGTCTAACGCTATCTATGTGGCAGAACCGGCTTGTTTCGCGTCCGAAAAGCATCTTTTAAGCTTGTAGTTAAAGTTTAGTTTCCAATGGTGAGTTCTGGTTCGTTCTAAGACTAATTTACACTATTTGCTATCATAGAATCGCGTTTCGATTAAGAACTAAATAGATCTTTTGTATCGATGATAGCCAATTGTTCTGTCTAGGCAGATACGTGTAGTTTATGTCTTATGGTCTACAGGCCCTATAGGTACCATCAGCCAAATATGTGGTCTACCACCATAAAGTTGATAATCGTTTCCATGTCATAAAACAATAAGGCCAATAGACGTGTCTGAGGCGATAGTATAAATTTTCGGTTACAAAATATGTCTCGATCGCGTTCGCGTACAACTTGTAGCATGGTGTACGGTTGTGTCACTCTGAAGATGAGCTCTGGTTGAGTTCGAAACGCGTCAGTGTAGTGTGGTGGTGGTGATAGATGGGTTTGTGTGGTTTGTGTGTGTTCTTACAGTGTGGAGGTGGAGGAACTGCATGAACACGCATATTTTGCATAAGCTTAGCTATCGTAAGGTCGCGGGTGAGCAAGGAAATTCTTTTAGTTCACTTACACTAAGGGTATGTACTGTCAACTTGTAAGTTCGACTTTAGCGACATGTGCATTTGATAGGGACTTGTTTAAAAATTGATAGACCACTTATTTGGCTGATGGTACAGTACCATTACCATTCGTAGTAACTACGAAGTGAAAAATTCGAACTTCGTATCTTGCCGTTCCGCTGACGCTTATATTATTTAATACAAGTGTGAGAGGGACGGTACGATACGAACTTCGATTTTGTATTTCGTAGTAGCCCCCCAGGGCCGTCTTTCACCTATTAGAGGCCCTGGGCACAACATGCTGCATTCGGTAAGTAAAAACTGTACCCGTTTTGCCTTAATTATCCTTAATTTTCCATACAAAATTTATTAGCCAGTTTCGTGACGGCCCATACAACATGTATGGTTAACTGCGTCACAGAAAGATGATGGTAGCAATCCCGGCCGACCTTGCACGAGGTCCTACCACCTGCAAACATAGACAAACCTATTCGCTACTGAATCAAGACATTGGTATCCCAGTTAACTCCCGTTATATCCCAGTTGAAAACATCATTAATTTAAGATGGTCTACATTTCTTGTGTTGCGTCTGCAAACGTGAATATTAGTAGGCTATGCTTTATTTATTTATTTAGAAAACGCCTTAAAGATGACAGCTGTCACTGGTGAAATATTTTTTAAAGGTTAATGGAAAAACGTCTCAAGGTGACAGCTGTTACTCGAATAAAAGAGAAAAATAACACTGCATTGGAACTTTTAAAACAACATTATTTTGATCGTTCATCCACCATTACCTCTCATATTTCGTTTTCTAGATTTTTTTTACCGTACAACGGCAAAACCTACTAGACACTGGCAAAATTGTCCTCCAATGGACAGAGCCATATTTTTCTAAAAAACCAACCAACCAAGACTGCATTGGTTTTCGATGGATTTCGCGCTGTCATCGTTCATCCACCCGTTACTAGATATTTTTTCTACTTGGCAAAGTTGTCCTCCAATGGACAGCGCCATATTGTTCTAAAAAACAACAACAAGACTGCATTGCATTGTTATTTGTTTTTGTAAAAGATTTTAATTAAAAGAGATTGTCAAACTTGACTGGTGTTTGCTATATTTCACAGTATACTTATTACTAGTATAATTTACTTTGGTGTAGGTACATTGCTGTCAATTAAGTATAATTTTGTTTGAAAGTTAATAAAGTCTGAATTTTAGTTTATTAATTAAATTAATGTCATGGCCAAGTTACAGAAATACTTTAAATAATTTATTCAAGCAAGCCAATTCTTTTAGTTCATTTACAGAAATACGTTACTTTAACCTTCCTTTGCCGGTAACACACTGTATCTAGAGATGAAAAATAAATTAAATATTTCATTATCATTACGCTACTAGCCCCCAGAGCCTCAATGAAAAGTCAATACTGAATTTTTCCACCCACCGGTTTAGATTTTAGAGTGGGGGGCGGACGCTCGATTTTCATGAAAATTTGCACTTTAAAGTTGAATATATTTCGGCAAACAAATCACTGAATCGAAAAATCGTCTCAGCAAACCCCTAATTAAAAAAAAATACCTACCCAACGATACCCCACACTATAGTATTGGATGAGAAAAAAAAACACCCCCTCTTTACGTCTATGGAACCCTAAGAAATTTTTATTTTGATTTTTTTATTGTACCATTTGGTCGGCATAGTTTACATATATAAGTATCCGTGCAAAATTACAGCTTTCTAGCATTGATAGTCCCTGAGCAAAGCCGCAGACCGACAGACAGAGAGACATGGCGAAACTATAAGGGTTCCGCTTTTGCCATTTTGGCTCCGGAACCCTAAAAAAATGGCAAGGACAGTAAGGACTGGTAAAGATAAGAATAAAGATTAAAAAAGGAAGCTCGAAATTTCTGTCATCTATTTACTTGGCATTCCTACTTATTTACGAAAAGGCATGCGATAGACAGAGAAGCATAAAGTAGGCACGATTCTTATGCCTACACGTCACTTTTGTACGGCAGAGAAGCTTCTGTGTACTATTACTTATTCTGTGGTGATACCATCTGCAAGTTTTTTAAATTGACCGCGTTTCCAGGTTCATTTTTCATTAGCCAGACTACTGTGTCGATGAACTTTATAAACATAAAATAACATTAATTTATCTAAACATCGGTGAGGACTTCAGTGATGATGACGTCCATTTTAGGAGCCCAGTTGAGCTGGTGAATGTTGGTTCGGAAGCACTTGGCGATCTCAAGCGCTTTCATGCACAAGTCTTCGATGGCGTCGTGCGTGTTTTCACATTCGTGGAGGATGGCCACCAGCTTCGTGGCTACGTCGTCAGCTGAAATAGATTTAAGGTTTGATATTTTGTTGATTACGTGGGGTGCCCGGACAAAAATAGCTCCTCCCATTCCCATCCCGTTGGATGTAGCCTGGACAGATTCCCTCAGCTTCGCGGTCAGATTCATGCGGGTTGTTGATTATGTAGAATAGCAAGGCGACTAAGGGAAAAGTCTAGAAGACGGGCAGCAGCGTCTTCTGCGTACACCATCAGCGTAACACTGCGATTCCCAAGCCGCCGGTCAGGCCTGTCAGGCGTGGGAATAATGGCAAAAAAAAAGCATTCTGGCGTTCTAAGGGAGAGACCTTTGTTCAGCAGTGGAAGTCTTCCGGCTGATGATGATGATGATTTGTTGATATTAACGATATGAAGAAAGGATTGTGTTTAAGGGGTCTCTGACCATAGGGCTTTAAATGCAAGGTTCGATTTTACTCGCGATAACTGAGATTCACCAACACAAAGTAAGCAGTAGGTACAGAAACAACAGGTATTTAAAATTTTCCAAGGTAAGCAAATAGGCGGCCTTATTGCTTCAGAGAGATCTCTTCCAGTCCTCTTTCTCTCTTTCTTTCTCTTTCTCTCCTTTCTTTATATACTTAGTACTTTTGTTTTGTAACATTTTTAAATAACTTGCTTTCAAGCTAGCTATAACTAGATAGAATGTTGGAATAGTTTTTAGTTCCCGGATATAGACCTGTACAAAATAACTCCTGAAATATTTTATTGTATATCCTTTAAGTGAATGTACGTTCGCATTGATGGCACGTAAGTACAGTCGAACCATTTGATTCCTGACTCACCGTATAACGTTCTCACAGTAAGTGTCATAATAAATTCCCTTGTCAAGCAATGCTATATCACTGGTTCTTTCTACAAAGAGTTCCACAGTGGGTCACGATTTAGTTCATTCCAGTGTACTCGTACACTAGGCTATGTAAGCCAATCAAATGATTAGGAGTCGAAGTGGTTATGGCCGAAATCAGTTGTGCCATCATTATCCTTGAAGTAATAGGCATACCCACCAGCTCCATGTTTTACAGCAAAGTCCTCGGCGTTTCCATGATGGATCTTGCCACTGGTGTCGATGAGTTCAAGCTTCTTGCTCATGCAGACGATGGCACAACCAGTGTCTCTCTTGAGGAGGGAGTAATCCTCCTTCCAGTAGTGGTAGAAGTCGTTGATGATGTCGTCTGGGAGATTCAGCTGGTGGTGTTTTGAATTTATCAGAGATAGGTTAAAATAAATGTAAAAGTATTTTGATAGCGAACCTAAAGTTATAAGACTTGTTTCTAATTTTTATTAATTAACATTTCAAGTGCTGAAAATACACATGAAATAAGAATGTTTGTTACTCTTTCAGGCAATAACTACTTAAATTTTAAAATAATACAGCTCGTACATCATAATTATATCTGAATAACACATAGGCTACTTTTTATCCCGTTATTCCTACGGGATTAGGATAAAATCTTAAAATCAACCGCTGGATTCAGGGTCATGCAATTTGGTACGGTTGTTTTAAAGGTAACGTCAGTAAAGACCACGACGTTTTTTTTGGAATTTCCCCTTCAGAATTTAGTAAAATACTTACCGGTAAAAGTAAAGTAAAATATTTCAATTCAACTGAGACCACAGCATATAACTTTCTAATGATTTTCGCGAGCGAAGTCGCGGGAAAGACAAGCCTTCTTAATAATTATAAATGCGAAAGTTTGTGAGTATGTTTGTTACATCTTCACGCTGAAACGGCTGGACGGATTCGGATGAAATTTGCCAAATAATTAGTTTATAACCTGAGTCACCCTGAGTTAAAACATAAGACACTTTTTATCCCGATATTCCCACGAGATAGGGATAAAATCTCGAAATAATAACCGCTGGGCTTAGAGTCACGAAATTTGGTATTTAGGTAGCTGGACGTATGCAATAACACATAGGCTACTTTTAAACCCGATATTCCCACGGGATGGAAAGAAAGAAAGAAAGAAAATAATTTATTTATAACAGCAATGACACATAATTAGTAAAAATAACAATAAGAAATGTTCCAATAAGAATGGTTGTGTTGGGATAGGGATAAAATCTTGAAATTTCAACCACTGGATTTAGAGCCTTGAAATTTTGGACAGTTGTTCTTAACACAACACAACCTCAATGAAGACCACGATATAAATTTTGGGAATTCTTAGTGGAATTTTGTCAAATCCCGGAATTTCAATTGCAACTATCAGATCGCATAGTTTACGCGTGCGAAGCCGCGGGTAAAAGCTAGTATTATCATAAAACTTAAATCTTGTTCACCTCTTTCTTGCATTCGTCGAGTACTTTAAGGAAACCTGATGTAAGATCTTTCATCGTATCCGCCGAGGAGTCTATCTCACTCACGCCTATCGCCAACGCCACAAGAGCGACAAGGATCGTCAAACGAGCCATTTGTGATCGCGAGTCTTCACAAAAAGTGGTGAGGATGGCACGAATCACCGTATATAAACGATGTTAAAGTACCGTTTAGTTTCTAATTGTTGGTTGGTAGTTGGTTGATTAAGTGTTGATTATTCTTTTAATTGATGGTTTAATACCTACTATGTCGGTAGTCAAGGTTATAAACAACGTGTGTTTAGTTGCTATCATAAAAATCCTGACCTGACCTGATACCTAACTATCTACATTTGTTATTTAATTTATAGTTAAGTAGTTCACTTGTTTATCTAATCATGTATAAATGACGTGCCAATTAATAGGGGTGTTACAAGTTTGACCGCTATGTGTGTCTGTCTGTGGCACCGTAGCACTTAAATGGGTAAACCAATTTGAATGCGGTTTTTTTATTAAAAGTTGGAAAACCCCCGACTTTGTCACTTCAAAGTTCAATATCTCAAAAACAGCTAAACCGATTTTGACGAAATATGTCTAAGAACCATCGACATGAGACCTTATTTCAAATAAAAAAAAACGCATTGAAATCGGTCCACCCGTTTAAGAGCTATGGTGCCACAGACATACAGACACATATAGCGGTGAAACTTATAACACCCCTCTTTTTGCGTCGGGGGTTAAATAGTTGTTTCTGGTACTCGCTGGCCGCTGCTGCTTTATCTTTGTGGTGTAGGTATAATAAAGAGTTATTGTGTTGTATTGTATTATTGTAAATATCGTCAACCAAGTCCCTTTATCCATGTAGGGCGAAGCTTTCCGGCTGCATCTGTAGCATCATGACGTGGCCGCGGAAGCACTGCGCGTACGCCAGTGCGGAGGCGCACCCCTTGGCCGCAGCCGGGCAGTGGGTAGCCATTGCTTCTGCTAACTTCTTCACTGTATTGTCATCTACATAACAAACAATTTAAAGCTCGCTATATCGTACCATACCATTGTATTCGCCTTGTGCAGTTAAACAAACTGGATCATGTCATCATCATCATCATCATCAGCCGGAAGACGTCCACTGCTGAACAAAGGCCCTTAGTACGCCACAATGAACGACAACTCGCCACTTGCATCCACCGGTTTGCATCCACCCGCAACTCTCACGATGTCGTCAGTCCACCTGGTGGGAGGCCTGCCAACGCTTCGTCTTCCGGTTCGTGGTCGCCACTCGAAGAATTTTCTCCCCCAACGGTTATCTGTTCTTCGAGCGATGTGGCCCGCCCAATGCCACTTCAACTTGCATATTTTCTGGTTCTTTTCCGGTTCATGTAAAGTTCAAGAAATATGAAATGGTAACTTGTTAATGAAGCTTACAGATGGTCAATTCATATTTCCTGGACTATACCAGGGCAGAACCCTTTAATACTCAATTTCAAAGGTTCTATCCTGGTACGATTATTCATACATATCTATTGCTATAGCTAGTGGTTTAGGTTAGGTTCCTTGAATTAGAAGGAAAGCACTAGCCGCGCCAGGACATCTAGTTTTGTCTATATAATGTACTGACTCGTCAGCTAGGCAGATCAGGGGATGACCCAATGGTGTTCATGAGTAGCGTCACATGATCCCATAGCTTTCTGGCGATGACTGATGAGGATCAGGAACTATATTCTCCTGGGCAACAAAAAAAGAGTTGGGCGCTGAAGGAAAATTTGGCCCAGATTGCCCGATTTGTGGCCTAGACGTTGGTGAAATTAAACCGAAATCGAATCGAATCAGATGGCCATTGGGGCCGTAAAGTTCTCGAGTGGAGACCACGGATCGAGAAATGCAGCGCAGGACGTCCACCAAAGAAATGGACGGATGACCTGGTTAAAGCCGCGGGTTTTACGGTGGATGCAAGCTGCTGCTAACCGAAGCAACGGAGATCTATGGGATAGGCCTATGTCGAACAATGGACGTCCTAAGACTGAGATGATGGCGTTGGTGGATGATGATTGTCAATAAAACCATAATAATTATGGTTAAATATGATTTAAATAAAACATTTAAATTAAAAGAGTTACCAGCTCCGCATGCCTTTAAAAAAGCAACGCCATTTGGTATTGATAGGTTGCCATCAGAGTCGAAGATTTCAAGTCTTATAAAGACGCATTCCAACAGGCACCCAAGCTGAGGGGTCGGATTGAAATCATCGTCCCAAAAGTGCCGTATCTGGTCGACAATGTCTCTTGGCGTTCCGTTCTAAGACAAAAACAGAGCTCGATTAACATGTTCCTACGCCCTATCCAGACTCTCCACGAGGCTATACGAAAGAACCCGAGTACGAGAGTGAGGACGGCGCGCTCGTGTCCGCTCGTCTTCCCTATGGCCTCGCTTCGTTGTCGCTCGGCTTTGTGTCGGTTTTTCGGGCTCGAGTCAAAGGAGAGAGGAAAGTAGACGGAATGGGAGAGGATGGCTAGCACTCCTGCAGCTTCCACTCACCAAGACTCGTGCCGAGAGCCTTTAGGAGGTGCCTCGCTAGAGTCTGGATGAGGCATAGAGTATTAGGGTACACCAGTGATGAATGGGAGTCCGTGTTTCAACGTTGTCATTTCTTGCACTAAACGTAGCTATCAGGTCGCGGGTGAGCAAAGTAAGGCTGCGTTCAGATACGGCGGGAATCGCGTGGTTTTAGCACACCGTCTCTTTCTCAAGCAATACTCTGAAAAGAGATGGTGCGCTCAAAACCTTACCAAAACCTTAACCTCCTTATTGACAAGACGGCTACATTCTTCTTTATTTTCTTTGTATATTCAATCCTCGGCCTCACTCTTTTTCGCTTCCCTTTCACTTTTCCTAAAACCCACAGTCATGGAGAACCTTGGAGTCTATATCCATCAGGACGTCTTTCTGTTGATTATTATAAGATGAGAACTGGTACCTTGATCATGCAATGGTGTACTGCAACCCCAATCTGAATCGACATCTGTTTCATTACTTGATTATTTGGTTTAACTTCTCGGCACAGAAACAAAACACTTAACAATATTTTGGTGAAACCCATTTTTACCATGTTTCTGTTCTTAACAGCCGCCTGTTGTTAATTCACAATTGATTTCACACGATTTATTGGTAGTTTGTAACATTGTTAGAATTAAACGCGACTTGTTTCAATTATAAGTTAATATGTACAGATGTAACACTTCGTTTAAGTCGCTCAACATAATCAGGTCCAATTTTAAGTATCCAAATTGTCTAATAAAAAGCAAAATTAATAAAAAATACACGACCAGTTAAGATAATTAATTATTAGCAGTAAAACAGCGTAAAGGTCCTTAATTTATTTTTATTTTTTCAAAGTCTATAACTAATCCGTATTTAATACATTTTTAATGCCTCTCTTATGTTAAGTTATGTTTCACGTCATAACCACTTGTCAAATTTGTTTATTTTACAATTAACAATGAATGTGGAGCCACAACGCACAGATAATTCACAAGTCAATCTCCTGTATGTACTTCACTTTTCAGACCAACTATCGGCGGTCGCTGTAAGGTTGTCAACTATGGCTTATGCACCAAAAAAGTAGTGGCACTCGTTCTAGTTGTTTGATTTTTTGTTAAGAATGAAACGGGAAGAATGGAAATATAAATTAATAACTACAGAAAATATCTTGCGACGATTTCGTTATTGGCGAAATTCACGATTATTTAATTTAAACAACCGTCCACAAACAGTTATAATAATTTTTTTTGTTGCTCTATTATTGCACAAAAAGTTCACAGACGCGTGTCTCAAGCGGATGGCACTGGCGCTCGCACTGGTCCCAACCGGTCCGAGATATCGTGTCCGTGAGCAGTGTCTAGGTGTGCGTTGCTCAAGCGCACTTGTATGGAGATTGATTTCTGAACTATCTGCGTTTTGCGGTGAAGCTACTATATGCAAGAAACAAGAATTTATTTTCGAAAAATTAGTTTTTTTTTTCAATTTTGCGAAAGTTAATAATGAACTGAGTCGTCTGCCGAAGTTAACGGATATCAAAAAATCACGGTGTATTATAGGTATTAAGCTCTGCGAGTATTACTGAACGACATAGGGTAATACACCAAATCCATTCACTCCACGTAGGGTGAAGCTGTCCCCTACCGTGACCTTCTCCCTGTTAAAGTACTGTTCGCGAAAGCACATAATGTATGCACGCGCACCGTCGCATCCCACAGCCGTGCCCGGGCAGTCGTTGGCCATGGTAATTGCCACCCGCTTCATGGTTTCGTCATCTACAGAAAAAACGACAATTTAAAGATCTTTGCTCTGGGGACACTTAACTACTCCGAAATATTTTATACCGAATTTGCTAATTCCGATTTTCAAAACTCCGATTTTCACAATTCCTAAGACATACAATTCCAATTACTTAAAAACACGAGATTTATTTTCCCGAATTTCAAAATATCTTTTTTTTCCGATTTTTTTAACTCCGAAGAATAAAGAACACGAAATGGCCCGAAGTATAGTATTTCGATTATCAATTTTCCGAAAATACATCGCTGATTCGGAAATATGACATTCGGCAAAATAAACTTCGTGGTTTTAATAATCGGATTATTAAAATCGGAATTTATTATTGATCGGCGTAATGATGTTCGGAATTTATAAAAACGGTGTTTTAGCTATCGGAATTCGTATTTTTGACATTTTGGATTATTATTGAGTCGGACTTTTTATTGTTCGGTGTATTCAAATTCGGAATTTTGAAAATCGTAATTTTAAAACCTTAGATATTTTTGATTTTCGGATTTATAAAAATCGGATTTATGAAGAATCGAAATAGTCATATTAGGAGTTTTACAACATTGGGAATTATAAAAATCGGTAAGTAATTTGAAATAACTGATTCTGACATTCGGAATTAAATTTTTCGTATTTATGTGTGTGTAGTGAAATTTACCACGAGCTTTACGGTGAAGGAAAACATCGTGAGGAAACCTGCACACACTTGTGAAGTAATTCAATGGTATGTGTGAAGTTCCCAATCCGCACTGGGCCCGCGCTAAGCAGATCTATAAGACGAGCGTGAATGGGAACGTTGGAAGAGGAAGGCCTAGACGAACGTACCACGATCAAATCGAGGACGTTCTGAAGAAAGGTCGGGTCAGGAGTACTCTAAACCGACGTGCATGCATGAAAAGATTGATGAATGTAGAGGAAGCGAGAGTTGTATGGCAGGATCGTAGCAAGTGGAAGGATGTAGTCTCTGCCTACTCCGTTGGGAAAGAGGCGTGATTTTATGTATGTATGTATTTATGTAACAAAAAAAGGTTAAACGGAACCTGACTCGGGTATCCACGTTCTTGGCCTAGACTTTGGTAAAGTTATCAATTCGATGGAACCATGTTTAAATCAATATTTAAATATACCTAACAATGAAATTGAAAGAGTTACCAGCTCCACATAATCTTAAAAAGAAGAAGCTCATGCGTGGTGGTGATATGCCGCCACTGAAGTTGATGATCTTAAGTCTTCTTAAAATACATTCAAACATGCATGCAACTGCAGTATCTGGATGAAAAGTGTCTTCCCAAAAGTGACTTATTTCATCTTCAAGTTCCCATGCTAATCCCTCCTAAGACAAAGAATAAAGCTCGGTTAGCACGTCCCCTCTCATGGTGATAAAGCACGCATCTTCTTGCCAGCAGTCCGTGCTTCCATGGCACCATGAAGTCATAGTTTCGGATGCTACCAATATTGTGTCATGTAAAATGCTTCATAGTTGCCCTAGCTAGTAATATGTACAGTTCGTTAATTGTTTAAAATCTAAAATTACTAAATTATACGGTAGCTTCGATCTAATCTAAACTACTCGAACCGTGCCTGGCTTATAATCGCAAGATGAACCGTTTACTTTTGTATCTAAAACGATTATTGTTTGAATACCTGTCTGCTAATTATGCTGACGACTCATACCTTTTCCACGCAATATCGTGCTTCAACTCTAAGCACATTTGAAATTCGATCCATAACTTCCTGATTTGGCTTCACTTCTCGGCACAGAAACAAAACACTCAACAATATTTTTGTGAAACCCATTTCTACCTTGTTTTTGCTATCAACTACCGCTTGTCGTTGATCTAAAACCGATTTTACAAGATTTATCGGTAATGTTTATAGTATTGTTATAATTTGAAACTGCTTGTTATAGTTGTAAGATGCCGAAATGTTTCGGATAAAAAATAAAACACCTTTTATTTTCAGATATAGGCACTTTTATTATGGTTGACACATATCTATGTACATAGTGATGCTATAAAGACGAGAGGGCGAGACTGAGTTTGAATCAAAACTTCTAATGAATAACCCTCACAGAGGTTTTCAGGCAATTGCGCCCAATCGTCCTGAAATATTAATTTCAATACCATTAGGTAGATAGCAACGGAGGAGATGGCAAAATGATTTAGACATATGTATGCAAAAGAATTGGCTTGACATTTTAACAGGTCGGGACATGTAAAATTCAAGTCGCCTTTGCACAGCACCGGGATATTAAGTATATAGGCTAACAAAAATTGGCTTTTTGGAAATATAGACACCTGGCTTTAGCTTTTGTGATATATCTGTTCCTCTTGTTAGCGTGAGACGCTTCGGTTGGTGATATTCGTAGATCCATGCTCGGCGAAGCTTTTTGGTTCCATGTGCATGCTCATGACGGTAGAGCGGAAGCACATTGCATACGTCATCACGGCGGCACATCCCTTTTCCGCGGGGAGGCAGGTTTTAGCCGTTGCATCTACCAACTTCATTGCTGTATCTTCATCTACATAACACACGATATTAGCTGCGTTACCAACAGAGATGTTCAAGGATGTGTTCCGAGGAGTTTGTCAGTAACCAATAGAAACGCTTCATTTACCTATCCTCCCTTTAGCTCAGCGGAGCGAGGATAGGTACTTAAATGAATCGTTTATATTGGTTCAGAACAAACGCAACCTCGTACACCTCCAGTGAAAACAGCTGTAAAGGTCTTTGCTCTCTACCATATCATGATTGCTATTGTCTCGACGTCGACAATAGTATTGCTTTTTGTTTAGGTACCTAAAGTTAGGTTAGTAATTTATTTGAAAACAAGCAATTCGCCTCGGCTTCGCAAAAAGAAGGTCTCTAATCAAGGGCACTTCACACGCATTTTTCAGCTCCATCTCCCAAAAACTATACCCACGTGAAGCCAGTGCGCGTTGACAATGCATTATTTGATAAGATTAAAATTGTTCAATTTGTAATATCTTTTGAATGGAATGTCGGATTTGAATAATTCAAAAAGTAATCTACCTACGGGTAATGAAACAATCATAAATATGAAATGATTTACTTAGATAAAAATGAATAAAAAGGTATGGATAATAATGGTCTAATTTTGGTCGGCATTTCCATCAACTTTTAAAATGTAAAAAAGTAGTTATATTGACATAACTACAATAGTTCGACATATTATGATATTGAAAGTTTTTAGTAGATTTTGATATATTCTTTAATATTCTAGAACATGTTTTTGTTCTGTCATCAATAATTTCGGCAGCGCATGCGATGAAAGACATTTTATGGGTAATTTTTAACACTGGGTTATATTACTAAAGTTTTAGTACGGATGCTTAATTTTTTCTCGTAATAAATATAACTTTTGTCACTTTGAGATAATGTCTGTCTAATGGTGAAAAAAAAAATTGAAATCGGTCCAATAGCTTTTGAGTTTTTTCGTAACAAACATCCAAAAATACAAACATACAAATCTTTTCTCTTTATAATATTACTATAGATATAGTTATTTTACGACAAGTGGGGAATCATACCATGATCGGACTAGCAATGTGTCAGGCAAAAATATATTCTTTGTATCGAAAAGTACGTGTATGTGACTATGCCCACTAGCGTTCCGTAACCAACCGTCGCCGTCGCCGTCGCGTTTCATGTACGCGTTTGACATTTCGTTCCTTATTACGGTCATAGCTAATAGGTCTGCAGGTGGTAGGACCCTGTGCAAGGTCCGCCCGGATTGCTACCACCATCTTGCTCACTAATCCTGCCGTGAAGCAGCAGTGCTTTCACTGTTGTGTTTCCGCGTGTAAGACTGCCGGTAAAATTACTGGCACTTGAGGTATCCCATCTTAGGCCTCTAGGTTGGCAACGTATCCGCAATACCCCTGGTGTTGCAGGTCTCTATTGGTCTCGGCTGGGAAGAGCTGGAAGAAGCCGCGCAAGATCGAGCCAAATGGAAAACTCTTCTACGAGCCCTATGTCCCTAGTGAGGGATAACAGGATCACATCATCATCATCATCATGGGTGGTGGTGATCTTTTACCATCAGGAGACCCACTTGCTCGTTTGCCATCCAGTCGAATAAAAAAAATATATTTCAATATTGGTTTCCTTTGTTTCTGTTGATACTATCGATGATTTCACTGACGTCTAGGCCATGAAGGTGGCAGTCTGGGCCAGATTCACTCACTCACAACCTCTTTTTTTTATCACGACCTGATATTCATAGCCACAAGGAAGTGATGGGGTCATGGGAAAGCCACTAAACCCTGGGACAGGAGGTAACACCCAGGGGCGTCGCGAGTCTTAGGGGCGTCATAAGCGTAACACTCAACCTACAACACCGTACCTCTTTTTTTTATTCGACTGGATGGCAAACGAGCAAGTGGGTCTCCTGATGGTAAGAGATCACCACCACCCATAGAGACCTGCAACACCAGGGGTATTGTAGATGCCTTGCCAACCTAAGGGCCTAAGATAGCCTGAAGAGTTATTTCACCGGCTGTCTTCTCCAGGCAGAAACACAACAATGCAAGCACTGTTGCTTCACGGCAGGATCAGCGAGCAAGATGGTGGTAGCAATCCGGGCGGCCCTTGCACAAGGTCCTACCACCTGCAAAAATGCAAATAAAATATTAAAATTGAAAAGGTTACCAGCTCCACATGATTTTAAAAAACCGACGAATCTTTTTACTGACAGTTTGCCTGCTGAGTTTATGATCTTAAGTTTTTGTAAGATGCATTCCAACAGGCACCCAATTTCAGGGGTTGGTTTGAAATCATTGTCCCAAAAGTGCCTTAGCTGCTCAGCAACTTCCCTCGGGATTCCCTTCTAAGATAAAAACTGAGCTCGGTTAACACATTCCTCATCAGGTTAATGATCAAGTACATAACTTCTTGCCAGGAATCCATGTCTACTAAAGTTAAATAAGTTTAGAGAAATGGTCTTAAAATAAATTCCACGCATGCAAGCAAGCGTACAAATATTATTCCGAATCAAAGCGTATAACAGCCTTGTTTAAAATTGAACCTGTCCGATGTAAGGATTAGAAATAAGTAGGTAACCTACAGCCATGACGACACCGGATGGCGAAGTGGCTAGAGAACCTGACTACGAAGCTTGAAATCCCGGGTTCGAATTCCGGCCGGGGCAGATATTTGTATGAATAATAAAAATGTGTGTTCTCGGGTACTGGATGTTTAATATGTATTTAATTATTTTATCCGCTACCAAGTATCCATAGTACAAGCATTGCTTAGTTTGGGACTAGGTCAATTGGTGTCAATCAAGTGTCCCAAGATTATATCGTTTGCTTGTCATAAAACAATAATGCCAATAGACGTGTCTGTCAACTTGAAAGTTCTACTTTAGCGACATATTCATTTGATAAGAACTTTTTAAAAATTGATAGATCACTTATTTGGCTGATGGTACCTGGATAATGTAGTTTAATTTTTACCCGACTGCGAAGAAGTATGTCTATTCCTATGTCCTCTCGTAACTACTCAACGGCTGAACCGATTTTGATAAATGATACGTCATTGGATTCGCCTTAATGACGCAAGTGACACTGGGTACATGAAATTCTTAAAAAAAAAAATTGCGGATTTTGGCGCCAAATTGTATGTTTTCATGCAATAATTTTTATTTAAACCTATCGAGTCTGGTATCAAATGAAAGCTAATAATTAGCCCATTCTAAAAATACATTGGTTATAATCGTTTTAATATACCATTTTCACAGAAAAGTGTGAAATAAAACAATAAATTTAAAAAATCTAAATACCCGACTGCCTTAAAAAATACTAAATAGAAGAAAACTAGCTAACTTAAAGTTCAACAGTCAGTACCCATTTAAATCGTGACGCTCAAAAATTATTACCTCATGGGTCCCGACTGTTGAAGTTTAAGTTAGCTACTTATTGTTACTAGCCCACTAGACTTGTTTTCTTCTTTTTAGTATTTTTAAGGTAGTCGGGTTTTTTGATTTTATTAATTTATTATTAGTACGTGCATTAAAGTGTTTACAGACATAACTACTAACACACGAGTAATAATTATCTCTATTATTAAATCGATTACCTACTCGCTAACATAATATGTCCCGACTGTGGTATATCTATATATAGGGGTCTAAGTAAAGTACAATTCAATAGAATCTGTCAATTTTCTACATATTTAAGACACCCTATCGTGGGCACACTTGATTATATATGTCCCTGTTGTTGCAATTATCATCTAAAAGGAATCAAAAAAGAATAACAGTCACATCACAAAGCCTTAGGCAGCTCGGTGTTTATATTAGTAGGCTGGAAGTGTGTACAGGCTTGTCAGATTCTATTGAATTGGAGTTTAGATATGAACGAACTAAAATTTAAAATAAAAATGCTTTTTCCTGTGAGATAAATTGCTTTTTTTATCATCATCATCATCATAAGCCGGAAGACGTCCACTGCTGGACAAAGGCCTCCCCCTTAGAACGCCACAATGAACGACAACTCGCCACTTGCATCCACCGGTTTCCCGCTACTCAAATGTCAAATGTCCATGTCACACTCGTGCCGGTTATCGTTGGGAACGATGCACTCGAAGTCGTTGACCACTATGTTTACCTTGGACAAGTTGTCCAGTTGGGTAGGTCCAACTTCGACAAAGAGGTCGCCCGAAGAATCCAACTCGGATGGGCAGCGTTCGGGAAACTTCGTGATGTCTTCTCGTCCAATATTCCGCAGTGCCTGAAGACTAGTCTTCGACCAGTGTGTGTTGCCAGTGATGACTTATGGCGCTGAGACGTGGTCCTTGACTGTTGGCCTCTTAGAGAGGCTCAGAGTCACGCAACGAGATATGGAGAGAGCTATGCTTGGAGTTTCTTTGCGCGATAGAATCCGGAATACGGAAATTCGTCGAAGAACTAAAGTCACTGACATAGCTGGAAAAATATTTTTTTTATATCACGGGACAATTCACACCAATTGACCTAGTCCCAAAGTAAGCTTAGCAAAGCTTGTGTTATGGGTACTAGCAACGGATAAATATAATTATATAGATATAGATAGGTACATACTTAAATACATATTAAACATCCAACACCCGAGAACAAACATTCGTATTTTTCATACAATTATCTGCCCCGACACGGGAATCGAACCCGGTACCTCAAGCTTAGTAGTCAGGTTCTCTAGGCCATCTGGTCGTCTAAATACGCAAAGGTAAGTGGTATCAGTGATTAATACGCAAAAAATCCAAATCAACCGTGTAGAATCATACCTTTTCCACGCAATATCTTGCTACAACTTCAATCTGCAACGACATCTGTCGCATAACCTCCTCATGTGGCTTAACTTCTCGGCACAGAAACAAAACACTCAACAATAGTTTGGTGAAAACCATTTCTATCTTGTAACTGTTGTCAACTACCACCTGTTGTTAATTTAAAATTGATTTCACAAGTTTAAATGGAAATTTTTATAATCATTGTTAGGATTTGATGCGGCTTGTTTCAATTATAAGTACGTCTCTCTTACGCTGCGTCTCATTTGAGACAAACTTCGCGGGTGGCTGGTTCTGCGGCTGAAACTGCTGCAAAGTTGCAACATGCGAAGTATTCTGCCTTGGACCCGGTGTACGATTTTGTGTCGGTTGTGGTGGAGACAGCGGGGCTCTGGGTTTCGGAGGCCCTTGATTTGTTTAGAGACTTGGGTCGTCGTCTCAGGGATAGGGGGTGCGATCCCTGGTCTGGATCGTGGCTGGTTCAACAGGTGTCCATTGCTGTACAGCGGGGCAATGCTGCCGGGATAATGGGGACTTTTGAACCGGGTGCAATGCAGGAAGGGGATTTTTAGGTTAGTTTATTATTTTTTTCTTCTTTTTGACTATATAATTAGTATTTTGTTAATTTAATGACCTTGGTTAGTTTAATTTTATTTTGTTTTATTGGGTTATCTATTTTTTGCCTGAAAATTATATGCTATAATTCCATTATCCCGAAGTTCATATGCCCGAATGTTTCGTTTACTAGAAAATTTATATGATATATTCTTATTTTCCCGAAAATTATATGCCATAATGATACGAATGCAATACGTATTGTTTTCAATATTATTATGTGCAATAATATTATTTAATAGAATATTCAAACGCCATACTAAATGATTAGTGTTTATTTTTCCTATTACTAATCTATCTATTATATTTATTATCTGGGCTGCAATAAAAAATACCTAACCTGAAGCTAACCTATCAGAGTCGCTTCTGCTCCGAACCGTCTTGCTCGCTCGCTTCGCTCGCTCGCACAAATCAAATGTCGCAATTTTAACCTAACCTAACCTATCTGGGTAAAATTTACCTAATTCAAAGGCTTATTTGATGGATAGGATTTATCAGTATATAGTGTCGATACTCACCGTTTACATGGATGGCAAATGACATTATGGCATGTGATACTTATGGCTTACAATGATTATGAAAAATGAAAATATTGAAATTAATATTATGGGAAACAAAGATTCTGTTATTTGATTAATATGGTAAACAATGAGTAGTGCAAATGAATTTATATGAAACAATATTATGGCGGTTGAATATTATATCACATGAAATTCGGGAAAATTAAATTCGGGCAAGTAAAGGTATACCTTTTTATTGTTTGATTTAATTTAGTTTCATTTAATTATAATTTTGTAATTTTTCACTTATTGTAACACTTTGTGTATTGTTTGACAAATAAAGTTAATTATTATAAGTTGATATGTACAGATGTAGCACCCCGTAGTCGCTCAGCATAATCTTGTCCAATGCATGAATGTTTATATTGTCTTAAAATGAATCCGAAATATTTCTAAAGGTAATCAAGAACGTGACCGAATGCCCCTTTGAATGTTATTTCCCGAGATTTATTTTATTTATTTTTAGCCGTGGTTGACAAAAGGTTTTCATAATCACTGTTTTAAATGTGTCTAAGGCGTGACTACGTGTAAGTCAAAGGTTTTGATAGAATAAAACTTTACAGCAATGTTCAGTCAAGCTTGTTGGGTATGGTACCCTTACATCACGTCTTAGGTACCGTCACTTGGCTTGACGTCAGATAACAGCGTAGGTGTCATGCATCATCACGAGGGACAGCGCATCTTCTGTAAGGTTGTATAATTCACCTTTTCGTATCCTAAAATCGGTCGGAGCAGGACAAACCTCTAGGCATAAGTAACCTTTGTATTCTTTAGTAATTAAACTCGTTTATTGTACTTCGCATATCATTTAATCTCCTTCCCCTGATTCGTTCGAAAGATTCGTTCTTATTTCAAATTAGAAAATAGTAATGGAATTTCATGCAACATTACTGGCTATTTATGGTATACTGCCAATTAAGAAAAACGTAGTTCGTTAATGTGTATTTACTTTTTATCTCTTATTTGACTAGATTAATTAATTAAATTAAATCAGGTATTAAATATAATAAACAATGATTGACATTTATTGTGAATAATTTATTTATATAACCAATTAATAAGGTATCGACATTTTTATTAAATCAAATCATCTCAAGATTTTTATAATTAAAAAATGTCCACAGTTATGCTACAAAAAGAATTTCCCGAATTTCCGAATTAATTTCAAAACATGTTAAGTATACAGCAACTTAGGATAGGTATGGTGGGATGATTTGGGCATGTATACAAGAGAACTGGCCTGACATTGTATCAGACTGGGAGATTGGATTTAACAAAGGGTTTGCACAGCTGCAGGATATTATAATTTAAGCTATTAAAATTGTTTTTTTTTTACCTCATTTCCTCTGCTCAAATTATGCTCACGTTATCTCTATTCATCTTAAATATTAACTGTGAATATCAAGCGTCTCAATTCGTTTTCAGTGCGGACATGCCGCTACGGGAACAATTTCAAGTACTGGCGGCGAAAGCACATAGCGTATTCAAGAGCTTGATCGCATCCTTTGACCGTGTACGGGCAGTTGGCCATGGAGTCTTTTAACTGTTTCTCTTTATCCGCATCTACACAAGAAATGACTATTGAAAAATAATTGGTCAATACACCGTACCATACCATCATTGCAATCGTCCCACTGCATGTTCATGAGTTGCTACTTATCTATTGCTATGTATTCATTTCCCCTCATGGGCCACCATGTATCTAAAGAGATACACCAAAGGGTGAAGATAAAGATGCAGAATAAAATTAATACCATATGCGTTAATTATTATAATGAAAAAATTATAGTTTACTGTTTAGGTAGAGGCTGTTGTATAGATTTTTTTCTCAAACATCCAAGGAAATATCGTCCTTATTTTCGTAATCATAGAACGCCAAGAACGTCAGGTTTTCACGGGATACCCGTAAAAGTAACAAATTTGGAGTCAAAAAGACTCCACAAAAAAACAATCATAATGTAGAACCTTATTAAACCAATATTTAAAATTAACAAAAAGAACTGAAAGAGTTACCAGCTCCAATTTCCAGATAAAAATCTTGGCATCTGCTAATATCAAAATTGCCGTTAGAGTCCACGATCCCATAGCTTTGTAACATGCATTCAACCAGGCACCCAGTGTCAGGAGCTGGTTTGAAATCCTCGTCCCAAAAGTGCTCTCCCTGCTCGGCAACTTCCTTTTTAAATCCGTTCTAAGACAAAAATAGAGCTCGATTAAGGCAGCGTTTCCACCAAAGATGTGCGAACGAAAGTACGATGCGAGGAATGTGTTTGTCATGAACCAGTAGAAATGCTTATTTTCCTTATCTTTTAGCTCTGGTGGAAACAATTTAGAGGAGTGATTTAAATGTTACAACCTTTAATACAAATTGAGTATTTTGCTGTGCTATTAGTAACTGATATGAATTCGTATTATTTTTGGGTAAAGAAAGTATATTATTTTTTGATTTAAATTCCACCCATTTTATTACAAGCTTTTATTTCGTTTCACCTGTTCTGTTTAAGTAGCAATTTATTTATAAACAAATAAATAAAATATATACAATAATTAACAGAAATAAATAAAAAATAACTAAAACTAACTTACTTTAATCCTAAAAATCTATATTTACAAATATCACCCAAGTTTGAAAGTACTACAGTACAGTAGTACAGTAGTAGTAGGTTTGTAGTAAACTGTCTCACAGTTTGGCGAACATTTAATTTAAGGTACAATGTATTTGCATTTTTTATTTAAATAAATTGAAAAAAAAAACATCCATATTTATATCAGTCTCTAGAATTTAACACAACAGTTAACAGTTGATAAACACACGCTTTCTTATAATGACGAGGTTATCCTGAAACTAAAGCATTCTTACTACATACATGTGACAAAATGTTACTTAAATTAATTTTTCCTTTTAAGTTCATTTATTTTTTCTAATAAAAGTTTGTTTTAACTAGGTTTAAATTCTTTTATTTAATTAGAAACCGCATTATAATATAAAGGGACCTATTTGAAAGTAAATCCTCCATAGATGCTGGGAAGTCTACCGGAAACGGACAATTAGTTAGAGGAAGCTATATTCTCTGGGTAGTACAGAAGGGGTCGTGGTGGCGATCCTTAGGGAAGATCTACGTGCATTAAATAAAACGTCTTCCTGCTTATTTTGTTGATTATAACTCATACCTTTTTTACGCAGTGATTGGCTACTTCTTGACCTTTAGTCATTATGTTTTCCTTCAGATCTTTGCCTGCCATAACTGCTCGACAAAGAAACAAAACACTCAATAATATTTTTGTGAAAATCATTTCTACCATATTTCTGTTATCGACTACCGCTTGACTTCAATTTACACTTGATTTCAGAAGTTTATTGGTTTTTTTTATTGCATTGTTAGGATTTACTTGGCATGCTTCAATTATAATAAGGCTCCGTTTCCACCAGAGATTGTGCGAGGATGTGTTGCGAGGAATATGTGTTTCATTAACCAATAGAAACGCTTCATTTACATGAGCTCTGCTCTCGCTTCTATTGGTTGCTGCAACTTTGCCTAGATTTTCGTTTTTTTTTTCAAATAACTGTGGAGGTATTCATATCGCTAAATAGTAGAAAGTGCTTCGATCACTTTGATAAATAGAACGTCAATTGGACGACTAATTACTGGATATAACAACATTTAATATAATTTAATTGGATATAATCACTCAAAGGACATAATAAACTTTTGGTATAACAACAATCAGTATAATTTCACGGCGTATACCTAATGTTCAAATAGTATAATACATTTTTGATATAACGTTTATTGGATATAATGTATATTGGATATAAGTATTAGTGGTATAATGTTTTGTAAGATATATATTTTTTTTCGGTTGCAATCTGTTTATAATATGTACTTATTTTTGTTATATTTATTTATTAAAAAAACTATAGTATTATACAAAAGAGTCGGTTCTGGAGCTTCACCTGCCGCTGCCGCGGCACGCTCGCTTCGCTCGCTAGGCTCGCGCGCTTTAAGGTCACAGTTCCACCTAACACTCCTCCTCGCTTCGCTCGTCGTCCAAAAATTACCTAACCCAAAGTACATCAAATCGAATTAAGAAATAAGTTTGGTTTTTAAGATAAATTGCATTATATCAAATGAAAATTATATCAATTCTTGTTAAATCCTATCCACAATGTCAAACTGTACAACACCTCAAAAATCACACCTGCGACCGCTGACTTTTGTTTCGCCGTTGACAAAAAACCGTTGGAGTTACAAGAGGAAAACAATAAAAAATGTTTGCTTCGATAAACGAACGTGATACTCATGTAGATAAAAGTTTAAAAACCTATAAGGAAGCTGTTACTGTTATCGTCTCTAAACCAAATCAGGCAATATTGTAACCAGAAGGCAAAGTTGAAGCAGTTTACGGCACATCTCTGATGGAAACACAGCCTTATAGTTTGCTAGATCTAACTTCCTCGGAATAATAACTAAAGCAATTAAAACCCTAATGGGCGAATATTTGAGCGTTTTGACCGCGCGGTCAAAAGTCATTAGCGTCCCTTGTTAATTAGCACAACGGAAAGACCTGTCACAAGAATTTTAATCATGCTAAATTCAGTATCAGTGTTGTCTTTTAATAACACCTGCGAAGACACTATAGATGATGATTATCTTGCTCGCTAATACTGCCGTGAAGCAGCAGTGCTTGCACTGTTGTGTTTCGGCGTGGAGAGTAAGACAGCCGGTGAAATTACTGGCACTTGAGGTATCCCATCTTAGGCCTCTAGGTTAGCAACGCATCTGCAATACCCCTGGTGTTGCAGATGTTTATGGGCGGTGGTGATCTCTTACCATCAGGAGACCCACTTGCTCGTTTGCCATCCAGTTGAATAAAAAAAAAACACTGCAAAAACGCTAAATATTCGCCCTTGCACAATAAAAAACAATAAATTTAAAAAATCATAAACCCCACTGCTTTATAAAATACTCAAAAGAAGAAAACATTACGTGGAAGTAGTGGTCTAGAACTCTATTAAGTAGCTAACTTAAACTTCAACAGTCGGGACCCATTAGGTACTAAGAATTTTTGAGTTGGTCACGATTTGAATGGGTACCAACTGTTTTTTTTTTTGTATTTGGTCTACAAACTGGATAGTAAATCATTCCTACACAATTTATGCTTCTTAATATTAGCATACATCTCACTTATATCCTAAAATAGTAGACACAACATGCACAAATGGTAAACAGTTATTTATAAAACTAATTCGAACTTAATAGACAAAAGAGAAAAAAAACTAAAACAAAAAAAAAACCAAAGGACTGTTGTAGTTTAAGTTAGCTACTTAATAGTTATAGACCACTACGTCCACGTCTTGTTTTCTTCTGTTGAGTACATATGTATGTCACAATTCTCAATATTATGAGCCAAATTTGAAATTTTATGTCAAATATTTTTTGAGCTATGAGGGGGCCAAAGTAGCTCCAAATGGTTCGGGTAAAATTACACACGGTGCTGCTCGCCAGTTCTGTTAGCATATTATTTCCCAACGCGCTCAATTTCCAAACTTCATAATTAGGGATCGTTCTAACCTGTGTTAGGCTTACTCTCCACGCCGAAATACACCAGTGCAAGCACTGCTGCTTCACGGCAGGATTAGCGAGCAAGATGGTGGTAGCAATCCGGGCGGACTTTGCACAAGGTCCTACCACTTAGTTTACTAATAAATATATTAACTATGGAAAAAAACTACTTACCAGCCTTTATAGTATGACGAAGGTCTGGTTCAACTGATCTTGGCCTACGTATGAAATCAGCGTTTATTTTATATTCAGGTAGATATTTATAATGTTGGACACAAAGACATAGTTATGTGCAGTTTAATTTATTAATTTTATGATACTGTTATTACTAAAAATAATAAAAAATAATTAAATAATATCTGCTTTCCATCTTTTTCTGTCTCGGCCTGCCTTGCACTCGGCACTGGTTGAGTGCACTAATGTGGGTGCATCTGGCAGCCATTTCCCGTCAAGTGTCATTAAAGAAAGTTTTGAAGTCCATCCGATTTATTTTGGCAGGTGGTTGAAGAAGTAAAAAACATCACATATTTTTCTCAGGATTTTTTATGTTTAAAAAATACCCACAGTTATGCTACAAAAACGAGACTGCATTTTTATTCAAAACTTGTATCGAAAATACAAACTGAAATATATGCATAGAAAAACCAGAAAAATAAGACCAGCGCTCAGTCCAGTGGTGGTGTAGTGGTATAGCACGTGGCACGGAATGCCGAGGACCTGGGTTCAATTCCCAGCGCTGGTCTTATTTTTCTGGTTTTTCTATGCATCTATATTTCAGTTTGTATTTTCGATATGGGTTTTAAGGGATGACCGTAAAAGTAACAAAAAATTTGGAACTGAAATAAAAAATACAAAAAGATTCCAAAAAAACAATCTCAAAACTTGTAATAAAAACCTTTACAGAGGTTTTTAAGCAACAAGTAAGCCCAACCATCTTATGAAATATTTCGCATCAATTTCAAAACATGTCAGGTAATACAGCAACGGGGGAGATGGTAGGATTTGGGTGTGTATACAAGAAAACTGGCCTGACATTGTCAGACTGGGAGATGTGGATTTAACAAAGGGTTTGCACTTCACTTTTCGACCTCATTTCCTCTGCTAACATTGTAATTATCACTATTCCTCTTAAATATTAGCTCTGTGAATATCACCAACTGAATCATCTCAATTCATCTTAAATTCGGACATGCGGCTGCGGGCGCAGGTTCAAGTACTGGCGGCGAAAGCACATAGCGAATTCAAGAGCTGCAGCGCATCCCTTGACCTTGAACGCGCAGTTGGCGGCCATTGCGTCTCTTAACTTTTTCTCTGTATCCGCATCTGCACAAGAAACGACTACTGAAACAATATTGTTCAATACGCCGTACCATACCATCATTGCTTTCGCCTCACTGCATGTTTATGAATTTCTACTTATTAATTTATATTCTCTAAATATTAATTTCCCCTCATGGGCCACCATGTTATCTCTTTGGTGAAGATATGGGGCCACCCTCGTTGTCATGGTAAAATTATCGATGGTATAAATACAACCTTATTAAACCAATATTGAAATATAACAATCAAATTGAAAGAGTTACCAGTTCCACTATTTCGATATAAATAATTGATTTTTTTAAAGTTTAGATTTCCATGAATGTCGGTGATCTCTATTACTCTTAATATGCATTCATACAGGCATCCAACTTCAGGAGTTGGTTTGAAATCCTCGTCCCAAAAGAGCTTTGTCTGGTCGGCAACTTCCTTTTTAAATCCGTGCTAGGACAAAGAAAGAACTCACTTAAGAGTGCGTTTCCACCAAAGATGTGCGAAAATACGATGCAAGGAATGTGTTTGTCATGAACCAATATAAATGCTTATTTTATTTATCTTCGCACAGCGCAGCTCTGGTGGTAACTGCTTAGAGGAGCGGGGATAGATAAATGAAGCGTTTCTATTGGTTCATGACAAACAATTTTCTCAAAATGCATCCATGCACATCTCTGATGGAAAAGTAGACTAACAGGTTGCCTTTTAGGTTACTGATGAGGTTCGCAACTTCTTGCTCGTAGTAATACAGTTCGTAAATAATAATTGTTGATTTTAAAAATGTTGAGTATCGAAACGATTGCGGCACAATATACAGAAAAGGAACAGCATACCTCTTCTATGCAAATTTTCGCTCCAAGTTCAATCTTAGCCGATACCTTTCTCATTAATAAGTCGTCTGCCTTAACTGCTCGACACAGAAACAAAAAACTCAATAATATTTTAGTGAAAATCATTTCTTCCATGTTTCTCTTATCAACTACTGCTTTTCGTTAATCTACAATTGATTTCACAAGTTTATTTGAAATGTTTATAGCATGGTTAGTATTTGCCCGGCTTGTTTCAATTTTAAGTTAATCTCGTTAATATTACAATAAATGCGAAAGTTTGTAAGTCTGTTTGTTTGTTACCTCATCTCGTTTAGGCCACTGAACCGATTTACATGAAATTCGATATAGGTTCAGATAGTTCGAGTCCCGGAGAAGGACATAGAATACTGGATGCCGCAAAAGTCGAACGTCTTCAACCGACGCGATGCGTCGCATCAGATCGGAAAGAATAAGAAACATACGCGACGACTGCCGAACGCGGCCGGCAGGATGTCGACGCATACGATCGGCTCTTCTCCGCGCCGTCGCCAATGAATAGTGCCACCCGACTACAGCTTCGAACGCACGCGACGGATAAAAATATAATTTAATAGATAAATACATGTTTAAATACTGATTAAACGTCCAAGACTCAAAAGCAAACATTCTTACTATCCATATTTATCTGCCCCAACCAGGGATCGAACCGGGGACCCTCACTTATAATCAGGTTTATTTACTTAAATATTTCTTAACGCCTATTGCAAATACGCCGCAAAACTTTGTTAATATTATTGGTAGGAGTCTATATAAACATACTTTAGGGCTGTCTGGCAGGGGATTACCGCCCTATAAAGTGTCTGGCAATGAAGGATGTGATTTCTAATATCATCATCATCAGCCAGAAGACGTCTACTGCTGATCAAAGACCTCCCCCTTAGAACGCCACAATGAACGACAACTCACCATCTTGTATCCATCGGTTACCCTCCCTCACGACACGATGTCGCCAGTCCACCTAGTGGGAGGCCTGCCAACGCTTCGTCTTCCGGTTCGCGGTTGCCACTCGATAACTCGACTTAATTTCTAATATCATTCCGGGTAAAATAAATGTCAAAATTGGGTCTTATGGTATAACGAAAGTAAAGGGGAAATTTTATCATGTTTGAGAGGTAGGTACGTGATATTATTATTTCCCAGCGTGCTCAATATCCAAACTTCATACTTAGTTAGGAATCGTTCTTATTCACCCTTTATAGTATGACGAAGGTCTGGTTTAACTGGGATCTTGGTCCAGTAAGGATGAAATTGCCGTTTATTTTAAATTCAGGTAGGTATTTATGATGTGGGACAAAGAGACTCAGCTATGTGCAGTTTAATTTATTCATTTTATGATTCGCCTGCTAACGTATCTGCTGAATACTGTTATTAGTAAAAAAAAAACTCATTATCTTCTTTCTTTCTTTCTCGGCCTTGGTTTGCCTCGCCCTGGGCACCGGTTGAGTGCACCAATAGCCGCGTATCCACTAGAGGCAGCCTCGGGCCGAGCGGCTGCCTCGCTCCGAGGCCGCGCAAGTGGAGACGCTGCCAAAGGCACGGCTCAGACTGAGGCTCCTTTGAGCACGGCCAAAAAACCGACAAAATATGGCTCGGCTCGCGGTGCTCGGCCTGAGGCTGCTCTAATGGATACGCGGCTAATCAAATGTGGATGGCAGATATTCCCAGTCTAGTGTCAATAAATAAAGATGTTGAAATTCATCCGATTTATTTTGGCAGATAGTTGAATAAATTTAAGAATGGTTTATACAGATGTACTGACTTAATAAACACATGCACGCCTATTCCTACCAGCCAAATTGTTATCAGCAATGTTATTATGGTGTTTTGCAGTTTCATTACAAAACACTATAAAAATTACTCAGGATTTTAATATAAGTACTTAGTTAAAAAATTGTCTACAGCAGTTATCCTACAAAAACGAGACTGCAATGTTATTCGCAACTTTTAATGAAAACCTTTACAAACGTTTTTAGGCAACAAGTGAGCCTGGCTATTTTACAATACATACATTACAAATATGTTTTATTGCACACCATACATCAGCAAATATCAGCATTAATTTCAAAACATGTTAGATATCGTCCCCTTACGACCAGAATCGCTTAAGTCACTTTTGGCAAAACTGAGTTAAATATATCGTTAGAATGTACTTTCCAAGATCTACATGCTGTTGAAACCCGTTTTACTGTACGATACTCCAATACCGAGTTACGTTTTTCTTAAGCTCACTTAAAGCCGATTTTTAAGAAAATCAACAGCCAAAAACAACTACGCGTCGGTTAAACAGCATTTTTTTTTATTTTACAACAGCAAAAATATTTTAATGTCAAACAAGCGATTTTGGAATGTTAAGATTTCAATAAAAATGCAATTTGAGTACTGCCTAAAAGTGCTAAAATAATGTTAGTAGGTTTCGCCTGTTGAGCATTACTTTATATTTCAATTATTGCAACAGCGAAAACAAACTAAATATAATATAGGCGATATTGCTTGTAACAATGTTTGCTTCGACCATAAGAAGCGCTACAGCCAAAATCGCTTAAGTATCGCTTAGACGTTTCGCGCTGTATTGTAAAGTAGTGTGCACTTTGTGTAGGCTAGCTTAGTCGATTCGTACACGCTTGAAAGCACGATTCATAATAAGTAATTTTTAAAAACTTATTTATTTAATTATAGATCTGTTCACTAACGAAAGTCTGCCCCTCCACATTCTATAATTAATTGTAATTGTACCTAAACGTATCCGTACGACAAGTCTATGTGTGCGTAGCTCGAACTTGTCCTCATGGCTTCAGTCGCAAGCGTACCGTCAGTCACGCACACTAAGACTAAGACAATGTGTAAGTACTTAAGAGGTTTTCTCGTGAGTGAACAGAACTATGTATAACAGCGATTCACTTGCCATAATTTAACAGTGTTTTTCTTTCAGGTGACGATAAGGAGCATGGATATTCAGGTTTCGATGAACTAAATAAGCCGCGTATCCACTAGAGGCAGCCTCGGGCCGAGCGGCTGCCTCGCTCCGAGGCCGCGCAAGTGGAGACGCTGCCAAAGGCACGGCTCAGACTGAGGCTCCTTTGAGCACGGCCAAAAAACCGACAAAATATGGCTCGGCTCGCGGTGCTCGGCCTGAGGCTGCTCTAATGGATACGCGGCTATAGAAAAACATATAACCAGATCCAACAGACCGTCAAAATGAACCGTGATTGTCATTTAGATAACCTACTTATTTACTACTTCGTATCGTAGGTACGTCGTATCAATGAAAAGCTTATCACGGCATAAAACATTTACGTAGTCACACATTTTCATTGTTCTTGGCTTAGGTAATATTAATTATCCATAGCTGGTTTGAGTAGCCACAGCTAAGACAAGCAGTGATGAAGAAGAAGACTGATGATTATTACCATTAAGGTTATTTTTCATCACTGCTTGTCTCAGCTGTGACTACGTCCGGCACACGCTCAATAACGTCTTCATCACAGGCCAGTGCAACGTCATTAAATCTTTATTTTTTTAGCTGCGCTTATTGGCAGTGGATTAGTGTATAGCTTTTTAATGCAGGTAGTTTAAATTCCTCTACTGAAAGAGGTTCAACAGAGTTTGGATTCGATTTTCTGTTGCCTTGTCTTGTTCGACGGTTGGTTTGCAAAGTTACAGGCCTGGTATCAAAACTCAAAAAGTCAGACGACATGTCGTAATTGATAAAAATATTACCTATACAAATATTAAGCCAAGAACAATGAAAATGTGTGACAACGTAAATGTTTTATGCCGTGGTAAGCTATTCATTGATACGACGTACCTACGATACGAAGTAGTAAATAGTAGGTATCTAAATGACTCTCGCGGTTCATCACGACGGTCTGCTGGATCTGGTTATACCTATGTCTTTCTATTTAGTTCATCGAAACCTGAATATCCATGCTCGTTATCGTTTTGATGAAGAAGAAGACTGATGGTTATTACCATTACGGTTCCTTTTTCATGACTATTTGAGTGGTTACTTTGAGCCTTGAGACGCTAAGTGCCTTGTTATTAAAATGTTTGAATAAAATATGTTTTTTGTTGTATGCATGTAATCAAAAGTTTCATAATTAAATGTATTAAGCAGCACATATGATATTAAAGGAATAACGTAATATATCTCACATATACTAGAAATATACTGCTATATTTAAGACTTTAGCTCGCTAGTTTTCATTTATTTATATTTTTGGGCTATTTGGTACCTATTTGTTGAAATAGATTGATGGAACTCTTTCGAAAAATACAAGTTATATGTCTTTGAATGATAAAAACAAAACAGAATAATGCTACATTGCATATAAGCTAGAAAAACAGAAAAAAGCCTAGAGTCAAAACATCTTAGAAATATTTTGCACTTTTAAGCGCGCTTAAGAGGTAAATTCCGATTTGTTTACAGCCAATACCTCTTATTTGCGCTGAGACTTAACTAAAAACTTAAATTGTATAAAACATGTAAGCATTTTAACACTGTATTCGTCGAAAAATGCTTCAATTATGGACTTAAAATGATAGTTTATCCAATATATCTGCGTAAACTTGCTAGTTTAGAAGATAAAAAAAAACGTGTCTACAGGCAAAATCGCTTATCTGCAGTACCTTTTGAAGAAAAGCCCTATTTTAACCTACTCAGCGCAAGTATAGAGTAAATAACATAGCCCTATCCTATTAAAGGATAAATTATCTAAATAGAAACACAGAGATGTTTTAGTATAACTAGCTTTTATAGGTTTTTAGAGCATGCAAACCTTTAAATGCGTTTTCTCGAAACTACATTTCATGCAGATAAGCGATTCTGGTTGTAAGGGGACGATATACAGCAAAGGGAGAGATGGTGGGATGATTTGGGCGTGTTTATGTTATGGACCAAGTTATTAATAAGGGCATTATAAATAATGGCAAGCTATACCTACTTGGTCCACAACATATACGAGTACCAGAGAACTGGACTGACATTGTATCAGACTAGGAGATGTGGATTTAGCAAAGGGTTTGCACAGCCATAGGGTATTATAATAAGCTATTAAAAATTGGCTTTTTGACTTCATTTCCTCTGCTCACATTATAGGTCTATTCCTATTGAATATTTGCTCTGCGAATATCACCAACCAAAGCGTTGTAATTCATGTTAAATGCGGACATGCGGCTGCGGGTAAAGGTTTAAATACTGGCGGCGAAAACACATAACGTAATGAAGAGCTGCAGCACATCCCTTGACCTTGGACGCGCAGTTGGAAGCCGTTGCTGCTTTTAACTTTTGCTCTGTATCCACATCTGCACGAGAAATGACTATTGAAAGATAATTGTTCAATACACCGTACAATACCATCATCGCTATGGTCCTGCTACATGTTAATGAGTTGCTTTGCTACTTTTTCTATTTGTACGAAGTATATCGTACAGTATTTTGCTATCGAAAATACAAACTGCTTAGTAGCGACATCTCTTGTCTGGGTGAGCGGTTGGTTCCGAAAGTATGTTGACGTCTCTCGATGAGAGCGAAACATAGATGTCGCTAGTGCTGCTGCATAAGTAGCGTAGTAGAAATAAGCAACCTGAGATATGTATGCATAGGAAAAATTCGTGTCTAAATTCCTGTCCAGCGGTGGTGTAGGGTTATAGCACGCAGCACGGATTGCTGAGGACCTGGGTTCGATTCCCAGCGCTGGTCTCTTTTTCTGGTTTTTCTGTGCATCCATGTCTCAGTTTGTATTTTCGATATGGTTTCACGGGATACCCGTAAAAGTAACAAATTTGGAGTTGAAATAAAAAATACAAAAAGACTCCAAATAACCAATCAGTATTTTGCTGATATGTGACCTAAATATTTGCATTTGACGCATTTTTACTTAGTTGCCAAATAAAACCGCTCCGTTAGTCACAGCTGAGCATTTTAACTATAACTTGTTATTTTGATATATTCAAAACTTTAGTGGGTTTAACTAAGCAGTGTTTTAAGTTCAACTACTTAGCAACTCAACTACTACAACTTTTTCCTCGAGCTTCGGCCATACACTATTGCTATATATTCCCCTCATGGGCCACCATGTTATCTTTTTGGTGAAGATATAGGTGCAGAATAAAATTACTAAAATGAGCGTTAATGATAACATTGAACGAGCTTTAATGATTATATTTAATTGCATAAAAACGAAACGTTTATGAAAACGAAAATAGGTACGTCTTGCTCTTAGAGTAGTATGCAAGCGACCCAAATTTATGCCATTTTGTGATACCCTTAAGTATCGTGACATCTCAAGATGTCACGACGCACAGTTTGAAAATTCCTGTCCAACAGATTTTGGTAGGTAAGGTGTCCCATGGCCCTATCGATTTTCCGTGGTGATAAAGTATCGCATTCTTGTCACTTGGGCAACAAAAATTAGGTTCGGCACGTAAGTGCGAATTTGGGCCAGATTGACACCCTCATGGTCTAGACGATGGTAAAATTTTCAATTGTATAAATAGAACCTTATTAAACCAATATTTAAATTAAACAATGAAATTAAAATAATTACCAGTTCCAATATCTTGATATAAATGTTCGATTTTGTCAAACTTAAAATTGCCATTAATATCGATTATCTCCATTCTTCTTAAGATGCATTCAACCAGGCACCCAACTTCAGGAGTTGGCTTGAAATCCTCGTCCCAAAAGCTTTTTGTTTGATCGGACACTTCCCTTTTAAATCCGTGCTAGGACAAAAATAGAGTTCGATTAAGGCTGTGTTTCCACCAAATATGTGCGAAAATGCGATGCGAGGAATGTGTTTGCATTGAACTAATATAAATGCTTCATCATCATCTTTCGAGGATAGATAAATTAAGCGTTTCTACTGGTTCATGACAAACACATTTCTCGCAATGCGTCCTCGCACACCTTTGGTGGAAAATCAGCCTAATACTCGTAGGTTGCCCTTTAGGTTACGGATAAGGCTCGCAACTTCTTGCCAGGAGTCCGTGCTTCCATTGTAGTCACGGTTTCGGATGCCACCAGACAGGACCATGTGAAATGTGTTATAGTGGCCGTAGTAATCTAGTTCGTAAAGTTTTGAGTATCGAAACGATTACGGTTTAAAATATGCAACTTTGTTACAGTTAAACAAGGGATATTATTAATTGCACATCGTATCGAAAAAAATACCTTGAGGTTGACGGTGAAGGAAAACATAGTGAGGTAATCTGCACAAAACTGCTGGGTTGATGATGGAACACTTTTAAGTAACACGTAAAAAAAAAGTTACACGTTGACTTTTGTATGTCATATTATAAATAGGTGTCTATTTGAAAGTAAGTCCTCGATAGATGTCGAAAAGTCTACCGGAAACGGACAATTAGTTACAGGAAGCTATAGGCTCCGAGTAGTACAGAATTGGTCGTGGTGGCGATCCTTAGGGAAGACCTACGTGCAGTAAATAAAATGTTTTCCTGCTGATTATGTTGATTACGAATCATACCTGATCCACACAATTTTTTGTTGCAAGTTCAATCTTAGCCGATATCTTTTCCACAAATAAGTCGTCTGCCCTAAATGCTCGACACAGAAACAAAACACTCAACAATATTTTGGTGAAAATAATTTCTACCATGTTTCTGTTATCAACTACCGCTTGTTTGCAATTGATTTCACAAGTCTAATGGAAATATTTATGGGATTGTTAGGATTTGCGAGGCTTGTTTCAATTTTAAATCAATCCCGTTAATATTATTATAAATGCGGATGTTTTTAAGTCTACCTATTTGTTTATTAGTTGTTACCTCATCTCGCTTAAGCCCCTGAACCGATTTAGATGAATTACTTTTATCTTTATCGCGTGTCGCGGAAGACGCTTGCGGTGAAGCTGCTGCGAGAGCTTTGGTAATACGAGTATAGACTTTAAATTCTGTAGACAAGATTCATATTGTTTAGATTGTAAAATTCTTTCAGGTCCGTTCCGATGCGTGTGGGCCGCTTATTGGAAATCATGCTCCGACTTGAGTCACTCGTGCATAATCGTGTCCGAGGCATGAGAGTGTCCACAGTGTCTTATAATGGAATATTTCTGAAGGTAATTGAGAACATCACTGAAATCCACTGAAATGTTTTTCCCAGGATTTTTTCCATAGATTTTGTTCAAAGTGTGTCAAATTAAAGATTACGAAATAATAAACCTAAACTTTTACAGGATAAATTAAGCGTCTGCTGAAATGATTCGAATTAACACACGACTGTCGTCAAGACTCCTGATTCCGTTTTATGCCAAGCGAATTTATAAAGTTATTGATGTCTCTGAACGTAGCACTGGTTCCGCAGTCGAGGCTTAGAGAATAACATACCGGTAAGAACAATGACGAAATAATAAAACGTCTCCATTAATCCTGAATAAAAAAACCCATTACACCATCTTAAAATATTAAGAGTTAATCTTTAAATCTACTTAAAGTTACAGAGTTCCAGTTCCTCGCCAGTCCAGTATTCAGCAAAATAACCTTCTTGCCTGTACCTTTCATTGTCAACGAACTACCAGCTCATTTATATCATTGGCAGTGTCCAGGTTTCTTGTAAAGTAAGGGTCTCTTGATCATAATACATAACGTCCAACCGTGGCAGCCTTAAAATAAACGTCTGAAGTGGTCTCGTGGGCAGTTATTCTGTCTAAATTCTGTGAAAAGTTCTGATGGTCAGTTGGATCCGCGGCTGCAAATGCCGCGCGGTAAAGCACTCAAATACTCAGCTTTGGAGCAGACATATTATGATTTCATGCCTTTTGCGGTCGAAACTGCTGGTTCTTGGGGTGTAGACGCCAGATCTTTGGTGTGGGAGTCCGGTCATAGGCTGCGAGGCAGGGGTTGCTATACAACGGGTAAATGCTGCTGGATTTATGGGCACTGGGCCAGGTGAACGAGAACGTTGAGTAAAAGTTTTTGGTTTATAGCCTAAATTATAGTTAAGATGTTTATGTCTTAGTCTGTAAGTATTTACTATAAATTATATTTAAAAAATCTGATTTGATTAGTTTTATGATTCGCATGCTAATAATCGGCTATTAACTGTTATTAGTTAAAATAATAATAATAAATAAACATTTTCTTTATTTTTGTCTCTGTCTCGGCCTGCCTTGCCTTCGGCACTGGTTCAGTGCACACTGTGGGTGCATCTGGCAGACATTTCCAGTCTAGTGTTAATAAATAAAGTTTTGAAATTCATCCGATTTATTTTGGCAGATGGTTGAATATTCGTAAGTTTCATTACAAATCACCATAAAAATTACTTAGGATTTTTTATGGTTAAAAATGTCCACAGTTATGCTTTAAAAACGAGATTGCATTTTAACTCAAAACTAAATGAAAAACCTTTACAGACGTATTTGGACAATAAGTTAGCTAAACCATCTTAAGAAATATTCCGAATTAATTTCAAAACATGTTAGATATACAGCAACGGGGGATATGGTAGGATGATTTGGGCGTGTATACAAAAGAACTGGCCTGACATTGTATCAGACTGGGAAGTTTGGATTTGAGAATTGGTTTGCACTGCTGCAGGATTAATAGGATGATAATAAAAATTGGCTTTTTGACCTCAGTTCCTCTGCTCACATAATATCTTTATTGCTCCTAAATATAAGCTCTGCAAATACCACCAACCGAACCGTTTCAATTCATGTTAAGTGCTGACTTTCGGCTGTGGATGCAATTTCAAGTACTGATTACGAAAGCACATAGCGTATTCAAGAGCTGCAGCGCAGTCCTTGATCTTATGCGGGCAGTTGGCGGCCAATGCTTCTTTTAACTTTGACTGTGTATCCCCATCTACACAAGAAAGGAATTATAAATGTTCAATACACCGTACCATACCATCATTGTTATCGTCCCGCTGCATGTTCATGAGTTGCTTTGCTACTTATCTATTGCTATGTATTTTTTCCCCTCATGGGCCACCATGTCCTCTTTGTTGAAGATATAGATGGAGAATAAAATATTAAAATGGGCGTTAATGATTATAATGAAAAAATTATAGTTTACAGTTCAGGTTTTTGCGACACGATTGTAAACGAAAATAAGTACGGCTTGCTTTAGAATAGTTATTAAATCGACCCAAGTAAACTACTTTGTGACGCCTCTAAGACTCGTGATACCTCACGGCGTCGTGACGCACAGTTTGGGAACTCCTGTCCAAGAGACATTAGTGGGTAAGGTTTCCCCATAACCCTATCGCTTTTCCGTGGTGATAAGGTATCGCATACTTGTTTTACTTGGCCAACAAAAAATAGGTCGGGCGCCTAAATGGGAATCTGGGCCAGATTGCCACCCTCGTGGTCTAGACGATGGTAAAATTTTCGATTGTATAAATTAAACCTTATTAAAACAATATTAGGAGCCGTGGTGGCCTAGTGGTTTGACCTATCACCTCTCAAGCAGAGGGTCGTGGGTTCAACCACGGCTCGCACCTCTGAGTTTTTCGAAATTACATTTGAAATTTACCACAAGCTTTTCGGTGAAGGAAAACATCGTGAGGAAACCTGCACGAACCTGCGAAGCGATTCAATGGTGCGTGCGAAGTTCCCAATCCGCACTGGGCCCGCGTGGGAACTATGGCCCAAGCCCTCTTGTTCTGAGAGGAGGTCTGTGCCCAGCAGTTTGACGTATATAGGCTGGGATGATGATGATGATGATAAAAACAATATTGAAATTTAGCAATTAAATTGAAAGAGTTACCAGTTCCAATATTTCGATATAAAGAATCGATTTCTTGAGGATTCAAATCGCCATTATTATCGATAATCCCCAGTCTTTTTAAGATGCATTCATACAGGCACCCAACTTCAGGAGTTGGTTTAAAATCTTCGTCCCAAAAGTGCTTTGTCTGGTTGGACACTTCACTGTTAAATCCGTGCTAGAACAGAAATAGAGCTCGATTCAGGTTGCGTTTGCACCAAACATGTGCGAAGATTCGATGCGAGGAATGTATACCTATATAAATTTTATTACAAAAATTGCCGATACCGCCGACACAAGTCGCGGGTAGCGCCACCCTCTCCTATGCCTGATGCTTGTCGTTCGTGTCGAGGTGAGTAACGTGGATTTCATTAATGGTTAAATAACCACTTTTATCCGAAAGCTGGAAGCCGCGGTGGCCTAGTGGTTTGACCTATGGCTTCTTATTCAGAGGATCGATTCAAACTCCAACTCGCACCTCCGAGATTTTCGGAATTCATGTGCGAAATTAGATTTAAATTTACTTTGAGCTTGATGGGGAAGAAAAACATCGTAAGCAAATCTGCAAAAAACTGCTGGGTTAATTATGGAACACTTTTAAGTAACACGTTGACTTTTGTATGTATAAAAAACCTTATTTTTAATTGGAAACCGCGTTATTATAAATAGGCCTCTATTTGAAAGTAAGTCCTCGATAGATGTTGGGAAGTTTACTGGAAACGGACAATTAGTTACAGCTATTATATAGCTATTATATAGGTAGCACAGAATGGGCCGTAGTGACGATTCCAGTAATACATAAATATAGTAAATAAAACGTCTTCCTTCCTACTGATTATGTTGATGATGAATGATACCTGTTCTACACAATTTTCAGTTGCAAGTTCAATCTTAGCCGATATCTTTTCCACAAATAAGTCGTCTGCCCTAAATGCTCGACACAGAAACAAAACACTCAACAATATTTTGGTGAAAATCATTTCTAGCATGTTTCTGTTATCAACTACCGCTTGTCGTTAATCTACAATTGATTTCACAAGTTTATTGGAAATGTTTATGGGGTTGTTAGGATTTGCGCGGCTTGTTTCAATTTTAAGTCAATCCCATTAATATTATTACAAATGCAGAAGTTTGTAAGTCTGTTTGAATGCTACCTCATCTCGTTTAAGCCGCTGAATCAATTTAAATAGATGAAATTTGGTAGGTATAGATACAGATAGTTCGAGTCCCGGAGAAGGACAAAGGATAGAGAACGGGTAACGGCTAGTCCCAACATGAACGGATGCCGTGAAAGCCGCAGGTTTTCAACTGAACGGCTTGCACCGCATTTGATCGGAAAGAATACGAACGGACGTGCCGACCACCGAACGCGTCCTACCGCTATGTCGACTCATACGCATACGATCGGCTCTCCCTCGCGCCGTCGCCAATGAATAGTGCCACCCGGCTACAGCCGACAGGCGAAATGATCCGATCGAATACAACGACAGGCGAACGGAGCCGAACGCGCGTCACAGCATACTTTCGGCTACGATCGCGTGTCGCGGAAGACGCTTGCGGTGAAGCTGCTGCGCGCGCTTTAGTGTTATAGACTTTAAGTTCAGTATTGTTTAAAGATTGTAAAATTCTTTCAGATCCGATTCGATGCGGGCCGCTTATTGGAAATCAAGCTCCGACTTGAGTCACTCAGCATTATCGTGTCCGAGTCATGAGAGTGTTCAAAATGTCTTAAAACGAAACGGGAATATTTCAGAAGGTAATTAGGAACGTGACTGAAAGCCACTGTAAATGTTTTTCCCAGCATTTTTTCAATAGATTTTGTTCGAAGTGTTTCAAATCAAACATTACGAAAAAAGCGTAACTTAAGCGTCTAAATGTTTCGGAATAACGCACGACTATCGTCAAGACTCCTGATTCCGTTTAATCTCTAGCGATTTTTTAAAGTTATGGATGTCTCTGAACGTAGCACTGGGCCCGCAGTCGAGGCTTAGAGAATACCATACCGGTATGAATTTGATAAAAAAAAGAGATGACGAAACAATAACATCTTTATTAATCTCTAATAAAAAACCCCATCATTAATTATTACACCATCTGAAAATATTAAGAATTGAACTTAAAATCTACTGTTAGTTACAGAGTACCAATTTCTCGCCAGTCCAGTGTTCAGCCATACTTTGTTGCCTGTACCTTTCGTTGTCATCAAGCTACCAGCTCATTTATATCATTACGGTGACCAAGTTCCTTGTAAAGTTAGGTTCTTTTGACCATAATACATAACGCCTAGCTATAACAACCTTAAGATAAACGTCTGAGAAGTGGTCTCTTGGACAGTGGCAGTTGGAAGTGGAACCGCTTATCTCGTGTTGCAGCGTTTTGGTTTATGCTCAAGAAACCTTAAGTTAACTGTGGTAATTTTTTTAAGTTGTGAGTCGCTTTTTTGTATTAAAAAGAGAAACAAACGAGGAAGAGTCAAGTCTGATAGTAAGCGCTCATCGTCCCCAAGAGAACCGTAACCCCAAAAGAATCAAAAGGCCATTGACGGCTCATAAATAAGATATACTTTTTTCGGAAAACTCGATGTAATAGCAAAATCACGGCTAAGTGGTTTTTAGTCTTATACAATTCTCGTCAAAGTAAAGCAAACGAATTTTTCTTTACCTGCTAGGTTATGGGGTGGATCGTAACAGAATACAGAGTAAATTACATGACTCATTTTAGGAACAACTGAAAAAAATTACGCTAGTTTTGCTGGATCCTTAACTCTTATATTTCGGCAAGCATCTCTCCCGCTAGCACATCCATAGTAGGCGCCCAGTTCAACTTGTGGATTTCGATTTTAAAGCACTTGGCCCATTCCAGCACTTTCAAGCATGGGTCTTCTAAGTCAGGCAGTGCTTTCTCACAGGTATGGATAAGGTCTACCAGTTGCTGTGCAACGGTCTCATCTGTAATAAGTTTAATGAAAGGAATTGATAAATGTCAAAAAATTTAATGCTCTGTTTTAAACCAATTTAAGTCAATCACTAGAGCTGGAATTAACTCGAACGCTGATGCTGAAGCCTGATCCTTTTGCTACATAATAAATTAACATGTACATGTTTTTTTTTTTGGGCAATAAAAGTTTTTTCTTTCCTTGTCTAAAATAATCGTTCTCTCACCAGCTCCATGTTGTTTGGCAAAGTCTAATGTGTTTCCATGATGCAGTTTCCCATCAGACACCAATTCCAGTTTGTTGGAGAGGCACATTATGGCGCACCCTGTGTCTCTGTTGGTTAGAACATAGTCATCCTTCCAGAAGTTATAGAAATCCGCATCGACTGTGTCCGGAAGGTTCATCTAGAAATTGTTTTGTACGTATGTATTAGATTCTATTCAAAGTTTAGGTTCAAACGGAATTAAATATGATATTTTTTACAGAACATTTTGGCATAGCATCCAACAAGTTAGTTATTAATTTGTTACAGAACGGAAATCTCACGCTTTTAAATATATCATTTGAAATAAGGCACGTAAGTAATCATCAAGCATCTCTATGCCAATTTTAAGCAATTTGGCGTTAATTAAGTTTTCAGATTCACTTTGCCGGTCAATTTTGATGATATTAGGATCACACACTCACAGATGCGATAGATACCTGGAGGTCTTTGTGCAACTGTGACATTTTAGGCTGTTACGATCATGATGACACAGATGCGACGTGACACATTGTATTAAAACAGTTCCTCAGCGCGTAGTTATTCGATGAATTCTCGTAATAAAATGTGCCACGCTGCGTTTCGTTGTGACCTTACCCTGATCGTACAATACTCACCTCTTTTTTGCATTCCTCAAGTCCCTTTCCAAAGTTCAAACACATGCCTTTTATGACATCCTGCGATGGCTCCACCATCTGTGTCAAACTTAGGCACACCACTGCGAACAACAATAACTCCTTCTGTTTCAGCATCTTCAGCTATATCGCAGACTGTTTCGTCCTTACCACTTTTATTATCAGGCTTTCGCCTTATGTCTCCTGCAGTAACCACAACTTCTATTGTATCAAGTTAGTCAGATACAATACCTGAGTTAAGTCCAACTTCAGTTTTTATAGCATGTGTTTTAATTGCAGATGTTTTAATTGTCCATCTGTCTGTTTAATTATTGACGGTGTCAGTCATTTGAGGAATAATGAACGGGCTAAAGTTGGTCATGCTTACTTAAGACAATGAGATGTTAACTGGTTTAACTACGTGTATTTAATTGATACATAATCAATGTCATACTTGTTGTAGTTTGTAACATATTACGTAGTTTTAGTGCTAGGAATTCAGAATTAAGAGTACTTACTTATCTTTTTTTTTCGACCGGAGTTTGTCGACCGGATGGCCGAGTGGTTAGAGAACCTGACTACGAAACTTAAGGTCCCGGGTTCGAATCCCGGCCGGGGCAGATATTTGTATGAATAATACGAATCTTTGTTCTCGGGTCTTGGATGTTTAATATGTATTTAAGTATGTATTTATCTATATAAGTATGTTTATCCGTTGCCTAGTGTCCATAGTACAAGCTTTGCTTAGTTTGGGACTAGGTCAATTGGTGTCAAGTGTCCCATGATATTTGATTTGATTTTGATTTGATTTGATCTTATTATAGTCGAAAAGGTCATGTAAGATGCTAACGAAAAAACTCGTATCAGTGTCTGCAAACTGCTGTCTAAATGACTAGCCCAAGTTTTATGTAAATAAGGAGCTATCTGCGATAAGTTTTTAAAAACGGCAATGTTTTTATAGTGTAAACATAAACGACATAGGTATTTGTGAGTATCGAGACGTTATAAATAATGTATAAGTAATTGAATTAAAAACTGACGGAAAGCTTGGAAAGGCTTTTTAGGGAAGGCTTGCGTTTGATCACAGTCCTGCCTGGTGGTTAACGAAGATTTGGACTTGGAGATGGAGCACGTTTGCCTATTTTTTTTTCTTTAATAGCCTATATGTGTGTCCCACTGCTGGGCAAATGCCTCCCTTATTGACCTCCACATCTCCCTATCTAGAGCTACATCCGGCCACAAATAATATACAAGGTAATATACAAGGTGTTAATTAAATAACTGAAAACCAGGAAGTTCGTTTTGTTTATTTGCTCAAAATCGAGAGTAGAATCGCTTATACTGTTTTAAATTAGGTTGTGTTTGTGTTCTTTAATACCTGAACTGACTGGCTAAAACCAAAAAGTGCATACGCTTTTATAATAAAATTCTAAAAAATATTATAAATGAAACAGATACAAAATTCAGATCTATTGTCAAGAAGACATTAATATCTAAGGCGTATTATAAAGTTAATGATTATATCATGGACAGGGATATTTGGAAATAATTCCGATCCGCATTAGCGATCCCTTCAAATAGCGAATAGGTGTGTTAATAATAAAGTTGTGTTAAATACTTGTGATGTATAGATATCATTTCATAATCTTGTAAGTCTGTTTAAAAAAATATACCTCGTTGAGTTTCTTGCCGGATTCTTCTCAACAGAGGGTTTTCTGAACCGGTGGTAGTTTTTTTTTTGACATTCATAAGTGCTTGTTTTGGCCTAAATTGAATAAAGATATTTTGACTTTGACTTTGACCTTTTTTTATTGTGCCCAACTGCAACAGGCGCCATTAAATATTTAGCGAGGTTGCATACTATATCGATGATTTAATACTGGCCGTTTTGCTGTCAAAGCGCATCTGATAAATACAAATTATGAGTGTAGAGTTAGAAATTAAGTAGAATTACTAAGTTAGCAAAACCCACGATTATCTTTTAAAATAAAGAAGGTCTTGAAAAATAAATGCAATGAACTAACTTAAAATTTAAAAATATTTTAGGGATGTCTGAGGTTTTCAGTTATTTAATTAACACCTTGTATATGCCCTTTCACTCTAAATTTGAAGACGGCCAAATTGTAGCGATTAGGAAATACAGACGCAGGCAGAGCGTTCCATTCCTCAGGCTGTCCGGATAACAAAGGACAAGCGAAAACGCTTTGAGCGAATTTTAGGGGTGCTGGCTGGCATCATAAAGACAATGCTAACAAACAACCTAACTACATATAACTACAATTTCCCATAAGGCTTGTCCCTGCGGAAGTGCCCATAAGGCTGGCTGCATTTCCGCGCTGGATTGTGACAACGTTGGCATCACAAATTTCAATAATTTTGACCGAAAGGTTTGTGAGATTGAAAGGAGGGTGGGCTAATTGCCCTAATGACCAATAAGGACAAGCGATATGTCACTGGATAGCTTATTCTAAGTTCTAAAACTTTTACTATGGCAGGTAGTCCCAAATCTTTGTGTCAAAAAAGTTATGGCTGCATAAAAGTAGGTTTTTTCGATACTAAGTTCCTGTATGTTGATGATATTGTGTCATATGTTTTTTTTTTGTGTCTGGTTTTGCACTTTTCCGTTTTTGCTAATACCTATTCTGGTTTTCTTATCGGTTTCTCTAAACCGTCGCTGGTTACTATCTTGCGACTTCTTGATCTTTGGCTTCATCATTTGTTATTTGTTTGATATTTGGTTGTTTTCTGATGTATATTTATGAGATAAAGCGTTTAAAAACCGTTGTAAAAACTAAAACCAATATAAGAAAAAAAATAAGCTCATTAGGTAACCGTTTTAATATTATTTGGTGATTCAATTTAGGTGACAGATCTGCTATTTTAGGAACAAATATTATTTATTAGGTGACCAAAAATGCGATTATTAGGTGATCGATAAAATCATACCCATGTCGAAATAACTTAAAAATTTATGAGGGATAGTTCAACCAAAAAGTATTTGTGATTAGTCTCATAGATTATCCTCTAAATAAAACCCAACGAAATTCTATGTATGGTCAGTATGTTATTGTTGAACATCCAATTATGACTTTAATGGTGTAACAAATATTATACATGTAGGTATTGATGTACAACGGGACGATAATAAAAAAAAACATTAGTATTTTGCAGTAAATGTATTGAATGAAACTAATAAACGATTTGTAAACTCGACTATAAACCAGGAAAAAATGCGAAAGCATCCGTAAATAGCAAACTGAATTCCTAAGACTCTAATTGCAATGGCTCTTGGTAAGAACAATAGGAAATAAGACTCAGATCTTCTTGATTTTCCCAAAATAGAAGTCAGCAGTTACATCCCTTTTATATTATTACAACAGCTGCTTCAACACTTTATTGCAATCGAATAAAGATTTATTCCCCAAGATCCTTAAGGCAATAGTAAACGTAGTAGCAACAGAAAATAAGGTTTATGATTTTCTTTATTTCTCCTCTTTCGAAGTCAGCAGTTGCATCTCTTTTTATACGGCCACGTCAGTAATTAATTGGTACAAATCATAAATCAATTAAAGAAATCATACTCAATTTTATCAAGCTAATGCCAAGACACCAAAAGCGAGAGCCTTGATCTGAATGACAGAGAACTGAAACAGATAAAGACTTTGCCATGAGCGTTTTTTTAAGTGACATTCATACACTTAACTCAATATTTAATTTGTATTTGTTTTCTGACCATCAATGTCATTACATCCGAAAAAATATTCTTTGTCATTCAAAATCCAATTTCTTTTTCGATGCTTTCATTCATCTGTATCTAAAACTATGTCATTAATCCTTTGAACTTTGCAGTTTCTAACACTATCATTAGTTACGTATGGTTCTTAAGCTATTGGAGATACAATGTCATCTTAGTATTTCTCCATGACAGCTTCAATCATCGCCACTTCTGGAGCGATGCCCGCTTTCTTCGCATCTACTTTGAAGCACGCAGCTACTTTGACCACCCTGTCGCAGTCGTCTTTAATATCGTCATACTGTTTCTCACAGTTGTGAATCAGCTCCACCATCTTTGCTGAGAGGACTTCACCTGTAATATCATGTTGAGTTTAAAATTGTTTTTCAATGTCTTGGTTAATATGGACATGCTATAAATATTTATCATCAGTCACAGTGCAGAGCAACTGTTCCGGATGGCTCAAGACAGGGATAAATCTTTAGGGGTGCAATGAAGGATTCCTCCTCGCGTGCTCGAGCGTTACAACTTCCTACTATCCGAGGCTTCGGCCTCATGGGGTGGAAAAGTGAAGCGTCTGGGCCTGGTGCATCCTGGGCAACAACGGCTAGTCAATTCATTCGTGTATTAACTAGCCGGTGGCTAATATCTGACTGGGGAGGGGATTGGCTTAGTAACCGTGGCGGCTTTTGTCACGGTGAAGCGAAACTGGGGAAAAAAAAGGGATAAATCTTTAGAGCTAACGGCCAACCTCTTGTAATGGATTGGCGCTGGAAGAAGAATACATAATACTATGGGCGAAGTTCAAAAATTTGGATCATGTCAACGGGTAGATAAACCCATATGTTTAATTGTATGATTAATGTCATAGTATATTGCACAACGGAATGTCTTATAAAATTTTTAACTATCAATAGTAACTGTAGCCTTTTCTATTCCATCCAAATGTATAAACAAAAAACGTATTCAACATTTATGAAATTTTAATTGATTACATTTTGTTAATGCCCAATAAAAAGCATTTTGAAGCATGTTCTTCCCATGAAATGTCTTGTCTTTTGCTAATATAATTTTCCAGAAATTTCCAAACTTCAGGACTATAAATCCTAGTTCTTTTCGTGCAAACGTCTAGATTAAGCATAACGCATAATTTCACGGACTCATATTGCAGTTGGAAAGTAATGCGCCCGCACGCGATGCAATTTCACACTTGCCGGGTTCAAAGCCCTGCAGTGTATTTCTAAGCATGGAAGTGAACCCAATACTATTAATAAATTTTATGGGTGACTAAGAGAGACTGCAGCTAAACCGCTCAAATGCGGACAGGTACTTGTGGCGCAATGGACACCGAACAACAAATACGACAAAGTCGTTTCTTCTCTGATAATCTTCAGGGAAAAACAACATAGTATACATAGGTCCAACACCTTTAGGTTCGTTGAAAAAACTGTACCTTGAGGGAACTTCTTGACGTAGTCATGCATATTTTCATGATGCATGCGAGCGTCATCTTGCATCAGCGAGAACTTGTTGCTCATACACAGGATGGCGCAGCCAAGTTCACGATGTACCACTTCGAAATCCTCGCGCCAGAAATGTTGGAACTCCTCCAGGACCGCAGGAGACAAGCCTGACTATAAATTATAGGAGATCATGAGCAATGTTGATTTAATAAAGGACTATGCTGTCTAAATCTACACCAATTTGTTAAAGAGGTAAGCTTTATGTGTTGTTCTCTGACACAATCAATCTCTATCTTTGGAACTCCCGAATCCATTCCGAAAAACTTTTGAATGAAATCTAGGCATTTTTTATTGATGTAGGCAACTTTTTATGCCGGAAAGGTATCTGCTGGAGGGAGAAGTAGCCAAAAAGTATTTTAAAACGTAATAAAACGATGCGTGGTGAATCTCTGTGTAGATCTAAAACGTTATGTTGATAAAGGTTAAAAACTAGAACGATTAGAAATTGGATTGTAGTTGGTTGGTTATAGTTGGAGCTCACCAGTTCCCGATCTTCTTTATCAAGTTACCGCAAAGTTGATTGAGAAAATCTGCTCACCTCTTCCCGACATTCCGCCAAGGCTTTCCCAAAATGGGCAGTCACATGACTCATGATTTCAGCCGTCCCTGCCACCAGGTGGCTTCCAGCGACCAACACCACACAGACCAGCCACGTCGACGCCATGATGCTTACAATAGTGACAAAACATCAGCACTCTATTATATCATAGACAGATTTTTTTTCGGCTCTTTATTCTCCATCATTACCTCTCATAATAATGAGGTAGAGGTATACGCTCTTGGTGAAGGTAATAGAGGTGCTTTTAGTGTTTACTTGGTGGTTAAGTTAAGTATGGTGGTGGACTAATGGTTGCTAGTCATGATTAGTGGGCGGGAGTTGGACGTTGATGATATGAAGGTTGTCTGTAAGTTAGCTCGTTAAGGTTCTACTGGCAATGAATTTAAACGCTGTCAACATTTAAAATATTTGATCTGTACAGATTTACGTTTGGAAATAAGAAAGTAAGGTCACGTTTGACGACCGGATGGCCAAGTGGTTAGAGAACCTGACTACGAAGCTTGAGGTTCCGGGTTCGATTCCCGGCCGGGGCAGATCTTTGTATGAATAATACGAAAGTTTGTTCTCGGGTCTTGGATGATGTATTAAGTATGTATTTATCTATTATGTATGTTTATCTGTTGGCTAGTGTCCACAGTACAAGCTTTGCTTAGTTTGGGACTAGGTCATTGGTGTCAAGTGTCCCATGATATTTATATTTATTTATTATTATTATTTACGTTCTGGATGATTGCATTCCATTTTGTTAAGAAACAGCAATTAAAGCTGCAAGTAAATTTAATATTTTATGGCCACTTGGTAGAAAATGTTGAATTTACATTGCTAAACTTAGTTTAAATTTAGCGATTCCTTTTATTTTGATATCAATAAACTAAGCTAAACACTTAATCAAGATAATTTTTAACTTATAATCATCATCATCATCTGAAAGACGTCCACTATTCAACAAAAATCTGCCTCTAAAGCTAGAAACACACTGACGGCGGAGGTAGAGCGGTGCGGCGCGGCGCGGAGGCGGTACCGCTTGCAAGGCTGAGGCGGAGGCGAGCGGAGAGGAGAGGAGACGTGTACGGATCGACGAATCAATTTAGTTAAATCTACATCTCGTCCCCGCCTCATTATCATCAGACGTGTAGGGATTGGTTGATACCTACACGTCTCCTCTTCGCTCCGCTCGTCTCCGCCTCAGTGGAGCCGCAGCCCATTCAAGCTAACGTGAAAGAAGACAATACCGCGCCACGCTTATTTCCCGCGCGGTCTGTGTGCCCTCTTTCATGTTAGCTCGAATATTACAAGTTGACAACCGCCTTCGCGCCGCGCCGCACCGCCTCGCCACTGCGCTCTGTGTGTTTCAAGCTTTAGAACGTTACAATGAACGACAACTCGCCACTTGCATCCACCGTTTTGCCGCAACTCTCGTGATGTCGTCAGTACGCAGTGGGAGGCCTGCCAACGTTTCGTCTTCCGGTTTGTGGTCGTCATCAACGTCAGTTTTCGAACATCGATGGAATATTTTCTAACGCAATCGAACTTTTCTTCAATGGTTTAAAACTATTTACTTTTCTTTTTAAACACAATAACGTAAGTATTCCGCCCACGTTTCCCATCCCACGCGTCATTGGGTCCGGAATCACTTGCCCACACGTCGGACCATGATATATGGCTTAGGGCGAAAGGCACCGGCATTTTAACAGGGGAGGTGAAATAATTGCGAACGTGCTGGTTAAAAATTTAAGTAACACCATTTCGTTATTTTTAAAATAAATTTACTATCATCATCATCATCCCAGCCTATATACGTCCCACTGCAGGGCAGAGGCCTCCTCTCAGAACAAGAGGGCTGTTGGCTGTAAGTAAAACAAAAACTTTACCGCTAAATCCATACTAATATTATATATGCGAAAGTGTGTGTGTTTGTTTTGTCCATCTTTCACGTCGAAACGGAGCGACGGATCGATGTGATTTTTGGCATAGATATAGTTAATGGACCAGAGAGTGACATAGGCTACTTTTTATTCCGGAAAATGCACAGTTCCCGAAGGAACAGCGCGTGATAACCGAATTCCACGCGGGCGAAGCCGCGGGCAAAAGCTAGTATTTATCATAAAAGCAAAGAAATAATCCTTTCGTGATCAAAACAAATAGAACACATTAAATACATCCACGGAGCGTGTAAACGTTTAAAAACGTGCAACTCATCTTCTCTTGAAACATAATTAAGTGATTACTGTTCATGATGAAAACGAAGAAGGTTTGTGCAGCTGATGGTTACGGAAAGAGCTAGTGATAGCTTCCATTTTGAACATAAATAAATAATAAAATAATATTTATTCAAAAAGCCTAAAATACATCATCATCATCAGCCGCAAGACGTCCACTGCTGAACAAAGGCCTCCCCCTTAGAACGCCGCAATGAACGACAACTCGCCACTCGAATCCATCGGTTTCCCGCAACTCTCACGATGTCGTCAGTCCACCTGGTGGAAGGCCTGCCAACGCTTCGCAAAATACATCATAACATTAAACACAACCTAACCCACTTAAAAGTTTGATAAACCCCCGACATTAACATTTCAAAATTAATATCTCATAAATGGCCGAACCGATTTTAATTAAACATATCTAAGAACCATCGCTAGAAAACCTGCTTTCAAATAAAAAACACATTCAAATCGGTTCAGCCGTTAAATAGCTATGGTGCCACAGTCAGACAGACACACATAGCGGTCAAACTTATAACACCCCTCTTTTTGCGTCGGGGGCTAACAAAAGAAAAGAAACAAAAAACAATTGTCAAAGTTTGAGATACTTGTACAAAGGCGGACTTATCCCTTCAAGGGATCTCTACCAGTAAATAAAGGATCGCATCAGCTCCAAAACCAAACAGCGTTTTAATATTCATTACCATATCATTTTCAAAAGTCAAATCATTGTCAAATAAACGATACAATTCAACTGTCATTACCTGTCATTAGTGTACAATAATTGGGCTCACGCCAGCGCCAGTGCTTCGCTAATCGAATAACTTCTGTCATTAATCTTCAGGCCACCATCTGTCAGCTGTAATGAACAGTTTGACAGTTCTACGGGCAGGAAAAATGTCGGACGCGTGTTTTCGTAAGGCCGTGACAGCAGAAAAATGCGAGAAATACAAGGTTGACTGTTAAATTAGGACGCGGTCTCGTAATCGGTAAGTCAGTTAAGAACCCTGTCACATTAACTCTGATTATTCCTAGATGAGTTTGTATGCAACAATAGTCTAGTTGTCTAGAAATCTGTTACGTAACTTACCCACATTTCAAGAGTGGCACCTGTTCAAAATAGATAATCACAGCTATGGATCCCGAGGAGTTTATCTAACAGAGGTCTAGGCTACTAAATAGACTAGTTTTTCCTTTTTAACCCCGGGTGTAGCTACTAGCGGGGTGTTATAAGTTTGACCGCTATGCGTGTCTGTGTATCAGTGTGATGTGTGTCTGTCTGTGTCACCGTAGCTCTTAAACGGGTAGACCGATTTAAATGCGGTTTTTTATTTGAAATAAGGTTTTCTAGCGATGGTCCTTAGAAATGTTTAATCAAAATCGGTTTAGCCGTTTATGAGATATTAAACTTTTAAGTGACAAAGTCGGGGGTTTTACAACTTTAAAAAAACAATAATTGAATGCCAATAACAATCTGTAATTAATTAAGCTACGGATAATGCCTATTGTGAATTTATTGTTTTTTTTTCTATAAGAAATAAAGTGGCAAGCGGTAATTAAAATACCACAAACTGGACTTATCACGCTGAACAACACACAGTAACATTTACCTCGACGTTTCGACCACACAGCTGACCAAGATGGTGGTAGCCGGACTGACCTTGTACAAGGCGCTATACGCGCGAATAAATGAATTTCAAATATTTTAAAAACAACCATTATTATTTTAAGCAAATTTATTTTCAAGTAATTTCCGTTTGTAAATTTATTTATTCTCTCCATAATAATATGTAAACACACCCAAGCTTATTACGAGACACCCTTCCGCATTTTTCTTTTAAATTTGAAACGCACATAAACATACGCATCGCAAACAAACACCTGCGACGAAACAATAACGTGAGATATAAGAATTTGCATATAGAGAAGTTTGAGATTTATTTATTTTTATTTCTCCCCTGGCAACACTACGTGACGCGACTCGAGAGCTGGCATTATTCATTGTCTCTGGGCCCTTAGCGTATCTGTGATTTTTTTATCTGTGGATTGGAAGATGAACCATAAACTTGCTTATTCTGTGGTACTTAATAAGAAAAGTTGAAAAATCACAAAAATTACATTTTTAACCCCCAACGCAAAAAGAGGGATGTTATAAGTTTGACTGCTATGTGTGTCTGTTTGTGTGTCTCTCTGTGGCTCCGTAGCTCTTAAACGGGTGGTCCAATTTGAATGCGGTTTTTTTTATTTGAAAGCAGGTTTTTCTAGCAATGGTTTTATACATGTTTTATCAAAATAGATTTAGCCGTTTTTGTGATATTGAACTTTGAAGTGGAAATGTAACGGGTTTTTCAACATTTTGTTGGTTAGGATATTGCATCGGTGGTTAATAACCTAACCAACATAAAGTTGGAAAACCCGGCTGAACCGATTTTGATGAAACATATCTAAGGACCATCGCTAGAAAACCAGATTTCAAATAAAAAACCGCATTCAAATCGGTCGACCCGCTTAAGAGAGTTCTTAGTTAAGCTTAGCTCTACGGTGCCACAGACAGACACACAGACACACATAGCAGTCAAACTTATAACACCCCTCTTTTTGCGTCGGGGATTAAAAGGAGGGGTGGTATAAGTTTGACGCCAATATCTGCCTGTCTGTCTGTGCCATCATAACTCTCAAACGAATGGACCAATTTTGATGCAGTTTCTTGTACTTGAAAACGTGTTTCCTTGCGGTGGTTCTTAGCTAAGTTTCATTATAATCTGTTCAGCCGTTTTCGAAATATTGAACTTTGAATTTATAAACATTTTCCAACTTAAACGGTTAAGTTTTTCGTCCTAGTTGTTGTTTAAAAATTACTTTTGTAAGGACTTAAAATAAAGCTACCATTATAAGTACCAATTATGAAAATAAACAACGAAGCATTCGTATGAAATATGTATGGCTTCCATGCATTAAGTTTAAATGAATTCCTCAGAGGAACAGCAATAATACATCAACCTGTCAACGGTTTGCAACAACTGCATTACAAACTTTAACTTGCAGTTCAACTTACAAAGCCCTCGAGCTAAAATCACTATTCTGACTGCAAACCTATGTTTGTACTTTAACATCATTAGCAAAAGAAAATATCGCTGTCAAGTTGAACAATATGAAACCTTATTGTGTGGAAATAAACTACAAAGTAATAGCAAAAGTTAAAAGTCACAGGTCAAAATAAAGGAAAAGTTACAGCAATAACTTTTCCTCTTTTTAAATATTTGGTGGCTGCTATGCCTTTGTCTTAAGGATCATATTGAATTAGAAGTAAATTTATGAATGCTCAAGTGACTTTGGTTTGTAAATAAAATAAATGCCGTCGAGAATTGCCCAATATTTCATGATAATAATATTTGAATTTATTACTAAAGCAATTCTAGGGATATGATAAGTATTTGAAACTACAAAAAGTAAGGCTATAATTTCAAAACTAGAATTACCTTTAGTTCGTGTAAAAGTAAGTGTAAAAAACATTTCTCTGGGTGAATTTAAACTCGTCATATCAATAATACTTAGCTTATTAAATAGAAGAATGTATGTATGCTATGCGAACTCATGCCTGACCAGCTTAATAAAGAATAGGTATCTAGGTAGGTAAGCCGTGGTGGCCTAGTGGTTTGTCCTATCGCCTCTCAAGCAGATGGTCGTGGGTTCAAACCCCGGCTCGCACCGCTGAGTTTTTCGAAATTCATGTGCGGAATTACATTTGAAATTTACCACGAGCTTTACGGTAAAGGAAAACATCGTGAGGAAACCTGCACAAACCTGCAAAGCAATTCAATGGTGCGTGTGAAGTTCCCAATCCGCACTGGGCCCGCGTGGGAACTATGGCCCAAGCCCTCTTGTTCTGAGAGGAGGCCTGTGCCCAGCAGTGGGAAGTATATAGGCTGGGATGGATGGAGGTATCTAGGTGAAAAGTCATAATTACGTGCGGCAAAAAGAAAAGCACAACCCCACATATACATGAACAGAAAACTTAGGAGTTAACAGACAAAAAATATAGTTTCTTTCAAAGTCAAAGTCAAAATATCTTTATTCAATTTAGGCTATAACAAGCACTTATGAATGTCAAAAAAAAATCTACCACCGGTTCGAAAAAACCTCTGTTGAGAAGAATCCGGCAAGAAACTGAACAAGTAATATTTTTTTAAACAGATTTACAATATTATTAAACGATATGTATACATCACATGTATTTAACACAACTTTATTTTTAACACAGTTGGTTCTGCTTTAAAGCATTTCGTTCTGTATGTTGTTTTTCGGTACCTACAGTCGAGTTTGTAAACTTGTGAGCAAAAATTTGACCAAAAATATCTGAATACAACAATAGAGTGGTGTTCAGATATTTTCGATCAAATTTTTGCTCGACTGTACAGTGTGTGATCACCACGCATTTCATCGAATCATCATTAGTCAGCACCTATGATCAAGAGGATTCGTCATTGTACTGCAATTGGTTATCATTCCAAAGTATAAAACCTAACTAACAAAATGTTGGAAAACCCCGACTTTGTCACTTCAAAGTTGAATATGTCAAAAACATTCAAATCGGTCCACCCGAGAGCTACGGTGCCACAGACAGACACACATAGCGGTCAAACGTATAAAATTCTTCTTTTTTTGTCGGGGGTTAAAAGTTCATCATCATCCCAGCCTATATACGTCCCACTGCTGGGCACAGGCCTCCTCTCAGAACAAGAGGTCTTGGGCCATAGTTCCCACGCGGGCCCAGTGCGGATTGGGAACTTCACACGCACCACTGAATTGCTTCGCAGGTTTGTGCAGGTTTCCTCACGATGTTTTCCTTCACCGCAAAGCTCGTGGTAAATTTCAAATGTAATTCCGCACATGAATTTCGAAAAACTCAGAGGTGCAAGCCGGGGTTTGAACCACGACCCTCTGCTTGAGAGGCGATAGGTCAAACCACTAGGCCACCACGGCTTCAAAGTTATATCACATTATTATTGTAATATATCTAAAAGGGCTCACAGCTCTTTTAGACTCCAAGTGCCGGCGAAGCACCAGCAGATGTCCCGTACGCCGACTTCTGGCAGAAGGGTGTGGTCTTTATTTTCGTAGTCTTTTATATTGCTACAATCAATTCATCATCATCATCATCAGCCCGAAGACGTCCACTGCTGGACAAAGGCTAAACTAACTGCTCGCCACTTGCATCCACCGGTTTCCCGCTACTCTCACGATGTCGTCAGTCCACCTGGTGGGAGGCCTGCCAACGCTTCGTCTTCCGGTTCGTGGTCGCCACTCGAGGACTTTTCTCCCCCAACGGTTATCTGTTCTTCGAGCGATGTGGCCCGCCCATTGCCACTTCAATTTGCATATTTTTCCAGCTATGTCAGTGACTTTAGTTCTTCGACGAATTTCCGTACAATCAATTATGAGAAGATTATACCTATAGCGTGGCATAAAACATTACTTATAATTGAATTATCACTTACCTGGCAATCGTATGGAGATGTGCACTAGTGGCCACCTTGACGAGTGGCCGATGGGGGGGCCGCGACGGCCGCGTGGGGGGGCTGTACGTGTACTCCCCCGCCTCCGCACCGGTCAGCCACGACCAATGCTCGGCCATCACAAGCACTAGCACGAGCGCGGGGCAAACTGAGCTCAGGGTGGGGCAAAATGATTTCAACGTGGGGCAAAATGATTTCAAATGATCAAATTTTCACGGGACACATTTACACAAACTCACTGAAGGATAATCTCGTTTTAGAGGTAGGTAATTCGTTTCACTAAAAGTAAATAATATTTAATGTATAATATGTTTCTTTAACACATTCATGTCCTAACGATCATTGCTTCCTTTACATTTTCCTTAAATATAAACTCGCACTGAAGCTAAATTTTTAGGTCGTTTTTGCCTTGTGCCTTGACTGTAAAGAATCAAAGAGTTTTGAGTCCAGTAAAGTACTTAACTCCAATAAATCTTGTCGGCAACTGAAAACTTTGCAAATCTTCTTCGGATCCCTTAGCTCTAAGGGTGTTAAATTGGACAGCTTATGAATTATCCGCATCAGCAGAAGTTTCATAACCTCTCGACGCATCCATCTTTCAAGTTACAAGTCTTATTAAATTTTACAACAATGATGGATAACTTGCACTGCATATCTATCAACTAAAACTTGCGTTAAAACCACCCTTGTGACAGTTCCTCTAAAGTCGAAAGTAACTACGAAAGAAAATGCAAAGATTACCCCAGCAGATTGTTACTCATTGCAAAATATGCTTAAAGGCTATATGTTAGAATACAAAAGGAACGCAAAATGTATAATTGTAGCTGAGCAATCCGTTGCATTGTGTAGTTCCCTTCGGAAAATAGCGTTATTAAAGATCCCCCTTGTCGTGCCTACTCCATGTGCTACGTTTGCAATATCGATACCATCGTCCTTTTCAGTTTCTTCGAGTAAGAGTAAGAGGTTATTACGGATTGTATTAGGGGCAAAGTTGGGAGTAATAAATCTTAAACCCCTTACGGCTGAGAGGTGTTTAGAATTCATGGCGTCGCTTATGTGCTGTGCCATTTGCCACATGCAGTTTTGGATGACGCATTGTATTGGTTACACTTCAGGCGATATTAAAGCTCTAAGGGATTTAGTAAATGCTATTAAAGCTATAAATCTTAGGAGAAATAAAGCGAAAATATTACACTTTAACTTCATTCTCTGGCATGGTCAGACTGTGTTCAGATAGGATTCATACGATGTGCTTTTTTGTCTCTCTCCTTTTTGGACAGCCGTGTAAAAGAACCCCTTCAAACTATAAAAACGTCTCAACTAAGGTAAGCGTCCGAGAGCTGGACACTGCCCCATCAATATAGGTGACAGTAAGGTGTCATCTATTGGGCATTAGTGTGTCGAGCACTGAGACGTTTATTTTACCATCGATTGTAAAGGATTTTTCAAAAACAACGGTACGTATTTTTTTTTATATGTCATTGTGATGGTTCATTACGATGTACCTATACCTGCTTAGTTTGTCACTCTATAAATAATTCATCTATTTCTATTATCCTCAATTAAGGTCCTCACTGAAAATCAGCGCCACGGCTTGCCGTGGCTTTATGCTGAGTGGGGACCTATTTAGCGTCATGTATGTCTTCATCTGTTTTATGTTTGTTTATTATGGCGTTTTCTTTCTTTCTTTCTTTCTTTCTTTCTTCTTTCTATTATAAATATGGAGGGTCAAGTTTGCCTGCACAAAAACCCAAGACAAAAACTGACAATGACGATAGCTTAGTAATATCCAAATATACAGCAGCTGCTGTACAAACCGAGAATGCATTCACCGTCACGTTCGTTTGCTTAACATTTATGACTGATGAATTTGCGAACACAACTTGTGGGGGGCGGAAGCCTGTTGGTGGACTGTGAAATATTATAGACAGTACTGTAATCCTATAAAAATGGCGGTATAGTTAACACCTTGTGAAACCTATTGAACTTCATAAAGAACAAATCAATGGTATGGATAGCCGAATGTAAAAAGTGCAAATTATAGACTCCCTTAACTAACCTAAGAGACAAGTATTTTTTTTTACATTAAGTAACCAGCATCAAAATAGTAAAACAGCTGCAGCTGGTTATGCCTAACTTTCAATGATGGAGTAGCACTGTAGGAAGAAGAAGTAAGCCTTTACAATTTTACAACGTGCTATAATGGGATGCACCTGTCACAGCAAGTAGATTGAAGTTTGGAAAATACGGCAGCTTGTACGGTTGGTGTATTTTGCTTACTTTAATAGCATTATTTCGTACGGCCTTATTTTATGGGGATCTGCTGCAGACATTGAGTCAATTTTTATCTTACAAAAGAGAGCAATTAGAGCAATTCATAATTTGAAGACGCGTGAATCTTTAAGATCTTTTTTTAAGGAAACAGATATCCTAACCCTGCCGTCGCTTTATGTTTTTGAAATAATCATGTATGTTAGGAAGAACATATGCGATTTTCCCACTAACGTCGATAAGCCAAAGGCTACTAGAAACACAGGGAAGCTTAAAGTTCCATCTTACAGACTGGCTAAAACCAAAAAGTCTTTTCTGGGAAATTGCATACGTTTTTATAATAAAATTCCAAAAATATTATAAATGAAACGGATACAAAATTCAGATCTATTGTCAAGAAGACATTAATATCAAAGGCGTATTATAAAGTTAATGATTATATCATGGACAGGGATATTTGGAAATAATTCCGATCCGCATTAGCGATCCCTTCAAATAGCGAACCTACTGTGTTAAAAATAAAGTTGTGTTAAATACTTGTGATGTATATTTAATAATATTGTAAATCTGTTTTAAAAAAAAAATTATACCTCGTTGAGTTTCTTGCCGGATTCTTCTCAGCAGAGGTTTTTCCGAACCGGTGGTAGATTTTTTTTTGACATTCATAAGTGCTTGTTATAGCCTAAATTGAATAAAGATATTTTGACTTTGACTTTGACTTTAACTAATAACCAATGGGTGTGTGTAGAAAGTCTCTGTGTATATACCTGTGTTTTCTTTACTGCTTGCTATGTGTTGGTGTGCAATAAATAGTTATTGTATTGTATTGTATTGCCGAATATAATTTTGTACCTTTCGGCGTCGAGACCCTTGGTCCGTGGGGCCCTGGCGCTCTGAGTTTCTTCAAAGATCTATCAAAGAGACTCAGAGATATCACAGGAGACCGAAGATCTGGCAGTTTCCTCGCTCAACGCATCCGTCTTGCGATCCAGCGGGGAAATGCTGCCAGCATTTTTGGTACCATGCCGCAGGGTCCATTTATAGATTTATTATAGTTTTAGCTTATTTAATTTAAATGTAGTTTTAGTTTTTTTTATTGTCCCTAATATACCTTTTATACTATTTAGTCTAATAAAATTGTATTTATGATTTAAATTATAATTATGAATTTAATAGCATCACATTTCATTGCGTATTTATGCATACAACCTATTTTTATTAAACGATAACTGAACCGTCTGACAATATAAGACCCTTGTGCTCTCTCTCCTCGGAAGTGCCCTGCGTTTCCCCACAATTAACCAAACTTTGTTATCCGTGACAGATGTAAACGCCTCGAGATTAGTGATCTGACGTAAGCACATTCTTGTCATTGGTAAACTAGTTTAATTACCAAACTTATATGTACTGTTAATGCTCGCAATGTCATGTATGGCCTGCAGGAATATAAACTTTACCTTGATAAAAGTACAATATTTTATTTATACATATTGTAGCTTATAAATAAAATATTTTTTTTAATTGCTTTTAAATGTTTTGCATTTATAGAGCTTTACACACGCACACATACTCAAACACAGACGTACTCGGTACACGCTTAATTGGCTGTCAAAGTATTTTATTTGAAGATAAACTCTACAGTTTTAAATAATAAAATATTTGTAAGGGAAATAGACGTGGGCAGAGAGAAGGGCATCTGCTGTAACTAGTCCCATATATGGTACTTAGATATATTACTTCGTTTGAAGTTAAAAAAAATGCAGTTTTTTAATTAAAAGTAAAGGTACGTGGCACATGCAACAAATCAATATCCATTCGCAATTGGGATTGAAATACATCGAAAACCATTTCCCGTTTGAAGTTCCACTTTCCTAAATTACCTCTCCACATGCATTCAGTTTGGAAATGAACAACAATGGCACCCCTGAAGGGGCGATGTAGTTTCACACCGAATTAAGTCCAGTGAGGGGTGAAAAATGCATTCCATTTTTAAGAAAGTCTGAGTATGTACCGAAAATCCTGGATTGGGTGCATTGTATTTTGAAAGTAATGTGAACCTTTTTAGTTCAGTACATCGTTGTGTTGTGGGTTGTGGGCGAGCAGGGTAAAGTTTGAAGATTATAAAATTCAAATGAACGGTTTAGGAGTGATATGAACTCCTAACCTTAATATAGAACTAATAAAGAGATAACGTATGTAACTTAACTGTTAGAGAGAGATTAACTATCCAGTAACACAAAACACATCAATGATTTTTCACGAACTTTAATTTGGGACCTACTTAAGATCGAATATCTGTCATTTTGTGTGATAACTCAAAGGATTTTTTGACGAAATGGGTCCCAAATTAACGGCTCAACGGCAGGAGGCTTTAAGTTTATGTATTAATTTTTTGCGATAGTTTTTTCCTTTTTTCCCTGCAGAGCACAAAATAGTTTTAGTTATTATAACAATGACTACGTTTGTTTACTTTTTTTCTGTATCGGTATCTATCATAACTATCATAATACTAGCTTTTGCCCGCGGCTTCTCCCGCTTGGAATTCGGTTATCGCGCGCTGTTCCCTCGGGAACTGTGCATTTTTCCGGGATAAAAAGTAGCATATGTCACTCTCTGGCCCATAAACTAACTCTATGCCAAAAATCACATCGATCCGTCGGTCCGTTTTGACGTGAAAGACGGACAAACATACAAACACACACGCTTTCGCATTTATAATAATAGTATTTATTCACTTACTTAATATTAGTAAGTATTTAATATTTTTCGCGCCAACCCCTACTGCATCTCCACAAACTAATCATAGATATCACAATCCCTAAACAGCAACAGTCCGTAATTTCGCAAAGTAATCATGATTTATTTAATCAATTGTAAGAACCCCACCTCCGTGATGTCCCATCTTACCCCACTGAGTACCATCGTGCCCCAACTATTTTCCAATTTACCCCAACCAGACCACATTTAGAGTTGAGTTTTTATTTAGCAAGTCATTGCAAATGTGTAGTTATTGTCAATTGGAACAGAATTAAATTTTGAAATTATCTTGATAATATTGAGTAAATTATTATTTTATTTTTCTTAAAAATACCTGCCAAAGGCAAGTGATCTTTAACCTTCGCTGTTGTGGTTTTCTTTATAAAAGTCTGTAAATAACGTCGGCCTTTGCCCAGCAGTGGGACATAGGCTACATAAAAAAAAGTTACATTATAGTTTTCATCTTCATCGAACATCGACGCTACATGAAAATTAACCGTGCAATATTTCACGACTCTAAACTCTTGAAATTCCAAGATTTTATCGCGATCCCGTGCGAATATTATCGGGAAAAAAGTACCGTATATTCAAGACGACCGGCTGGCCAAGTGGTTAGAGAACCTGACTACGAAGCATGAGGTCCCGGGTTCGATTCCGCCTGAATAATACGAATGTTTGTTCTCGGGTCTTGAATGTTTAATATGTGTTTAAGTACGTATTTATCTGTATAAGTATGTTTATCCGTTGCCTATTTAGTATCCCCAGTACAAGCTTGGGTTAGTTTGTGACTAGGTCAATTGATGTTAAGTTTCCCATGATATTTATAATTATTTAAGTCGTCCACTTACCTACATATCTACAAAATTACAAGACATACTCACAAACCTTAGCATTTAACTCTGAACCTAAAAATGTTATGTAAACAAAGTAAAATTACATTAAATCAGTAAATATTGATTATTTGCATCCAACGGAACCCTAAACAGTTTCCAAAACGTAATATCTAGTCAAACACAATAAACTGAAGTTCATTATCACGTCGACTGTACTGCAATACAAATTAAGCTCTAAATCAATTAGCTAAGATACAAATTGAAATGAACAATAATGCGCTCACAATACATTGAAAATTGGGGGTTAAAATGATTGGGGTAAGGTTTAAATTGGGGAAAATTGGGACAAGAAGGGGTGAGACCCTAGGTTAGACTGTCTGTATGCATCTCGGACTGATAAAATTAAAAGTATCTATATGCAGTACATTTGCATAGGTTTGTAATTTTATGGCGCTTCGCTGTATTTTTACCCGACTACCGAAGTAGAGTTATGTGGGAGCGCATGTATATCTATTTGGCTACAAAGATGAGGCGTGCGTGAAAAAAGTATAAAGTTTTTTTTTTAATTGTAACAATTAATATACATGTTACATATAGCACTTTTAAACTACGGTTTTCACAAGAATATCGAAAAAGTATGAAAAAAAATGAATAAAAAACTTTTGCGAAACCATAGAATTTCAGTTTAATTAGTCTTATTGTTTTACACGTGCAAAGCCGCGAGAAAAGGCTAGTCTTTTTTTATGTTGTTATAAAAATGTATCAAAAATAATATAGCATGATTAAAACTAATTCCCTTTGTTATACAATAACTTTCTGAATTTTCAGACTTACTCTTTTATAAAGTTCCAACCAATCACCTGTTAAATTCTTGATACTTTACTCTTACGATCAAGGGTGGCGCCACTGTCATATAAAATGCAACAAGTTTCCATGGAAACACATTAGTTCCGAATTTATCCACCCGCATTAACCCTAGGTGGTGCAGCATGACTCATAGTAAAACCCAACTCGCACAGACATGAGTATTCATAGACAAGTTGGTTTATGTATGTGTGCGGTTAGGGTTGATACACACTTGGGAAAAAGTTTAAAGATGATTTTCAAAAACTTTTGTATTCACCATCCCATGTCATCCCAGCTATGTGCACAGGCCTCCTCTCAGCATGAAAGGGCTTGGGCCGCAGTTCCAACGCGGGCCTAGAGACGATTGGGAACTGCACCCATATTATATTATTCATAATGTTGTACCTGTGGTTTGATTTTTCAATAACACAGAAAGGGGGAACGTTTATAATATTACGGGGTTATTCATTCACAACCAATGCTTGGTCGGTAAAAATATGTTTACGAATAAAATAACCGAATCGTCGTCGAAAAGTTGGAAAACTCCCGATATTGTCATTTCAAAATGTAATATCTCAAAAATGGCTTAACTTATTTAATGAAATCTATGTTTTGAGAGCTACAATGCCACAGACATACAAATAGACATTGACGCTAAACTTAAAACACCCCACTTTTTGCGTCGGGGGTCCAAAAAAGACACCTTCCACTTTCATTTTCGAAATCCCCAAACGTTCCTAACTCAAAATTTACCCGTTTTAAAAACACCTTTTTAAAACCACTGCATACCTACAAAAAAATCTTATCTCAATGGCATAAATTCTTTGTTGCCTGCATTACTATCGCGGTAGTTGTTGTTGGCACTGTTGGTGCAAACTAGAGCAGCAAATCACTACATCACGTAACAAACAACCTTATACCATTGTAATAAGTCTTCTACCAAGTGCATTGCTATCGTTGTTGTTCTATGCAACATTACGAGTGCAATGCCATTGTGTGAAGTAAGAAAGAACTTTATGCCAATGTCAAAAGGGCTTTGCTGAGTGCATTGTTGTTTTGGTTGCAATATGCAATGTTATGGGTGCAAGATTTGACAGGCGGTGCCGCCGTTTTATGAGAAATCGATTCGCTGTTGGTAAACACTTGCACTTTGCGAGTGTTTATATCATCATCATCATCTCAGCCAGCCGTAGGACGTCCACTGTTGGACATAGGCCCTATAGACCTCCAGTTTCTTCGCTTGGAAGCTACCTGCAGACACGGCAAACCTGCGGCTTTGACCAGGCCATCTCTACATCTCGTTGGTGGACGTCCTGCTGTGCTTTCGGCTTCTGTTGATTTAGTTAATCAGCCGTGAAGCTGTAGTAGCTTAGTGGTTCGATCTACGGCCTCTTAAACAGAGGATCGAGGATTCAAATCCAGGCTTGCACTTCTTAGTTTTTCGAAAATCATGTCTGAAATTACATTGGAAATTTTGATACGCACTCGCGTGGCGTGAGACCGCTGGGTCAAGCCTTCTTTTTCTGAGAGGAGGCCTGTGCCTTGCAATGCGACGTTAGAAGATAAGATGGATATAAGTAAAAGTGGAATTTGTCGATAGAAACTTTTGGACATAATTTTACTAGTTAATATCACATTTGAACCGTTTATTTATGCAGTTTTGCTACACCATTAGTGTACGATTCAGTTTTGCAACTTCCTTACGATTTATAGTCGATAAGTAGGTATATTAACAAGTTTTCGGATACTTTTATGAGACCTTGATTCTGTACAGCCAAGCACAACGTGTAAACAAAGGCAAAAAACGAACTACAGCCGCAACTATCAAAACGCGTCGTAACCGACCAATCACAATCACTAGCACAATTTGACAGTTCACACGTTCCAAACTTCAAATTAGTTTGTTTTTCGTTGCATTTGGCGCGCTGGCGTCGGCGGCCGCGTTGCGACTAAACTCGCGCGGCGAGGGCTCGCCTTGCTCCCTGTCATGGGGGTTCTTGATACTTATTTCAACAGTTTTTTGTTCGGTTCGAAATTTGAAAATAAACTAACGTTTAATTTTTGAATGGCAAAATCAAGAAAGCAGGCCACAAAGGGCTTTTTACATGCCTTATTTATACTGCCAGCGCTCTTGGAAAGATCATTACTACCAAGAGAAATGCGCCGCACGAAACTTGGCAGAAAGTAATTTTCTCAAAACAGATCAATGGCAAAAGTGGTTTTATACGGTAATATATATACGAGTGGTACCTACTTTAAATAATCGAAATGCTTGTAGGTGATGTTAGTATAGAAATCAATACATTTATTTATTTTTACGACTGGATGGCAAACGAGCAAGTGGGCCTCCTGATGGTAAGAGATCACCACCGCCCATAAACATCTGCAACACCAGGGGTATTGCAGACGCGTTGCCAACCTAGAGGCCTAAGATGGGATACCTCACGTGCCAGTAATTTCACCGGCTGTCTTACTCTCCACGCCAAAACACAACAGTGCAAGCACTGCTGCTTCACGGCAGGATTAGCGAGCAAGATGGTGGTAGCAATCCGGGCGGACCTTGCACAAGGTCTTACCACCAATATAAAGGTACCTAATATGATTTCATCAAAAATTACGTCGTAAAAGTATTAAGATCAGTATTTGGCCATTAATTACTATTATATTCTATACATCCGGCTACGTTAACTCAAACATAACTTTAGAAAAATACCTATAAGCTACAATTAAAATGATTCGAGATATTATTACTCTTTATCTTAACAACTAAACAAAAATAATTGCCTAAACCCTTAAACGTGTAGCTCACGCTTAGGCCATGGACCTAAAACTTTATTTTTTTATTTCTCCCATCTTTTATAAAGTCCTTTTTTTAAATCAGATAATAATTTCGGCCTTTATATGACCCACTGCTGAGCACAGACTTCCTTTCAAAATGAGACAAGGTACCTACCTACCTATATTCATATTGTTTATACATACATTAATTAGATATAAAAATTTAAATATATTGCGACGCCCTTGCAGGGTAGTACTTTGCATGACATTTATAACTACGGAATGTGTTAAATAAATAAAAATAAACTGAAAATCCTATTTATGAATCTGACCACTAGGCTCAGACACAAGTATCAAAACTCGTCGGTCGCGCGACAGTCACCCCGAGTCCAGCGCCCCTTCATTCATAGTGAGGGGAGGGGTGACCTTGGATAAACCACGTGAACATAGTAAGCATGCTAGGACTGTCAGGTCTCGGAGTAACTGGCTGGTCAGAACAGATAAGTAAAAACATGTCATGTAATGAAAGCGGGATTTTGACGTTCACTCATACATTTTCATTCATTCTCTTTTAGGGCCAGTACAGACAGACTGCCATTATACTTTTCGTTGCAGTTCGATTGCAGTCGGCACAACTGCACTCTGACTGCAATTGAAATGTATGCAGTCGGCAGTTGGTAGTTACGTTGCAATGAACTAAAATAATTTCCTTGCTCACCCGCGACCTTACGATAGCTAAGCTTATGCAAAATATGCGTGTTCATGCAGTTCCTCCACCTCCACACTGTAAGAACACACACAAATCACACAAACCCATCTATCACCACCACCACACTACACTGACGCGTTTCGAACTCAACCAGAGCTCATCTTCAGAGTGACACAACCGTACACCATGCTACCAGTTGTTAGACCAAACAACTGTTGTGTTGTGTGCATGAACACGCATATTTTGCATAAGCTTAGCTATCGTAAGGTCGCGGGTGAGCAAGGAAATTATTTTAGTTCATTGATATGGACCTCCGCAAAGTAACGCCTGATTCAATAAATTAGTTACGTTGCAGTTGGAATGTATCCGTCTGTACTGGCCCATATTGAAATCAAAAGGTAGGTAACATGTAGGTTGCTACACTTCAACTCTCGTGGCAAAACCTATACCTATTCACACCTAACCTAACCAACAAAAAGTTGGAAAACCCTCGACTTTGTCACTTCAAAGTTCAATATCTCAAAAACGGCTAACCGATTTTGATAAAAAATATCTAAGAACCATGGCTAAAAAACCTGCTTTCAAATAATAAAAACCCCATTCACATCGGTCCACCCGTTTAAGAGCTACGGTGCCACAGACAGACACACATAGCGGTCAAACTTATAACCCCCTCTTTTTGCGTCGGGGATTAAAAAAAGTTGAAAAACCATTGGCACTGCCATTTCAGAGTTCAAATATCTCAATTGCTGAACTAATGAAAGCTAAAGACCACTGCACAAAAACTCACTTTCACGTAAAAAACCGTATCGAAATTGGTCCATCCGTTTGAGAGCTACGATGCCACAGACAGACAGACATGTGTCAAAATTATAATACCCCTCTTTGTGCGTCGGGGGTTAATTTTTTTTCCAAGTTAATGTACTTTGAACTCTATTGCAAATAATTTAACACCGAACAGGTCGCATTTTCATAGTACCTCCCCCTTAATATATTTGACAATCGCAACGCATTGTCCCCTTAGCCATTAAGGGGATGCATGGCCACGCGCAGCCCCCGGTGTTCGTGGCGTTTGGGGTTCCGTAGGCTAAATACAAGATGGAATAGACCACAGTAGCCTGGATTCAACAATTTATCTTTGAGTGTGTCTTCGGATACAACTTTTCTCAGTTAGCGTTAAACAAAATGTCCTCCGTATTTTGCGATTTTGGCACTTCTGTCACATGTGGACATCCACCAAAGCATAGTGCAAAGAGTTAGCAGAGGAGTGACCTGACATAGCGATAGAACGAGAGCTATGGAGGTCAAGAGGGCCTTTGTCGAACAATGGGACACATATATAGGCTATTTAAAAATGTATAAATGTCATAAGTTCATCATCATCATCATGTCAGCCGAAAGACGTCCACTGCTGGACATAGGCCTCCCCCAAGGCTCTCCACTCAGACCGGTCTTGTGCTTTCCGCATCCAACGCGATCCCGCGATCTTAACCAAGTCGTCACTCCATCTTGTTGGAGGCCTACCGACAGCTCGTCTCCCGTCATAAGTTACATAGAATAAATATTTTGTAGTAATTTAGTTAAAGCACTGGATTATTAAATAGGTATTATTGTTGTATTCAGATTTACATAGAATAAAAATACTTAATACTTAATGAAATTAAACAGTATTTTTACTTTTATGTTTCCAATTTTTGACAAGATTTCCAAGTAAAACTTGAAACAGTATACTTACATGTATTATAAAATGTTGTTTGTAGTAGGCTATTGCGAATCTGTTGTAAAATACACATAAACACACACACTAACACACATTTTTTCTGTATAAATATGGCAATTTGTTGCTATGGAGGAGCGGGGCGTCCTAATACAAGTATTTTATACTTAACAGGAAGTCCCCACCTATTGATTACGTGCACTAATTTATGGTGAAATAAATAATTTTCATTTGTTCCATTTTCATTTTTTTTCATAAATGCACGGAACCCGACTTTTTTTAAGATTAGAATTGTTTAATTTCCCACTATCTCAGGTTTCTGATTTATAGAGTACTTAATACAATCTACTTTATTACAATAGGGGCTCGTGTTATTATACATATAATTATATGATACAAGTCTTATTGCAAGAAATAATATGAAATTATGAGCAATAGATAAACTACATCTATTGCGATTACCGCAATTACTATTATTTTGAGTAGAAAGAGACGGTCAATCCAATTATCATACTCGCGTACGTTAGATAATATGTCATACTAGTGTTTGACCGCTTCTTCGCACACGTAAATCATTAGGTCCAGCAGCATTGACATTCCGGGATTTTACAAATTGCCCGTGGGAATTCCCGAAAATTAAATCGTTGTTTTCATTGACAATCATGATCAAATTTCATGACTCTAAGCCCGACGGTTGTTGTTTCGAGATTTTATCCCTATCCCGTGGATATATCGGGATAAAAAGTAGCCTATGTGTTATTCCAGACGTCCAGCTACCCACATACCAAATTTCATGACTCTAAGCCCAGCGGTTGTTATTTCAAGATTTTATCCCTATCCCGTAGGAATATCGGGATAAAAAGCAGCCTTTATGTTAATCCAGGGTATATATCACCTTATGCCAAATTTCATGGAAATCCGTTCAGTAGTTTTTGCGTGAAAGAGTAACGAACATACATCCAAACAAACATCCATCCATACAAACTTTCGCGTTTATAATATTAGTGGGAAGTGGGGTGTTATATATTATGAGTAGAGAAGTATATATATATATATATATGCATACGTGTCTCTCTCTACCCTCTGGAATAAGATGAATAGAACATGTTAAGGTATTTCTAACCTATGAGTATGTACAGTTTTAAACCAAGCGCATACAGTAATAAATGATATTGTAACGGATAACTCACGTCTTAAATCGAGTTTAGCTCATCATGTTTGATGTTGTCGTCGCGTGAGCAGTGGTGGCGTGCAGTACGCGTGTTGCGGCAACCGCAGAGTCGCGTTGCTCCTAGGAAGACGGGTTACGAATTAGCCCGAAACATGTGGAGCTAAACTCGATTTAATCCGTTACAACAATATCATTTAATATGTGAGTCTCTCGGTAGTTTCATGTTCAAACGCCACAATATTAACGGAGTAATGACTGATTTACAATTTAATACTTACTTCGGAACAGCCTGTATGTTATGTACATACATAGTAAAATACTTTTTGAGCTGGGCATAATTTTTTAGGATTCCGGAGCCAAAATGGCAAAAACGGAACCCTTATAGTTTCGTCAAGCCCGTCTGTCTGTCTGTCCGTCCGTATGACACAGGCATTTTACTCGAAAACTACAAGATGTATATCAAAGAAATTTGGAGTACAGATGTCTTGTCAGAGCCGCTATTTAGTTTTGTAGTTAAATTATAAAAATAAATATTTATAGGGGGGGCACTCCATACACGTCGTTTCAACGTGTGGTACATAGTTCGACAGCTTTTTTGAAAAGATAGTAAGGTTTCTCAAAAACTTTTTTGATTAAGTGAAGATTTCCGGAAATAAATGGCTCCCAAAGTAGAAAAAAATTGTGACCCCCCCCCCCCTATCTTGTAAACCGTTTGTCCAAAAAATATGGCAAGGTAACGCTTAATAAATACTTTCAACGAAAATTGGTTTCAATATGATCGGATATACCGTTTTTGAGTTATTGCCGAAAAACTGCGCTTCTCAACAAAAGGACGTAAATGCCGTGAAGATACGTTCTTTTTCTGGTAATAGATTTTAAGACGGTTAGAGAGTAAGTGTTTTAATTGTGTCATAACGCACATAATATTATTTGTTTTTTTTTTTTCGTAATGGCTACGGAACCCTATCTTGGGCGTGTCCGACACGCTCTTGGCCGGTTTTTTTTTATAATGAACGTTCCTGTCAGTTAGTACAGTTACATTCTTATAATGTCAACGTTTGTAGTAGGTCATTCTTTGTGTTCGTTCTTTTCGTTGTCGAATTGGTCGTTCATAAATTCATACTACCGGTTTATTTACTCAATGAGCTCCGTACTAGAGAAAATTTAACCCTCTCTCCGCGTCAGGGGTATTTTTGTACAGCAGCGATATTTCTAGATTACATTAACTTACCGGAGACTTGAACCCCGTCACGTCCCGCGTGCCTGCGCATAACAAGGCAGTCCTTACAAGCTTACCTGCAAAGAAAATTAATTACAATTAGTTCCTCCAGGCTGAATGTAGATGGCGCTGTTGATACGTGTTAGGTTAGATCGTGAGAGTTGAGAGGGGTTGGCTGAATAACGTATCCAATTTTAGAGAAGTTGGAAAACCTAAGACTGTCACTGTGGCAATAACTTTTTTTTTCAAATTTTAATATCTCGCTAAGGACCACCGAAAGGAAGTTCGCTTTCATATAAAAAAACCATATCGCAAATCGCAATAGGTTTATCCGTTCCAAGTCAAAGTCAAAATATCTTTATGCAATTTAGGCTATGACAAGCACTTATAAATGTCAAAAAAAATCTACCACTGTTTGAGAGATATGATGTCACAGACAGACAGAGATGTCCAACTTATAAAACCTCTCTTTTGGCGACGGGGGCTAAAAATAGTGGTTCATCAACTTGTTTTAAATACTTAGCTTACCTTTTCCTCTACGCTTTATCAGTACTTCAGTGCCCAGGCAATGCAGACTTGGTACATTGCCGTCGCGGTTCCCTATTCCGTACTCCAATTTATCAAGCAATACGACGCGCCTATGTTAGTGCATTACATTGCGGGGTTGTGGTGCTACCGAGTCCCGTAAGCTCGATCTAACGCCGCAATGTATTGCAACTCGGTTTAGTTGCCGCACGGAGTTACTATACTCCAGTTTATCACTAGAACGACGTGCTATTCGATTTGTGACAAATCACTTTGAATAATATTTATATTTTTTGAACGACAGTGTAGAAGAGCTCGGAATGTTTAGACAGGTAAGTACAAAAACAGCATATGTAAAGGTTAGGTAGGTTAGGTATTTCCGTGAGAGAAAAAACACGTCTCTTGTGTGGGAATATCCTTTATCAAAAATGTATTAATAATTGATGCTGCGGCTGTAAAATACATTTAAGATTTTAAGTGTGCTATCTATTTAAATTAAAAAGATACAGTCCTGTGACAGACGGAAAGACGGTTAGACAGATAGACAAACAGCGGGGGATTTAGAAATAGGGCTCTGTTGGATACAACCTTTATGACGGATTTAAGTATGTCAATAATGCGTCTGTCACGAAGAAAATTGCTCCACCAGGTACGTATTCCATATTCGCGTAATTTCAATTAAATTACAATATAATATTACGTAATAGCTCTGCCTGTGACTTGGTCTGTAAAGAATTCGCTTGGTGGGAACATTGTAATTTTTCGGGATAAAATTTGTCTTATGTGGTAATTCAGGTTAAATTATAAGCTGTTTGTGTGTAATTTGGCATTTACACCCCACATCGTTTAGCCGTTGAGGGTTAGGCTTTTAGGTTTGATGGAAGATACCAGAACCAATCCAAACTTCCGCATTTATGATATTAGTTAGGATAATAGCTCACAGAAGGCCTTTCTTAATTAAGTAATTACAGACTGTGTAGTTTTCTATTAAAACGAATGAAATATACACACATACAGATAGACATAGCTACCATAAGCCAAATATGTGGTCTACCACCCTAAAGTTGATAATCGTTTGCATGTCATAAAACAACGTCTCTGTCAACTTGAAAGTTCGACTTTAGACATATTCCTTTGATAGGATTTTTTTTTAATTGTTAGACCACTTATAGGCTGATGGTACATAAAAATCTTAAAGGCTTTCCTTTTCCATTTGAGCTTCCTACTACATCTTTTCTTAAAATTTCTCCAGTTTTCTCAGCTATCAATTTATTATTACAATCATTTCTACACCTTCCTTACTCTATCAAAATCATATCTCACGTCAACAGATTTTGACGAAAATATGTCTCGAACGGAACGGGGACCTATCTTAATAGAATATCGAACACGTTTCGACCTCTCACTCTCTCAAACTCGTATCTCACAGTTGCGTAGTTCCAGAAGCAACCTTATGCAAAACACGTAGTGTTGATTTTATGTATATCGTTCGGGTAGATAAGAGGTGTAGAAAGCATGCGCTTGTATTTGCATCAACTTCGGAGATTGGAAACGTACCCAACGGACTTCGATTGCGGTTTGGGGTGAAAATATGTGGCGAATAGGATATCTATTGCATATTTTACTGGGTCTGATTTCTCAGGCCTTTTGTTGGATTTCTGTTGTATTTACCTATTTGAAATTATATTCAATAGAAAATCGGCTCAGAGTTGTTTAGCAAGCTATGGAGAAAGCTATCGCGGTATCTCTACGGGATCGAATCAGAAATGAGGAGATATACTACTCAAAAGAATATTTTTAAGGGCCACTTTAATTTTAACGGTAAAATGAAATCTAAAATATTTTTATATACATAATATTGTACTTACTAATAATATAATTTTAGAAACAGCTTTTACATTATAAATATTTATAAATTTATTAAAACACAATGCCTGTATAATATAAAACAAAATAAAGGTACTTAACTAAAACTACATACAAATTAAAATTATAAATATAAAAGTTGCCCAAAATCACTGCCAGGTGGTAAGGTGCCCAGAAGGCTGGCAGCATTACGCTCTAAAATATCATCATCCCAGCCTATATACGTCCCACTGCTGGGCACAGGCCTCCTCTCAGAACAAGAGGGCTTGGGCCATAGTTCCCACGCGGGCCCAGTGCGGATTGGGAACTTCGCACGCACCATCGAATCGCTTCGCAGGTTTGTGCAGGTTTCCTCACGATGTTTTCCTTCACCGCAAATTTCAAATGTAATTCCGCACATGAATTTCGAAAAACTCAGAGGTGCGAGCCGGGGTTCGAACCCACGACCCTCTGCTTGAGAGGCGATAGGTCGAACCACTAGGCCACCACGGCTTCTTAAATATGTTTGCGTTTTTAATTGAATACAGCACATTTAATTTCATTAAAAGTATTTGTACAGTGTTATATTTTTTTTTTAACGTCAATATTTTTTTTATAGCATTATACAATAAAAAAAAAACATTACATTCAAAATTAAATATGACTATGTGCAAAAAATATCTAATCTAGCCTAACCTATAAATAAAAAATCCCTCCTAGGTCACCGAATAGATAATAGTAGTACCTACAACTAGGTGCCTAGGACACCGTCGCTGTTCATTGTGCCCAGAAGGCTGGCAACATTCCCGCGTTGTATCGCAAGGCTAATCATTTACCCGAAAGAGCTGCCAGCCCTCTGGTCACCTGAAACATCAATGAGGCGCGCGGATATCTCTTTCGCGATATCGCGTGCACCTGGCCCCCACGGCCCTAGGGTTTCAACGTCAAACGGCGCAAACAGCCCTCCCCAAGGGCTGCATATTTGCGCCGTTTGAGCTGTACCGTTGTTGCTGCTGCGGCCGGCCATGGAGGACCTCGCTGGGATGTCGTCTGTCAAACCAGTAAAGTTTGTTGTTGTTTCTTTAAAAAAAATGGCTCTGTCCATCGGAGGACAATTTTGCCAGTGTCTAGTAGTTTTTGCCGTTGTACGGTAAAAAAATTCTAGAAAACGAAATATGAGAGGTAATGGTGGATGAACGATGACAGCGCGAATCCCAGTAAAGTTTAAATGTTGACAAGCATCGTGTCTAAAATTAGTTCCAGCGACGAGAACCACGAGCCAAGGTCATGCCAGGTACTTCAAATGAAAGGTGCATATCACCAGCAGTACTTTCTTTCGTTCGAAAGTTAATTTATAGTTACCATAATAATCCTATAGCTAAAAATATATGGCACAAGTGATCGTAGATAGTACATAAATAAATGTGCGTAATGAGGTTTTCGAACAGATGCTATCGCCACCATTCGTTACCAATATCGACTGCATCGGTATTTATGAATAACAGGCTCCGCTTGGAGATTTTATTGCTGTGCTGGTTTATTAAGTAATAAATGATCATGTTTTGAAAATTGCGTTTGAAGATTTTGAAATGTTTATTTGTAACAGATTCATCATTCCAGCCTATATACGTCCCACTGCTGGGCACAGGCCTCCTCTCAGAACGAGAGGGCTTGGGCCATAGTTCCCACGCGGGCCCAGTGCGGATTGGGAACTTCACACGCACCATTGAATTTCTTCGCAGGTTTGTGCAGGTTTCCTCACGATGTTTTCCTTCACCGCAAAGCTCGTGGTAAATTTCAAATGTAATTCCGCACATGAATTTCGAAAAACTCAGAGGTGCGAGCCGGGGTTTGAACCCACGACCCTCTGTTCGAGAGGCGATAGGTCAAACCACTAGGCCACCACGGCTTACTAGGCCACCACGGCTTACTAGGCCACCACGGCTTGTAACAGATTATAGATTTGTAATTAAATGTTGCGGCTTAACTTTAATGTAACGTATTACGTTTTAGGACATCTTATTTTCTCGCGTCGAAAACTAGAACCAACGAAAAATATATAATAATTACTAGCTTTCGCCCGCGGCTTCGCCCGCGTGGAATTTGGTTACCACGCGCTGTTCCCTCGGGAACTGTGCATTTTTCTGGGATAAAAAGTAGCCTATGTAAGTCTCTGACCCATAAACTATCTCTATATGTTATAAGTTTGACCGCTATGTGTGTCTGTGTGTCTGTACGTCTGTGTGCACGTCTGTCTGTCTGTCTGTCTGTGGCACCGTAGCTCTTAAACGGGTGAACCGATTTGAATGCGGTTTTTTTTTAATTGAAAGCAAATTTTCTAGCGATGGTCCTTAGACATGTTCTATCAAAATCGGTTTAGCCGTTTTTGAGATATTGAACTTTGAAGTGACAAAGTCGGGGGTTTTGCCTACTTTTTGTTGGTTAAGTTTTAACCCTGACCCACCTCGCCCAACAGTGGGCAGACCCAGCCGACAACATGAGCAATTAACAAATGTTCCCAGAGACAGACGGTATCGTACTTACGATCTTGTATCCGGCCACGTGCGGGGCGCGGCTGCGTTTAGTATGACAGGCAAGTCCAGTAGGCTAGTAACTAGCTTGTGACTTGAACTTGCACAATTATATACTGCCACTGCATCAGGTAAAATTATTTTACTGAATCAGGCGTTACTTTGCATCAATGATCTAGAAGAATTTATATGAGCTCTGGTTGAGTTCGAAACGCGTTAGTGTAGTGTGGTGGTAGTGATAGATGGGTTTGTCTGATTTATGTGTGATCTTACAGTGTGGAGGTGGAGGAACTGCTTGAACACGCATATCTTGCATTGAAAGAAATTCTTCTAGTTCACTAGGTAAAATTTTACCACGGAAATGATATAAAGACATTTGTCTTTTATATCAAATATTTTATTAAAGCAGAAACTCATTCGACAGCAATATTAAGTCAAATAGATTGTTTTAACAGCATTAACTGAACTAGAAACACAAATTTTAGAGCACATTTAAAATCACACCCTGTGTAATTATTTGACATACAAAAGTTACGTTAGGTTAGAACTGTATCTATTTGCGAAGCGCCTCAACGCGCAATAGGAGCTCCAAAATACCAAGCTCCGTTGACCTTGTCCTACTAGTTCCATTAGACAAATATGGTTACTGAGAAAACATCACCCAATAAGCCTAAATATTTGTGACAGCAACACGCTTAAGCAAGTCATTATTAAAACATTCACTTGCCGTTTGGTCAGGTTTATTGAGCTTTCAAACCAATTATTTGAGAAGAATTCATTTTGCCTAACATAGTATGGTTTTTCATTATAGAAAATATTTCATATCACCCGCATATAGCATCCCATTCTCACTACTGATAAGACCTTTTTATAAACACAAAACAAGCGCGCCAGACCATTATCATATAGCAGTCCACTGCTAGACATTGGCCTCCCCCAATGAGCGCCATATTGCGTCTTGTCCTGGGCTCAACGCATCCAGCTACCATCTGCCTTTTACAGATAGTCTCTCTACCTGCAGGGCTACTACGAAACTCGAAACTCGAAGTTCGTATCATGCGGTCCCTCTGACACTTAAACTATTTACTTAATACGAGAGCGAGAGGGACGGTACGATACGAACTTCGAGTTTCGAGTTTCGTAGTAGCTCTGCTGGCAAGAGGGCGTTCTACATTACGTTCGCCAGGACGCGGTCTTCACTCAAGAACTGTTTAAAAAAAATACCTAGTTGAATTTTTGGCTCGAGGATTTTTCTCGATACAGGATTTTCCGAACCGGTGGTAAGAAGATTTTTTTTTTAATTCGTAAGTGCTTGTTATATAATGTTTTAAACTTTCGTGATTTTCACTCATAATCAAAATACCACAAACGGAACTTATCACGCTAAAACACACGAGTAATATTTACCTCGACGTTTCAACCACATTACAGTGGCCGTGTTCACGAGTAGACTGAAGTGCTTGTAGTGAAGTGCTTGTTTTAGCCTGAATTGAATAAAGATATTTTGACTGACTTTTAAGTTTTTCGTCGGACCTCCAGCTGCTAGCAACTCGTTCAAGTTACTAAACCATCATACGCCGCAGTCCAGTCGTGCTAGCTCTAACGAGGCATGCCCCGCGACAGATTTAACCGGTGTTTGTTAACTGAACTAAATATAGTTTTTATGCTTTACTTGCAGTTGCTTATGTTACAAGAAGCTCGCCTTGTTTCGCCGAGCGCCGGATGCACCAATACTGGGACATAAGGGAAGCAGTTCAGCGTTATATATGCCTAGTAAATAAATGCGAAAATATGTATGTGTATGTGTATGTATGTGTTTGCAGGTGGTAGGACCTTGTGCAAGGTCCGCCCGGATTGCTACCACCATCTTGCTCGCTAATCCTGCCGTGAAGCAGCAGTGCTTGCACTGTTGTGTTTCGGCGTGGAGAGTAAGACAGCCGGTGAAATTACTGGCACTTGAGGTATCCCATCTTAAACCTCTAGGTTGGCAACGCATCTGCAATACCCCTGGTGTTGCAGGTCTCTATGGGCGGTGGTGATCTCTTACCATCAGGAGACCCACTTGCTCGTTTGCCTTCCAGTCAAATAAAAAAAAATGTGTTTCTTTCATTTTCACGCTAAAACAGCTAAATTTTTATGATCCGGACAACGGCCAACCAATAGAATCTTTCAAGCCGGCTCTAGTCTTTGATTCAGGTAGAGCGAGATTGTCTATAACCTAACCTAACCAACGAAAAGTTGGAAAAACCCGACTTTGTCACTTCAAAGTTCTATATCTTAAAAACGGATGAACTGATTTTGATGAAACATGTCTAAGAACCATCGCTAGAAAACTTGCTTTCAAATAAAAAAACCGCATTCCAATCGATCCATCCGTTTAAGAGCTACGGTGCCACAGACAGACACATAGCGGTCAAACTTATAACACCCCTCTTTTGCGTATGGGTTTAAAAAACCGGGGAGTCTCTAGTCACATAATTCCATAATAGCGATGTCCGCCTTTGTACAAGCATTTCAAAGTTCTATCAAATCGTGGTTTTCATTGACGTAACATTAAACACAATCATGTCAAATTTCATCACTCAAAGGTTGTAGTTTCGAGATTTAATCCCTACTAGTCTTTGTCCACAGTTTCGCTCGCCTGGAACGTGCTCATTGCTACTCCAGTAAACTGTATTTGTATTTATTTATTTATTTATATACTAGAGTTTACTGGTAGTAACAACTGAAATTCCAGGATTCCAAAAACTTATATTGTGGTCTTCATTGAGGTTAAGAACAACCTGTCCACAATACGGTATATGACTATTTTGTATATGTTTTATAAATTAAAACGACACAATGCCTGTTATCGAATAGAAAAACAATTTTTAAGCTACCTTTACAAATAACAAAGTTATGAGAGTTTGAAATTCAAGATTAGACAGAGAAAGACATACTGGCATGTGACGTCACACGCCAGTACCGTTATACTTGCTGCATAGAGAAAAGCGTTTGAGAAAGAGACAGGTATATAGATTTTTCAAAAAATCACTATAAATCCAATTTTCAACCGATTTAAATTTTCTCTTCGCTAAACTATCTGTTTATCTATATTTTCATAATCATATTAAGATATGGCAAAATCAGGAGTTGTCAAGTACCGTATTTCAAGACTGTAAACCCAGCGATTGAAATTTCAAGATTCTAGCCCTATCCCTTGGGAATATCGGGAAAAAAGTAGCCTATATTTTATTCCAGATGTACGGCTATCTACATACAAAATTCATCCAAATGTTTGTTCGCATAATTAAAAAAAACTACACAAGACGTGTACCTACGGATCCCTAAAGCCCGGCGGCGGTCGGGCACTTAGCAGATAAGGGCTCGTTAGTGATAATTGATAACAGACTGATTTATGGACTAAGGCCAATGAAGTCCTGAGAAAAGTGGGATTTTTACTGGTTTACAGTTTTATTAATTAACTAGTCTTCCACGCGTAGCTATTAGATACGGCGGTTCTGAAGTTTCACAATTTTAGCAAAAATTTACATGGGAATTCTCAAAAATTACTTCGTTGATTTGCATACACATGTAGATCTGGATTTCATTTTACAAGCTTTTATTTAGTTTCACCTGTCCCGTTGTCTGTCTGACTTTAACCAAATCTTGCAAGTTAAATTCGACAAACTTCAAAGTCAAAATATCTTTATTCAATTAAGGCTAAAACAAGCACTTCTAGTAGTGATTGACTTGTTTGGTATACAATGTAAATTGCGTGACAATACAATAATGTGGTAGTGGCATCCTGGTAGGCCGGCCAGGATCGTCCCCACAGGACGGAACTCTTCAATGGTTAATACAAATGTAGTTTGGGTGACAGTGCAAGTACAGTCAACAAAAAGTACACTCAGCAAAAAAAAACTGGTATTAAAAATGATTTTTTTACCAAAAACTTATTTTAGTAAGAGAAGGGACCATATGTAAATAATATTTTTATGTAAAATTTAAACACTAAACTAGACTTATAAAACCAGTAATTTATTGCACGGAGAGGGACGTTGAATATTTAAATTTTTGGTTATTTTTTGACTTCTTCTATATTCAAAAGATATTAAAAGCTTGATTCTTTGATAAAATAAACAATAATATTGCAATTTTACTGGAAATGCATACGTATGCCTAATTTAAAGATGGATATCTTATAAAAATCCAGCATTGTCGTAATAAAATGTTCTAAAAAAGTTAAATGCTCCAAAAAGTTCATTTGGGTACAGAGGTAAAAACCCGAGTTGACCAAAAGGGTCCAATTTGCATTAAATTAATGCGTATCTAAAAGTTTTTAATTGATCCAGAGTTGTCGCAGAAAATTTAAGGTTCATTAACCAAGGGTCGTCACGGGGAGTCGGATTTTGGTATTAAATAATATACGCTGCAATATATAATTTTAATGGCATATCAAAATGTCGAATATATCAAAGAGAACGTTGACGGGTTATAAATATCGAGAAGTCAAAATACTTTACTAAGTTTATAAAAATAAACTCCTGAAGTACAATGACAATTATTTTACAATTTATAAATACCTATATAGGTTAGATGGTTTTCACGATATTGCAAATAGGGTTTTGGCAGTTAATCCTTAACATTTAATACTTTGACTCAGTTGTTTTAATTAGTCAAATCAAATTTCTTTACTCGTTTTCTGTTCATATTTAATCACAAGTTATAAAGTATGGATAGTTTAAATTAAACAAGGGTAATTAAATAATTACGTTTAGGCGTTACATTGTCTAGCAATATCTAAAGTATGAACACTTTTATATCACTACGTCGCACTGCTGGGCTCGGGAGAAATGTTTGGCAGATTTGTGTAGGTTTCATCACGATATTTATCGTAAAGCTCATGGTAAACAATAGTTATTTGTGCAACAAGAGAGCAAAGTTGTTTTTTGTTGCGAGTGTTGATTTTGAATCCCGAGTAAGCGAAGGATTCTATAATTGAATCACGACGCGTTAGCGAGGATCTAGGTTAGAATCCTGAGATCAGCAAGGGATTGAAATACACGAGATGCAAAAAAAACTTTGGTCTCGTGTGACACATACAATTTTTCACCTCAGCAGCGAGAACATAATTTAAATGTAACATAAGAATAAAACCACATATACCTACCTGTTTACAAAACAAACACATTTTTTTAAAATAGAATCCGATTATTATCAAATATAATAATTACATTTAAAACCATAAAAGAGTCCAGTAGCTACGATACAAATCGCATACTCATAACATGCAATCTTAACTTCTTGTACTAATGTCACACTTATTTTTTAATACTGCAAAAAGCCTCATCTCGGGGTAATTGAAAAGGTTGAACAATTAAACCTTAAATATGATTTTTATTAAGATTTCTATTACATAAAGATAAATAGATTTGTTAAAAAATCATTCAATTTAACAAATAATAATTATACTGTAGGCAGTATACGGAATTCTTTTATAAAAAAAAAACATCTCTTGAGAAGCGGCTTTCGTGCAACGAGGTTGCATACTTTATTAAAAGATCGGGAAATTTACATTTTGGAAATATTTCGATATATTTTTAATACCAAACATTTAATTTAAGTTTGTAATCGACAAATTTGATCCTATCTCTTGCTTTTTTCGAGTTGAAGTGAAATGACAGATCAAAGTAAAGTTCAAATATTTGCAATTCAGTGAGTAGACCCAACACTGTACTCAGCATTTAAAAAAAATAATTAAAAAGTTACTTTGTCTCACGGAGTGAGCAAAATGCGATTTTGCTCACTGATTTCTCATAGCAAAACCTGCCTGTTTGAGGTGCTGAGGTGAAAATGTAATTTAAGTAAATTTTGAAAAATCCAAAGTTGCAAGTCCGAGGTCGAACTCATGATCATCTGCTCAAGGCACAGGTCAAACCACTAGGCCACCATGGTTTACGCCAAACACCCTCACCTTGTGTGCATTCAACGTTAACAACAGTTTTCTATATTTGCATTTTTTTAACGAGCATAATATTTTTTAACATGAAATTTGATATAATGCCATGCTGCCTTCCTAAGCAAATATATAACACTCTCCACCAATAATACCCTAGTATTTCAAAGACTAAATTTACCCACCTTGTATTATTCTCCTTACGAAAATTCCGTCATCAAATCTCAATACCACATCATTACATTACACAATAACTGACACATTTTCAAACACGACCGCGAAATCTTACCACCAAACACTATAATTTTCTCGTCACTTATAAGTTATAACATTTTGATAAGTACTAAATACTTTTATGTTTAACATTTAAAACAAACTAAAAACTTTCGTTATCTCGCGCACTTTACACAACTGCATTATATCACAGCTCGTAACGAAACTCGTCGCTAAGTTCGTCGAAACTCGTCGAACTCGTAACTCGTCGGGCGGCTAGGGCGGGCGGTCGCTGCTGCGGCTCGCGGCCGAGTGCCGCCGGATGCGATGGGCGGGCGGCAATTGATAAGGTACGGTTGGTAAGTACACCTTAGCTTTCGTCTCCCTGTTTCAGATGGGCAATTCTTTATATAGATATTTATATTTATTTATATCGGGGATTTGGAAATAATGTGGCAGATATTAGCTTATGCAAGTTACTGTACCCTTTGTCTACAAAAATAATAAAATTTACTCCAGGGCACTTATTATCTTATTAAACATTCGTATTGCTATTAAAAAACAGTTTCTGAACTCGAGTTTTTACAGTTTTCATATTAACTTTATAGGCTGGATCACAAACATCTGTTATTAAATGCTAAGTGAAGAAGCTATAACCACCAGGGATGTAGGGAGTCGTTCCCACGATGCTAGCCGCGATAGCACAGCGGTTGAGACTCAAATTACCATGCGAGGTGAGAATGTGGAGCTGCCCTCTTTGTACCATTGTTCGGTAAGACAAGGCATAGGTTTATTTAGACGTCCTATAAACTTGGATTTAATGGTCTCATGCAGTTTACTAGCTTTAATACTGCTGCTACCGTACAACGAACGGCCAACCTGTTGCCGTTATTAATATCGAGAAAAAAACGGAAAAACATCACGTTTGTTGTATGGTAGCCCCCCTTAAATATTGATTACCGGTGGTAGATTTTTTTTTGACATTCATAAGTGCTTGTTATAGCCTAAATTGAATAAAGATATTTTGACTTATTTTGACTTTGACATTACGTCAGAAGTACATACAGAAATACATATTATCAGTGAAAAATTCAACTGTCTAGCTATCACGGTTCATGAGATACAGCCTGGTGACAGACGGACGGACGGACGGACAGCGGAGTCTTAGTAATAGGCTCCCTTTGGGTACGGAACCCTAAAAAATCGCCTTAAGAAACTATAGGAAAATTTTGAGCTGGTCACAATTTTGAACAGGTTCTAAAGTAAAATACTTATTGTTTACATTTTTTTTTTATCGTAAATAAAATATTTATTGTGTATAAATAAATAAAAACCGGCCAAAAGCGTATCGGACACGCCCGAAATAGATCGATTTTAATGAAAATTTGCATTTTAAAGTTGAATATTTTGCAAACAAATCACTGAATCAAAAAATCGTCTTAGCAACCCTCTATTGGTTTTAAAAGACCTATCCAACGACCCCCCACTACAAGATTGGATGAGAAAAAAACATCACCCCCACTTTACGTCTATGGGTGGTAGGTACTAAGTTAAGAACAATTAAAAAAAAATGTACCATTTTGTCGGCATAATTCAAAATTATATATGAGTATTCGAACATGAAACTACCGTGAGACTCACTCATATTAAATATTATATATTCGTGCAAAATTACAGCTTTCTAGCATTGATAGACCCTGAGCAAAGCCGCGGACGGACAGACAGACATGACGAAACTATAAGGGTTCCGTTTTTGCCATTTCAGCTACGGAATCCTAAAAACGATTTATTCCGATAAAATATGATACAAATGCAGTCCCTATGCATAATCCATGAGCACGCGCGTCGGACTTACGGCTGAGAAACGATCTCCGTCAACGCATACCGAGATGAATAGTGCTAATACTGCTTACGCGGTCGTGACGGGCATCTGTAATGTTGAGAGCAACCATATACATGTCAGTCTGCGCGTCTGTCACGAAATAGAGCAGCAGGAACAAGGAAACTATGAAGAAAATGAAGAAAATAAAAAATATTTTTTATGCAATGTTGATGTGTAGTTTGTTATAACTGTTCTTTAATGTTATTTATGAATTTTGAAATTTAATTACATATTACATATTATTCTTAGGCCTCTAGGTTGGCAACGCATCTGCAATACAGATCATCTGCAAAGCACCTGTTACAAGAATTTTAATCATGCTAAATTCAGCATCAGTATTGTCTTTTAATAACACCTGCGAAGACACTAATGATGATGATGATGATCTTGCTCGCTAATCCTGCCGTGAAGCAGCAGTGCTTGCACTGTTGTGTTTTGGCGTGGAGCGTAAGACAGCCGGTGAAATTACTGGCACTTGAGGTATCCCATCTTAGGCTTCTAGGTTGGCAACGCATCTGCAATACAGATACAGATACAGGTGTTGCAGTTGTTTATGGGCGGTGGTGATCTCTTACCATCAGGAGACCCACTTGCTCGTTTGCCATCCAGTCGAATAATTTATTTTTTTTTATATTCTAATTTTATTTCTGGCTGACTGTTACTTTCGTATAACATTTATTTCATTAATCATTTTATTTGTCTAAACATATTAGGTGTCAAATTATAGGTTAACTTGCTTTTGCCCGCGGCTTCGCCCGCGTGGAATTCGGTTATGGCGCGCTGTTCCCTCGAGAACTGTGCATTTTCCGAGATAAAAAGTAGCCTAAATCACTCTCTGGCCCATAAACTATCTCTATGCCGAAAATCACGTCGATCCGTCGCTCCGTTTCGACGTGAAAGACGGACAAACATACAAACACACAAACTTTCGCATTTAAGTATAAGTAATATTATTATCCGAACGCCGAAATGCCGAGAAGCCGTGGTGGCCTAGTGGTTTGACCTATCGCCTCTCAAGCAGAGGGTCATGGATTCGAACCTCGGCTCGCACCTCTGAGTTTTTCGAAATTCATGTGCGGAATTACATTTGAAATTTACCTCGAGCTTTGCGGTGAAGGAAAACATCGTGAGGAAACCTGCACAAACCTGCGAAGCGATTCAATGTTGCGTGCGAAGTTCCAATCCGCACTGGGCCCGCGTGGGAACTATGGCCCAAGCCCTCTTGATCTGAGAGGAGGCCTGTGCCCAGCAGTGGGACGTATATAGGCTGGGATGATGATGATGAATATTATTATGGATATACGGCATTCAAGTTTTGGTATCTATTAATTTTTATGTGCGTGGTTTAATATTAAGTTCAATAAATACTCTAAACGAGAGTGTTTTTTGTTTGTCTGTTACTGCTGCTTAGCGACTGCCTTAGCGAACCGCATAGCCTTTGCTTTTGCAAATATCCTCAACGTTCAAAGCACCATTACTAGTTCTTATACTAATGTTTCTAACACAAACTTACAGCACCTATCTTGATATTATTATTGATCACCTTTTTCTCTAGCACATAAACGTCTCCTTGTGATGTATTATCATTTTTATCATAATTCAATTTATGTTCATGACTGTTTTATAGCTCTAAAAACTGTGGCATGTGAGCTTCATTGTGACAAATAGAGGCATCAAATCAAACATTGCGATATACTTTATGTGGTCTGACGTATGTACAACGCCATCTAGTGATGTTAATGTAATTTTCTTCTATAATTTTTTGAATGAGTCCGTTTACATTTTAACGTTTCTAGATTTATTCGATTAGGCTGTCTGTTCACAGGAGCGGAGCTAGGCAGCGAAGTGTAGCGTAGGTGTAAAGCAAACTGTATTATTGTCAGAAACACTACCATTTCCTTTTTCAAGGCGAGGACTGAAAACCAGCAGCTCTGCTGAGTCTACCTCTTCACAAATTATGTTTTATCTGTTTCTTTCATTGTATTTTGTTATGATATTTTTTGGCTTTGCCAATAAATATTCTTTTATTTTTATTTATTTATTAAACTGTGTCTGTCCATAGTCGCGGAGCTAGGCAGCGGAGCGGAGCTAGAAAGTAATGCTGAGCGGAGTTGCGAACTGTTTTGTCATTCACGGAGATATCCCGCTTTCCCGCTTGCGCTTGTTTCTCCGCTTCCCTTCCCCGTACCGCTTCCTAAACCCAATTCTATTATATAATGTACTATGTCTCGCTCACGGCTCCGCTGTCTTCCGCTGTTATTGGACAAGCAGCTTTGATGTGGTCTGACGTACAGCGCCATCTAGTGAGATGTTAATGCATTTACTGCTACAACTTTTTGAATGTGTCAGTTGATATCTTGACGTTTCCAGATTTATTCGATTATGCTAACGTAGCTTACATTGCGTCTTGAATAAGAAAAATACATATTTTATGCAACGTGCAACATTTTTGCAGTATTTTTTTCACGTGTGAACGTTCGGGTTCGCATCTCGTGAGTTTTTCAAAGTACTGTGCTTAACTTACGGTGAACGAATACATCGTGAAGCATTTCAATGGCGTGTGTGAAGTTTCCAAACCGGTATAGGCCCGCGCGGGAACTACAACCGAAGCCCTCTCATTCTAAGAAGAGGCGTGCCCAGCAGTAAGACGTACCTATATAGGCTGGAATGACGTTGATAGACATTTTACTAATATAGTAAATGCGAAATAATTAAAATGTAGAGGTAAGTTACAGTACGTAATCATAATCATTAATAACCTAACCTAACAAAAAGTTGGAAACCCCCGACATTGTCACTTCAAAGTTCAATATCTCAAAAATGGCTGACCCAATTTTAACAAAACATGTCTAAGGACCATAGCTAGAAGCCCTGCTTTCAAATAAAAAAAAACCGCATTCAAATTGGTTCACCCGTTTAAGAGCTACGGTGCCACAGACAGACACACAGACACACATAGCGGTCAAACTTATAACACCCCTCTTTTTGCGTCGGAGGTTAAAATAACATTAAAACATTAAAACATTAAAACATAACCCCAGCGTACAGTCACCAGCATTAATATCTCACAGTGGGGCTTGCAAAAATATCTGACGCGTCCTACCGGCCCTAGAAATAGAGTCGTATCAGATATTTATGCACGCTTGTTGCGTCAGATATTGGTGCTGGTGACTGTACATTTGGCTTGAGAGCAGGGCTCTGCTAACACTGTATGTTCTTATCTAACTGTAACGAAATATACAAACCTACGGAACTCTCGGTGCGCGAGTCCGGCTTGCACTCGGCCAGTTTTAGGAATGATATCCTATTTAAAACGGTTAAACAAAGTTACATTACTCTTAACTGACTGCTTGGCGATAGTTGTAAGTTTAAATCTAATTTAAACACTTCTCTACTACTTAACAGTACCAGTTTTAACTTTTTACCATACATCGTTAACCAGATCATTAAATAGGCCTATATGACTGACTAGATATCTCATACGGACATAAAATGTCTTAGAGCATCATATCAACCGGAGGCGTCATGTTTTTTCCTAGATCTAGACTTACATTTAGTTAGTTTGACATTCATAAGTGCTTGTTGTAGCTTTAAATTGAACATAGATATTTTGACTTTAGTTTTGACTCATACTCGTAGGTTCTCAATTGGCATTGTGCGCTTTAGAACTCCGCCGTTAAAAAACATAACACTATATAATTGAACTTGCACACAAAATTTCGCAAGCTAAAATAGAGACACTTCGCTCGCGTTTCGCGCTGGCTCGATCAACTAGCTTATTCCTCCATGAGCTAATAAAAAATAGACTGCTTACTTAATTCCTTATTTTGTGAAATCGGATTACTCTTGAAGCGTAATAACAAGAAGTCGATATTTTTTTTAAAGGTTTAAACTTTATGACTTTATTTACTTACAAAGTTTTAGCATGAAAGCGTGATAAAAACACATCCCCAATTATTAATGTGTGGCATATTGTATTGTTTGTTTATACTCTATATTGTGCAAAAAGGAATAACAAATGTATTCGTAGTTTTTTGGCAAAAAAATATTCATAACCATTGACATCTCTGGTTGTTTTAATGCTCCTAGCAAAACGTAAAAGGTTGTTGAAGTAATAGTAAACATTCTAGTAAACCACTCCACACCAAGTAGGTAATGTATGTAATAATAATCTGACTGTTAGGGTACACTCCTATGGAAGCGGATATCTAATACAACTAAAGATTCTCATACGAGAAACGTATTTTTGGGTCGTTTCTCCGTATCATTTAAACATACAAAAATCATATTCGAAAAGATAATACAGATAAATATACTACATATCAACAAATGACAAAAACCAATAAAGCGCGAGTCGGTCTTAGGAAAAAAAATTGTGACTTAGACCTAGTCAGTTATTTAAAATATGTTTATTCTGACTCGCACTTGGACGTTCTTATCATACCCTACTATCGCTCATTTTTTTTCATACAGCGCTGTTTATAATTAATAGTGACGACGAAGAATGCCGTGATAATATTAATCACCAGCATCTTCACTTATAAGAGCTTCTACGACAAAAACAGTCGAACTATAACTTAGCTGTGACATACGTTGACGACATAATTAATTATGCCGTAGTGCTGCCAACGACATCTATCTGCGCGTGACTGGACTATGTAACCTTATACGCTCAAGCAATCCACAGTACACGTAAAATATCCAAGTAGCAATCCATTGCCGGATTTTAATGATCCATCTCATCTTATCTACTAATGTAGCGCGCAATCTGCAGCTGCCGTGTCGTTTTAGTCGTACTGTGACAATCCAAGGAATGTTTCTTGGTAGGGATTCTAGAGCTACTTAAGGTAGGTAAAGCTTTATACTGTTTGTAGTAAAGGTGAAAATATCTATGGAGTTACTTTGTAATGTTGAAATGTATAGATGGTATGGATGGTTGATTGAATAGCTGGGAGCTTGCGAATCTTAATGTTTTAAGATATAGGTACGCATTTTAATGTAAAAGCAAAAAGCTTATAAAGTATGCTGTTTAGAGTTAGGGTTCTGTATCTGTCGACAAAAACAAAACCAACTAAAATACAAACTGAAACATGGATGCACAGAAAAAACCTAGAAAAAGAGACCAGCGCTGGGAATCGAACTCAGGTCGTCAGAAGGAGTGTTGACGCTAGTGTCGCTGTTTAAATGGCTAAGAAAGAAAAAAGCAGGCTGAAATGTGTGGTGCATGGGAGAAAATTGTGTCTAGACTCCTGTCCAGTGGTGGTGTAGGTGTATAGCACGCAGCACGGAATGCTGAGGACCTGGGTTCGATTCCCCCCAGCGCTGGTCTCTTTTTCTGGGTTTTTTCAGTGCATCCATGTTTCAGTTTGTATTTTCGTTGGATTTCACGGGATGACCGTAAAAGTAACAAATTTGGAGTTGAAATAAAAAATACAAAAATACTCCAAAAATCAATCTTAAGAACAAATCCTTCACAGGATGACTGTCCGTCGAGACCCTTTTTTTCAGGAACGCGTAAATCTAGCTAAAATTAATATCAAATATTCAAATGTGCTACCCCTCGAAGCAGTGTAAAAATCAAACATCTAAGTCAACGTAATCAGAAGATTCTGTCATTAAAAAACGTGTTTCAAAAACTATTCGTTTATTTTTCTAAAGAAGTAAATCTTTTCGCAATTTGTAATTATCAAGCTTATTATTTTGCTTAAGTGACTAAGTAAGAAACACAAGCTGAGATATGAGGTGCATAGGGAAATTCGTGTCGGTACCGTTGACCATCAGTGGTGTAGCGGTATAGCACGCGGTACGGATTACCGAGGACCTGGGTTCGATTCCCAGTGATGGTCTTATTTTTCTGTTTTTTCTGTGCATCTTTGTTTCAGTTTGTATTTTCAATTTTGTAATTATCAGTTGCGCTTCGCCGTTTCTAGAAGATAATGGAACTGACAGAAATTAATAGCCAGTATTAAGTTGTCTAAATATAGTATGCAACCAAGCTATAACATTTAATTGGCGTATGCTGCATTCGTAACTCTTAATACTGGTCACTGGTCACAGTAAAAATAAGTTTTTGGTAAAAATTTCATTTTTAGGAAAGGCTTTTTTTTGCTGACTGTACTTTTTGTTGACTGTACTTGTATTGTCACCGAAACTATATTTGAATACCAAGTTTCAAGTCGATGCCATTAACCGTTGAAGAGTTCCGTCCTGTCGAGACGATCCTGGCCGGACTATCAGATTATTGTCACCAGATTTACGTAAGTTTACCGAATTTCAAGTCGATCGGATTACGAGTACTGCATTGGGTCAAATTTAACTTGCAAGATTTGACCCAAATATAAACGAACAGGACAAGTTAAATAAAAGCTTGTAAAAAGGGATTCGATAAAAAAATACAACTTACTCGAAAGTATTACTTCTCTCAATTTTGAACAAACTACTTCAGGTTTTCAATTATTTAATTAACACCTTGCATAAAAAATATAATTAAATATAATTCTTTATAACATTCCTTGTCTAAAAGTGGTTTTATTAAATACAATATAACACAGTACAAGTACTTTTCATCCAATTAAATTTATTCAATTAAAAATGCACACATATTTTTGATTTAATTTTACCGGTGAAATTCAAGTGGCCCTCATATTCTTTTGAGTAGTAAGTATATTTTACTTGTGGCTGCTAGCACCTGAATGCTTAGATGAAGATTTTATTTTATAAATGAAAGTAGAAAGTTCCGCATTCTACACTGACCATAAAAAAAAACAAATTGTGAAAAAATATGTAGTATCTAAACCAACCTCTACTAATCACTCCAATTTGCCGTAAAATCAGTTATTAAACACAGTTTATTACTCAACCCACTCCATTACCGTATCGGGTGCATTCTTCATCCAGTCACTATTAGCATCTAGGTATTCAATGCATTAAACCCTAGTTCAGAAGGCAATTCTACTTTTTTTCACGTCGTTTGGGCATTCAATGTACCGTGTTTGTTAGAAGTGTTGACGGAAAAGTTTTAAGTAATGGTAACACACTAATTTATTTGAATAACGCTCCAAATATTTGGTTTGACATTTGACGGTTGATGACGGTTTTCATTTACATTACAGGCCGTGGTGGCCTACTGGTTTATCCTCCTCTCAGAAAGCAGATTATCGTGAGTTCCTACCCCAGCTCGCAGCACCTCAGAGAATTCCGAGATATACGTGCAAAATAAATGAAAAAAAAAACCATGAACTTTACCATGAAGGAAAACATCACGAGGGAACCTGGATACACTTGTAAAGATATTCAATGGTGTGTGAAGTTACCAATCCGCACTTAGGCCGTGGAAAAACTATGGCCCAAGCTCTCTCTCTCTCTCTCTCATTGTGAGAGTTGATCTCTGTCTTAAAATGAGACGTTTATATGCTGATATGATTAACTACCCTCGGCACCGTATATCTACACAAACACAACGCGATAACGTGTCACACTCTGGCGCACGTTAACGACGAACGCCAAGGTAATGTGGCCAGCGGCCTTATTGTCTAAACACACTTGGAATCACAAACGTTTTTACCACTTCTTTCTGTTACACAGTATAAGACGAGAGTAGAAAGAGATGGTGAATGCGATCGCGAACGTCAGCCCAGATAATACGGACTCAAGCCATATAGCTCCCATGCGTTCTCAATGCTTGAGTGACGTGGCGAAACCCTATTTGTCTCCTGTACTAGACTGATTCCGGTCGGCGAGAGCATTGCTCGGCTCAGCTAAACCAGTCCCGGCGTGAATACCGCACTGCTTGGAATAGGAATAGTACTTTAGAAGTGAACTGATTAATACTATACTACATTACATATTTAATTAGTCAATTTTAATTTACATTCCCCGTATGGGAACTGCGACCCTACCAATCCGAGACGAGGCCTTTGCCCAGCAGTGGGACGTTTATTGACTTTGCTGAATTTACATATATTTGTGTTGTTATTTTAATCAAATCGAATCTGGGTTAATAGCCAGTCTTCTGTGCTTTCATTTTACAGTCAAATTTCACAGTACGTTCTGGAGACAGTTCTTTACTGTTTTAACCCCCGACGCAAAAAGAGGGGTGTTATAAGTTTGACCGCTATGTTTGTCTGTTGTCCGTAGTTCTTAAACGAGTTGACCGATTTGAATGCCGTTTTTTTATTTGAAATCAAGGTTCCTAGCGATGATTCTTAGACATGTTTCATCAAAATCGGTTCAGCCGTTTCTGAGATATTGAACTTCGAAGTGACAAAGTCGGGGGTTTCCCAACTTTATGTTGGTTAGGTTATAATAATTTGCAAATTATATGTGGCCAAGCACCATCTATGAGTATTGTTTGTTATTCTTGTTGTGAATCTCTTATTTTTTTTTCAGTATGTCCTAGATACAATATATATAATCGTAATTTCTTTGCAAAAGTCTTTTATCTCAAATCAATGTGACCACAAAATTGACCTTTGAAATAATGTTCAAAAAGGTTAAGTACTTAGAAAAATTATCGATATTGAGGTAAGTATGAGCTTTATTTTAAAAGAGGTGAGGATATTTATGTACAATAATTCTCAACGAGAGAACCGTTAAATGTAGTTTTTTATTAATTTTGTTTCCTATGATATTGTTGTACCGTAAAATAAATATCTGAATTTCCATGATGGTGATTTTTCTATTTTATTTCAAGCTTTGTATGTATGCTGTCGTGAACAAAGGTTATATCTATTTTGACAATGTTATATGTAATGAAGTATGGCGTCAAGATGTGCCTGCTCTAACGGTGCAGTCGCAAATCTCGGGAAATCTCGGAGATTATCGCACCCTTCGCCCTGCACTGCAATAAATAAGTGAGAACATACGAAAAAATGTTCAGGACGGGCGAGCTGCGGTTGGATTTGAAACTATATCTCTTGATTAGCTTGAGGTTTTTCTTGAAGATTTTCCTCAATGGAAAATTAAAAAAGGCTAGCTTGCCACTATAAATTTTATTATTTTTGCTCATTTATGATCTTCAGGGAAAATGTATTGCCTTTGCCTTTTAAGCCGGGATAAGTCCATAAATCATTGTTTTTTTATTACTCATGAATGACAATAATGGGATTTTTCATATTTTGCTAAGCGTAAAAAACTATCTTTCATTATATTTCGCCGCGAAGACATGGAGAAGATATTATTATGCGTTCTGCGATATGCGCTGCGTAAGAAGTGGTTTCTACGAGACCTCTAATACGCGGGACTGATTCAGGCTTGACAGGCACCACCCAACTTGAAAAAATCTTAAAGTACATTCATGCATGTGACGATATCCCATCTCATTTATCTTCTAATTTAACTTTCCTTGTCCTCAAAATAAACCATCTCGCTTTATTCTTTTTTTTTACACAGAAATAGACTCGCGTTTGACCACAATCACGCCTGATCACACTGAGCACGTTTGCCTAAAGAAACGCTCGTCAAACGTTCAAACTATCCACACGTATGTTGCCAATACTAAGGCATATAAATCGCGACAGTTCACGCTTGCGCGCGATTGCCTCATTTGCATTTGAACCGCGTCACGAGATGGCGCTGATTGGCTCGGCGGCGACAGCTGCCGTTCGTTTTACGGAGATAGGTTACCTGCAACAAAAGAAAGAGATGGTGAAACCTTTGAAAACTAAAGCATAAAAATAGGTCTGATAATGGTATGCAATCCAAACTATCCTAAAAATAATAATTGTAGAGAAATACTTTTTTCATAGTGCATTGTATCTTAAGGGCAGTAAATAAGGAATTACGAACGAGGCGTACCTAATGTTCGTAATTCTAGTACCGCCCGTGCGACATGCAATGTTTTTTATCACATTTTGCCGAAATTGTCGATACCTTAGGCCAGCATCCTCTGCTGTTGCGCGCCCGAGCTGCGGGAGGGCGTGCGTGCGCAGCACTACGAGTAGTACGCGCAATGACTCATGCGACCGACCTTAGGTTTCATGACAAGAAATAAGGTCGACGATTCTATATGGGGCATTATGGCCAAGTTAACCTATATGTTTTGATACTGTTTAAAATTCAAATAGCAAAAACAATTTGTTGCTCGTTTTTTTTCTTTTCTTTTATTGTTTATAAAGTGACGCAACTAATTGGACTATGCATAATAAAATGAATTAACCCTTAATAAAATGGAATAGATTCATATTCGTAATCATAAATTGTGTTTCACGAAATGAAATCGTGTTTTTTTAATATTTCTGCACAGTTGTCATTTTGAGGTAATTTCCACGCCTAAAAATCCTCCATTCACAAACAATGTGTTGGCTGTTTAGGGGTTTCCAACGTAAATTGAAAAAAAAAAAAAAACTTGAATCCCTAGAGAATAAAAAGGAGCTTTAGTCCCGATATGCAGAGACTAAAGTAACATTTTAAGAGCATGAGAAGTGAAAACATTATTTAATAGATCTGTAGAATGTAGTCGTTGGCTACTTTCAGCACTCGTATCGTAATTTAATGAAATGAAAATAATGAAAATATTTATTGTTGTTAATTAAGACATCTTGTGTACTAGCATGTGAGATCTCCTATTAAGTTTACAAAGAAACCTGTGCCAGGAGATCCCGCTCCTCCCCAGTCAGACCAAAAGATGATCAATTATCAATGAAGAATGAATGATGATGAGATGAAGATGGTCAATTAGGCATCTAACTTTAATTACTCGTAATATTTTATAACATTTAGAAGTAAATAAATAACATTCGTTTCTTGCCATTAAAAACTTTATTTCCAATTAATGTCTCGGTAATTAATTGCATCTCTGGATGAAGTCATTCATTGCATGCATCCCATCAATAATGATAATGGCGTACCTTGGCTTTATTAGCCCTAATGATATGTTTCTAGTTATTAATTAATATAAAGTAGTGGTGCATGATACAGTTGAAATATGGTTGCTATTTATTAACAGTTCATTTTATGTAGAATATTTATTAACTCTAAATTCGTGAAAGAATCTTCTTATAAAAGATAAACAAGTCTTTACCCGATTGTAGTACTAGCAGTTGAATTTAAATTTAACGATTACGAAAAAAATCGACGGAAATTTCTAAAAATGCCAGATTTCGTGTCTTTGATCTTAGCGATAGAAATTTTGGAGTTTTATCGTTGGGTTAATGGGATAAAAAATCGTTTTTGCCAGTAGTTTTTTTCGGGATAATGTTGTAATGATGTTTTTGCTGTTTCGTGTTATTTTTTTAATTTTGTTGTATTTGTGTGTCTTTGTGAACGTGAATAAATGTTTACTTTCTTTCTTTCTTTTTTTTATTTTTTTGCTATGCGAAATGAGTCTTATCCCAAATTCTTTTTATGTCAAGCAATATTCTGCTTGCTTGCAAAAATACGCTTTACGTGTTATGCTAAGAGAGTTTTACACAAAGAAGCTTATGCCAGATGCGAGTATTCACAGAAAATACGTAAAATGCCGAAGAGAGCGACCAAGGACCACAATCAGGAAGCTGTAGCGCTGGTTTTCAGTGCAACCCTTTGTTGTCGTCTAAACGCAAAAAATCCTTCTTAAAGTACGAAGCACAAATCCAAAATTAGGTGACAACGTAGTTCGTAAACAAAACATCTATTCGCAGCACAGCTTGTCGATTAAGCTATAACCTCCCCCTCCCCACGTGATTTGAATAAAGAAACCATCGGCACGACAATGCCTTGTTTCAGATATATTATGTTGATGGGAGGCAGCTTGAAATTAAACTGACAAGATAAAAGTGAAGTCTGTCATTTGTGAGTCTACGGTCGAGAGTAAAATTAAATAGTTTAGCCTGGGTTAGGAATTAGAGTTCCATTTACTTTGTTTTTTTTTTATTCGGTTGGATGGCAAACGAGCAAGTGGGTCTCCTCATGGAGATCACGACCGCCCATAGACACCTGCAACACTAGGGGGATTACAGATGCGTTGCCAACCTAGAGGCCTAAGATGGGATACCTCACGTGCCAGTAATTTCACCGGCTGTCTGACTCTCCACGCCGAAACACAACAGTGCAAGCACTGCCGCTTCACGGCAGGATTAGCGAGCAAGATGGTGGTAGCAATCCGGACGGACCTTGCACAAGGTCCTACCACTTGCAAACTTCAACCTTTCTATTCAACCTTAGGTTAGCAGTTTAGTCGGGGTATGTCGGTATTCGCTAACCTTGGTCTGCGTATTTTTATTTTTAACCCCCGACGCAAAAAGAGTGGTGTCATAAATTTGACCGCTATATGTGTCTGTCTGTCTGTGGCACCGCAGCTCTTAAATGGGTGACCGATTTGAATGCGTTTTTTTATTTGAAAGCAGGGTTTCTAGCAATGGTTCTTAGATATGTTTCATCAAAATCGTATTGAACTTTTACGATGAAGAGTTTACATACATACATTGTCAGTTCAAAATTCGATATATCAAAAACGGCTGAACCGATTTTGATAAAACATATCTAAGAACCATCGCTAGAAATCCTGCTTTTAAATAAAAAAATGCATTCAAATCGGTTCACCCGTTTAAGAGCTATGGTGCCACAGACAGACACAGACACACATAGCGGTCAATCTCATAACACCCCTCTTTTTGCGTCAGGGGTTATTAACAGATATAAGACCCAGACACCAGTTTTGTTATTCTGGAAACTATATCAGCATTGTAATTTTTTTTTATTAATTGAACAATTTGTGTTTTAAAGTACATTTGCCCGTCATTCTTAGTGTTAATTTGTTCTTTATAAAGTACACACGCTCACGAGGTTAAAATACGTACAACAAAAAGAATATCGTAGCACATTAACTAACATAACCAAAACATCATAAACAACGTGTCTGTCTGTCGGCACATGTGTCGTGCGGGAATGCACGGCTCACCCCCAGAGGCTTATTAGCCGTTATGGCTGATAGCGCTCGGAAGTCAATATGACTTGTACTAATTTTAGGCAGTTTGGGGCGTGCTTAAGGTTGTATTCCCAAACGTACTGTTGACTGGTTATGGAGTTGGGAATTTTGAAAGGCGGAAATTTATAGGCTAACAACTGTCAGCACGTTGGCTTAAGGTGAAAATTTTCACTAAGAAATTTTAATGCGTCGAAATAATTAGAATAAACAATCAGGTTTTTTTTTAATTCCTTTGACAACCAATTTACGCAAATATGTATAAGGTGACCCGGGGCTATTGTAGCTGCGGGGATATTTGCACAAAGGGCAATGGAGAGGCTAATGCTTGGCGTAACTCTGATGTATCGGAAAAAAAAGGAGTGGATCAGGCAAAAGACGAAAGTCGTAGATGTGGTGAAGGAGGTTGAGCGCCGGAAGTGGAGATGGGCAGGACACATAGCCAGAATGGATCGCTGCCGCTGGGTGCGAAGAATACTGGAGTGGAGACCACGTGCCAACACCCGCGGTAGAGGAAGACGTCCTAAGAGATGGACGGATGACATCCGGCAGCAAGCCGGCATTAACTGGATGATGATGGCAGGGGACAGACAGACGTAGAAACGTGAAGAGGAGGCCTACGTTCGAAGACGGAAGCAACAAGGGCTGCTATAGATAGATAGATGGGTATACTGTACGGAGCCCTGTACGCGGCGGTCCAACTCGCACTTGGCTATTTTTACTGGCTTGCCGTGAACTTTGATCAATGAAAAGTGTGCCGTTAAACCCAAAAGGTTGAAAACGCCTGTTTTAGACACAACAACTCCTAAGAATCTTAAATCTAGTGTCTAAACATCTGGTTAATTTTGTCAAGACCCCACGGCCTTAAAGTCTCATCAAGTTATCAGTCATCATCGTCAGCGTTATTTCAGCCGTAGGACGTCCACTGTTGGACATAAACCTCCCGATAATCTCAAGAGTAAAAGCCGCAAATAAATATGCAGCTCTATAGGTAATTTTGAAAAAAAAAACACATATTCTCCACATCGTTCAAATAACACCAAAATTCCTCCTTTTTTCGGCTTTTAGAACGTTGTAGCAGGAGATTGGAAATCGGATAACCTTCTAAATGCGGGTAGCCCCTCGGTCAGGTGTGGGTTCTGTCCCGTGCCGGGAACCCATTCGTCACAGGTCGCCTTGCTGGGAGGCATAATGTGGAAGAGTGTCTGTATTTATAATAAAAAAATAGTTCTTTTATTGAAAGACGGACAAACGGATACGAAGTAATCCTATAAACCTACTACAATATTTTCCCACTAAAGGTAAGATGAACTGATTTGAGCACCTCCTAGGTTTGTCGTAGTACTGGCTATTTATGACATTCATTGCTTTTTATTGTCAAATTATCTCCTTCGACAATTAGCAATGCTATAAAAGTCCTCAGCTAGTGTGTAAAACTTTGGAATCAGCTTGCAAGAATTATTTCCAAACCGGTACAACTTGGAAGGGCCGGCAACGCATCCGTAAAGTGACTTATGTTATTGTGTGGCCTGCTCGTTTCCCCTTATCATATAAACAAATCGTAAACTTAAGAGCTTTTATACCTGCTGAGCTGGCAACGTTGCATTTTGTTAGTGTTTCTCGATTATTCCATAAAAATTGAATGAAAATTAAAAATGTGGTCTGATAGAACTGCTCTCAATATATAAGTTAATGTGTCTACTGCAATAATTATGCATGATAGACTTTTATTTTCTTTAAAAACCTTTTATAAACATTTGTTCGTTTTTAAAGTATATAAAAGTCTGTCACGAATAATTGTTGCAGTAGACACAACGTACTTATATATTAAGAACGTTTTTTTTTTAATTTTCATTAAATTTTGATTTAATAATAGAGAAAAACTAACAAAACTGCAACGTTGCCAGCTCAGCAAATATAAAAGCTCTTAAGTGGGAGCCCGGATCTGAACCCACGAACTGATGCTCGAGAGGCCATAAATATGTTAAACCACTAGGCCACCACGCTTAGGAACATCTCAGCCGCAAAACTTTTCCAAAACAAAGCCGCCTCCGCCCAGCATACCTAAAATGCCACTGACCAGCAATTTATCATTCCTGTTATCAGCAACGCCACTGGCCATTACGGATTAAAAAACACTTCGGGACCATCCAGTTACTCCCCTAACACCCCCAGAAACGGAAAACAGTAAGGCGCCAAGGTTTTCCAATGGAAAACTGCCGAAATTACCAACTGTTTTGCGTTGATGGAGTTTAAATTTGGGCGCAATGTGACAGCACTAGCGCTTAGAATATTGAACCAACTGGAGATACATTTTGTATTAATTTCAGTTGTCTATCTCTTACTATGAGATATAGCCCTGTGACCAATAGGCAGATAAACAGACGCACAAACAGAATAGAGTTCTGTTTAAATAAATAAAAAAATAAAAAATATCAAGGGACAATTCACACCAATTGACATAGTCCCAAAGTAAGCTTAGCAAAGCTAAGCATACCGCACGCATAAGCAAAGCAAGCAAGTTGTAAGCATTCCGGTGCGGAAACCTAAAAAGCGTAGCTATCAAAACCTATACGTTCCAATTGACAAAATTATGACAGATATAAAAGTTCTCACAGTAAAGAAAATATTCGAAAATCTGTTCTGCATACAAAAATGTTAAGCACGTATTTTTGCTTGCTATTTGTGGTCGTTTTTTAATTTAAACAACTTGTCGTGAAAAGAAACAGGTTTTTCACCAAATGTATAACTGCAATGCATGCTGAATACATGTTCTAAACTTATTTTAAAATCATTTTACTGTATTCTTACAAATAAAATAAATGTATGTTGAATTTGAAGGGACAAAAATGTATCTAGAACATACTTTTATCGCTTACACCAAAATATCAGATCGTGCATAATTAGTATTCGTTTGTTCGTTTGGATGTAAACGTAGCTTTATAAGATAAGCTCCAAGTAAGACTACTCCAGTCGGCTTAATGCCCTAAGAACCGGAGTTAATTCAGCGGGTATGTTTTGTGAATTAGTAATAGGTTCAAGTCGACCCAGGGGACGCGTTCGGTTCAGGCCTTTGTTCTTTATTAGCTGCTATGTTTTATAAAATTAATTGTTTCTGTATGCTAATGATACGGCTTCTGCTTTATCCAAACGAATTGGTGTTAAGAACGAATAAATATTTCTAAGCGTTTCCGAGACTTTTATAATACAAGTAACATGAACAAGGCAATTTACTTGTTAGCAGTTACAACCGTTATAACTTAAATATACACTCGCCACATGCCCATCCTCTGCAATTGCATACGTAACTAAATAAAAATACTGCAATTAAAGGAATAAAGCAAAAACAAAATTAAGTTTATCGCCGCCAATAAGTTTTTTCAATCTACAAACCCATAATTTACATGTATTAAAAGGAGAATCAATTATTTAACACTTATGTTCCCACAAAAAAAGCAAGATCCGTAAAATTCCGAGTAATTTTAAAGTCGTAAACGCAATCATTAGCTTTTCGCAGCATTAACATTCCACATTTAACGACTACTTAGTGAGATACAAGAATTAATAAGCAGTTAAGTAAGTTTCAAATGAGCCCAAATATTTGTTATATTGACGACTCGTCAACTTGTCCGAACGAATTCACGAAGCTCGTGCATTTCTGATTCAAAAGACAGGTTTCTGCAACGGCAATCCGGCTTGCTGCACTCAGAATGAAACGGCACAAGAACCACGCCCCTCACAAGTCAAATTAATTCCTGACCATAGCAAATTAAGACATAAAGTTAAACAAAACATGACCTAACATCGGCCCTTGCGGGACTCATACCGTGGAATACTTTTTCAATGATACAAACGTGCCAAGGGCTGAACGATCACTCAATAAACTGGATTTTATTTCGAGCGAACAACAGATCAATATCCTGTACCTTTTTGTTTATGGTTCGCATGGCTTCCTTTACGGTGCGGTTTTGTCGAACGCTTCGCCAAATTCTAAAGGAATTTAAAAGTCAGTCTTGGGTAGTTGAGTTCAGATTGACTTTGCATTGTAGTAATAATGGTTTATGGGTCGTTGTACAGTGGTATAGCTGTCGACCGTCAATTAGTGAGTCTGAGGACCGGTCGGGCGTCGTGGACGGACAGAACGGGACCAGTTACCGGGACCTGACGTGTCTAACACTTTACGTTCCCACTGCATTTTAAGCGTACCCATTCGCATTTGAATATTATAAATAACTACACGAAGCATTTTGCAACTGCGCTCCAGTTTGTACGAGTCCGTTTCACTTATATTTAAACATTTCTCGATGCAGCGATAAAAAATGTTTAACAGAGTATTAAATAAATAATGATTTATTTAACGTCGATTTCATGTGCACTATAGTCGTTTCGTTTTAGATCAGCTATATTTCTTCCACGTATGGCAACTTGCCGACGGTCAAATAAATGGTTACCAAAAAAACTTCGATGTTTATATTTTTACTGCGCACTGCTCTTTTAATCCTCACTCAGCGAGCAATCATGGTGTGTAAAAGCCAACTGCTTCGAGGAAACACCGCTATTAAAATCTTCAATCTAAATTTGCGCGCACTCGAATTGGTTTGATTTTTATTTTACCAATTATTATGTCCGTTGCCGCTTACTCAACAATTGCACAGTAAATTGTTTCAGATTTAGGCAGTTTAGATTGTAATAGAATAGTTACTCAATTAATTTTATATTCTTTTGTACCGTCATGTTTGTCGTAAATGACATGTAATAAGGTAATCTTAGAGAAATAACGCGTTTTAGCGAAAGAGAAAGATTAGGTTGTACGTAACTCATTGATGGACATAACATTTTAAACATTCGTGATTTTCACTCATAGTCAAAATAACACAAACAAGAAGTCGTGTAATACCGACATGGAAATACGTATCCCGACCCCGACATGGTCGGTATTTCCATGTCGGTATAATTCGGACCGGTAAAGAGTGTCACCCAACCCCCAAGACTATATTGGGAAAAGCCGTCTTGTGTCGTCGTGTGGGAATTTTTGCTTTTCACTTCGCAACACTAGAGTCTAAGTACAGTTTTGTTAGTTAATAAAAGCAATCGGTTGTTTTATGCGATTAAACGCAATGCCGTTGAGACACAATCAAGAGATGGGCGTCCTATTCTACGGCACTGCAAGGCCCATACTCGATAATTTAAATACGGTCCACATTGACTTCTATGCTTGTTGAAACTCGTAATATAATGTTTGTCGCAATGTAACGCTGGTCATAACTCTGTTTTTCTCTGAATCCTTTTAATTGTTCATAATTGTTGTAAAACATATCTTAAATACCTATAGAATTAATTCTACAGGACATTTTAAAACATTCTGAAAATGTACTATTTCGGCGGGAAAACCAAATATGAGTAACAAAAATTATGAGAAGCATTATAAATAATTCATTTATTTCAAGAACAACATAAGTAGTTCATATTACATACATACAATTCTAAGTCAATAAGCAAAATGATATTAATGTCACACATTAATTAGTTAATTAAATTTAGACTATTGGTAGGTTACATCAATACAATACAATACAATTATAATTATATTATGACTTTCAAACATTATATAATTCTATGTAGATACGCATCTCTTAAATACCTTGTCGGTATGTCATCTGAGTTCAAGCTCTTAGATATAATCAGATATGTACAATACATTTCAGAAATGTTTCGTTCTTTATCTTTAGGTGCTCTTCGTAAAATTTTATTTTCCAAATAAACCAAAATCCCCAAAGTAGTAAGGCAAAGACGTGATCTGTTTCCAAAGATGGCCGCCGTTTATCTGCGGCCTGTTTCGGATACAAAACGTCCTCAAGTGGGATTTGCTAAACACAATTGCCATTTAAATGCTTTTCTAGGCCTGAACCTGTTGTGATTTAAAAATATTATTAAACTGGCTCTTGCCCGCGACTCCGTTTGCGGAGACTTCGTTTATCGAGAAGGGTGTTGACCGAAAAGTGCTTTTAATTATTATGGTGGCGTTAGTTAGGTTTGTGTGTTACAGTATGAAGGTGGAGGGACTGCCTGAACACACATTTGTTGCATAGACATTGTTATCGTACGGTCACGTATTTCAAGTAATTGTTCAATTTTCAACTAGCTTTTGCCCGCGGCTTCGTCCGCGTGGAATTCGGTTATCGCGCGCCGTTCCCTCGGGAATTGTTCATTTTTTCGGGATAAAAGTAGCCTACCTATATCACTCTAAACCCAATGGCCTATAAACTATCTCTATGCCAAAAATCAAGTCGATCCGTCGCTCCGTTTCGACGTGAAAGACGGACAAACATACAAACACAAACACTTTCGCATTTATAATATTCGTATGGATTTTAAGATAGAAAATTATGAACGAACACACAGCGGAACGATGGCCTATGCAACTGAGTTAGTTAGTATGGATCTTGACCACATCTCTCGACTTGTTTGTGGCAAAGTCCAAAATTTCAAAAACAAAAATATTTACCAAACCTATTAATATTAATTTCAACATTTGTACTTGAAACAATAAAATTATTGCAAAGTAGAAAAAAAAACAATTGCAAAATAATAAATTAAATTTAATTATACATTAAATCAAATCACAATTAAATTAACCTAGATTACAAAAATTACATTCCTAACATTAACAAAACTAAAAATGCGATAAAAACAAATAACCACTAACTAAACTAAACTATTTTGCTGAATAATCATAAAATAAGATGGCCATTTAGTTTCCTAAGTTTAAAAAAAGCAAATATTTCCTTGAATAAGTGTATAAGTAAATAAATAAATGTATAAGTAGTTTATTTAGATAACTTAATTATATAAAGTTAATTTATAAGTGTCCTTAAACCTAAACTAAAAATACTAAACATAATAATTTTGCTATAAGTTAATTCATGTAATTAATTTTAAAATAACAGGGCATCATTTTTTATAAATTTTTGTAAGTTTAAAAAATACTGAATACTTTCCTGAATTTTTAGTTACTCTTTCAAAATTTCGCCGAGACCTAAATCTGAACATGTTATAAAATGGCTTATATGTATAAAAAAAACTCTTCCTGTCCCCAAAAAATGCAACCGCATTCTAATAACCTATCATTTATTTCCGGATCGGATTCATCTAAATGGCTCAAGACATCCAATATCCGAACTTTAAACCGCTCTTAATTCGGCTCCCCCCCTATCCCCCCACTCAGTAGGTCGGTCACGTGCGTGCGTCATCTTGTGTCTCCTTCCTCGTCTTTGAGACTCCCTGTTATTGCGTTATTGAAGACATGATGTTTTGGGAAGAATAATATTGGGAAAATAACATGAGTCATACCACTTTCGCCTCATCACTTTGCACCAGGTGAGATAGGGCCAATCACGGGCAATTATGTAAAAAAAAGTTTCTGTTAAAAAAGATTTGTCATCCTGAATGTACTTTTTGTTATGTATACCAAATTCAAGTATACCAAATTCAAAATACCTCCAAAAAAGAAAATACTAACTGAGACATGGACAGAAAAATCAGAAAAGAGACCAGCGCTGGGAATCGAATCCAGGTCCACAGAATTCCGTAAAAAACCGACCGTAAAAGTAAAAAATTTGGAGTTTAATAAAAAATACTAGAAGACTCCAAATAACCAATCACAAAATGAAATTGCAAGATTCGACCCAAAAACAATAAATAAAGTACTTTCAAAAGCCAGTTACTGTTTTCTGTATATTTTAGTATGTTGTCTGTACCCCGAGTTTAGTTGCTATTGCTAAGTTACAAGCTGAGTCTAAAGTATTGAACCAACAGTAATCATATTCTTTCATTCTTAATTTCTTACACCGAAAATAGAGCAGTTAAGTGTTTATTCCAAATATTCAAATTAAATACTTATTCCACTTGTAATCGTATCCTTCATTAAGTCGTCGTTTATTAATCTTCTTTAACACAAAATCATCAATACAATTAACATTCAATAACGCAAAACACGACTTCTCAATTAAGTTTTGCTTTTAAAATTTAATCAGAATACAAATCGCCGTATTACTGTATTCAAAACAACGAGTAAACAGAATTAAGTATTAATACTTAATTCTTCTATAATCTACCCAATTTACAAAAGTTAAAAAACCTCCGACATTATCATTTCACAGTTCAATATCAAAACCAGCTTTGTAAATTTTAATGAAACATAGCTAGAACCCCCGCGTAGGAACTACGGCTCAAGCCCTCTCATTCTGAGAGGAGGCCTATGCCCAGCAGTGGGACGTAAAATAGGCTGGGATGATGATGATGATAGCTAGAACCACCACTAGAAAACTTACTTTCACATAAAAAATGTTACAGTCGAGTTCGTTAGCTTGTGAGCAAAATTTTGATCAAAAATATCTGAACACTACTTTATTGTTAACGGCGTAGAAGCGTATCCAGATATTTTTGATCAAAGTTTTGTTCACAAGTTTATGAAATCGACTGTACAATGCCACAGAAAGACAGACATGCGCCTCAAACTTATAACACCCCGCTTTTTATAACAGGGGTTAAAAATCTGTAAGTTTATCGCGAATCTTCAAGCAGCTTTGCTAAAAATTTCCACCCGTTTTCCGCTCTAAATGCAGCCCACAAATATGCAAAAGGACTGTAAACTGTAAAAGCGATCACGAAACAGCCGGCAGGCAGATCCCTTGAAAAACAGCGTTGCCCGCAACTCTGTTTCACAAAGAAATCCGACTCTAAACGGAGTCGTGAGCTCAGGGACAGGCTAATCATCCCATAAGATGTTATCTTACCCTCCCTCCATTTATCCCATTTCCTAAATCGCCCTTCGTGTAGTTTAGAAGTAACGCCTTTTGCATGTTGCAGCCTCCGGTTCGATTCAAGCAGACTCGTATTGATTTTCTTAAAAGCTTCAATGGGATCATTTGCTTAATGAAATCTTGATTTCAATCTGATTATAAGTGAAATTAAAAGAGAGAGAGAAAGAGAGACATTTATTTACACAAATTCGATAAACTAAAAGAATTGCTTTGCTCACCCGCAACCTTATGATACTTTATGTTCCTCCACCTCCACACTGTAATCAAGAACACACACAAACTGTTAGACTCACATCTGGTAGCATGGTCTACGGTTGTGTTGCTCTGAAGATGAGCTCTGGTTGAGTTCTAAACGCGTCAGTTAAGTGTGGTGGTGGTGATAGATTGGTTTGTGTGTGTTCTTACAGTGTGGAGGTGGAGGAACTGTATGAACACGCATATTTTGCATAAACTTAGCTATTATAAGGTCGCGGGTGAGCAAGGAAATTCTTTTAGTTCATTGATTTGGGATATGGACCTCCGCAGAGTATCTCCTGATTCAATAAATTACAAATTCGATACACAGAAAAACACACAAGGAAGAAATAATAAAAAAAAACATCGAATAGTATAAATTTGGCCCCACTCAGCATAATGTTGGGGCTTGCCGCAACGCTGTTTTTCAGAGGGACCCGTAAGTAAATTAGACAGTTTATTTATTATAATGTCAAGACGAAATTTTATGTATTCCTCATTCATTAACCTATAGCTATCACCTAATAATGTAGTAAGTTACTACAAAACGGTAACTTTAGTTTTGTTATCTCTTTAATTGATTTCAAGATACCAAATAGTGTAACAATTTGCTATTAGTATGTAAATTCGTAGAAATATAACACGCTTGTAATTAGCTGTCCGACATCAGCCATTATTGATAAGGAAATTAACTTCTTTAAGAGTTTCAACCTTTTAATATCATTAAACTTGTTTTTTATTATCGATATGGGATCACATTGATACGGGGAGTTGAAATCTAAGCCGACAAGTAGATTATTAATGGAAGACGTGACTCTGATTTTATGAATGTAAGACATATTGAAATATATATTCCAGTTTGTCGGAGAGACAATCTCAATTGCAACGAAACATTTAACAGCTGGTCTTGGAATTTTATCCTCCCAAATTCCAATAATATGAATTATATTAACGCTGCGGTGAGACTCCAATCAACCAGCAGATCAAATGTCACAAATGGAACTGGATTGGCCACACGCTCCGAAATGACCCCGAGCACATACCGAGGCAAGCCCTTGACTGAAATCACCAGTCACCACTAAAGTCACCAGTCGTTAAATAATTAGCTGACAAGAACGATAATTTTGTTAGAATTCTTGTAGCTGACACAAGTCGTGACTGGGTACAAGTTATTTGATATATAGCTTCTTCAAATTAATGAACCTATTTGCCCAAATACGTCGTAACGCCAAGTGTAAAATTAAACCGAACTTTTATGACAATTTAATTACAGCATCCAAAGCGAAATTAACATAAATTATAAATATTCAAATAGCAAATCGATTAATACCGGCTGCCTACGGAACTAAGTTAATAAACACCACATTTTAATGATTATTGCTAGTCGAAAAAGTAGTGATGGGAGCTGGCAATTAATGTAGAACGACTTGATCGTCGGTTACTAATATTAGTTCCCATATATTTCAAATTTTTGGTGCGTAAACTTCGCAAAGTTCATAGCTTCCCAATACTGAACTTTGTGTGTTTACTTGTGAGTTGTTTTTGAGCTTTTGTCGGTCAATTTATAATCGTTTTGAGATGGGTAATTATCCAAAATTGGTCGTAAAGTAGGACTGACACTGCCGCGCTTTACGGCACGGTTTGTGACCACACAGAGAGCTGACAGCTCTCAGATGATCCGGATGAGCGAAGATATTGATTGCTTTGACGTTTAATTAATGCAATCTTGCAGATACCTTTTAATTATAGAAATCTTAATATGGTCTGATTATATCGTTCTACTTGGTTTGCTTATAGGTAGTAAGTCGGGTTTTATTTTATGGGTCTATCTATACCGCTGCTCAAATTACAGTATATACTTCAATTAAAATAACAGTGGAATAATCCTCATTAGGCTTACAACAGTAGAAAGCTTTTTAAATTTCTTACAGCGGACAGCAAAAGCAATTTAAAATAAGTACATGTGTTTTTTCATGCCAAAAACAAGTAATTGCGACTCCATACCCTACAAGGATTTTTATAACTGCGAACTCCTAAATATAACTTAATGACAAACCATAATATGGTTGCCGTATATTATACGGCAACAAAATTAAGCTTGTTACAATAACAAACTGTTGTAATAAAACGCAAAAATCAAATTGAGAAGTGATAAAAAACACCTTGTTTTTATTAATTCTGGTAGCAAATAAGTTGTTCCCACGGTATTCAGTGAATTATCAAGCACATTACTCACACCACCTAAATCTAATAGTTCAACATAAAATGCTAATGGGAGGTATGGCCATTAGCGAATCACTAAATGTCGAAAAGATCAATCGGTTATCAGACATCGTCAGTCCCTTAGCCACTTAGCTTTATCTATTAGTATTATTTGATGATGATACAATGCAGTAACCACTTGTTTGCAGGTTTTAATATCAAGTTTTCATCTCTAGTATATGGAGAGCTTAGATGCTTACTCTCCTCTCCCTCTTTACGACACCCATTAGTAGCCTTCTGTTTGCAATCCCTTGGTTGGTGCTATTCTACTCTACCCTTCAACAAACAGCTTTTTATAGTCATCATCTTCATCATCATTATCATCAACATCATGATGCAATTTCAGAACCATTTAATGATACTCAGACAGAACAGATGAGAAGCGTAATAATACCCATTAGGGTTTGACCTCCATAGGTCAAAGGCCATGCCTCTTGAGCAGAGTCGTAGGTTCATGTGCTTTGAGTATTTTAGAATTTAGGTGTGAAGTCTTTTTCGTTGTGGTTGTCGGTTGAGGATCAGCAGTGAACGTTCATTACGACTTTCTAGGGAAACAATGTGGTGGCTACCCCTTGTCTCCCGCATCGCAGTGCTGGGGTGCTGAGTAGGTAATAAGCAATGGAGACCGCGGCTGCCCACTTTCAAATCAGGTCCCTCACCACCTGTCAAAGTCACCGTGAAAAAGTGAAAGTGAAAACCTTACAGTGGCAATGTCAGAAACTCCTAACTGCAAGGTATTGTACCCAAAGAAAGAAAGAAAGAGATATTTATTTTGGTTCCATAAGCTCCATCACCTTACAGTAATAAGACTAAGGGGCTGTTTCACCATCTATTGATTAGTGTTAACTGACGGTTAAATGTAATGAAGTTTTCGTCTATTCGAACAAAACAAATAGAGACGGCATCACATTTAACCATCAATTAACACTAATCAATGGATTGTGAAACATCCCCTTAAACTAGCACTAAAACCGCAGTTCGAACCTAACCTAACCCACTTTTCTGGCAGGATTTCGGCTCTGTGAGGGTCGCAGTTCTAACCTAGTCCACTTTTCTGGCAGGATTTTGATTTTTGTGAGGGTCGCAGTTCTAACCTAACCTAACCAACATTTCTGGCGGGATTTTGATTCTGTAAGGGTCGCAGTTCTAACCTAATCTAACCTAATTTTCTGGCTTTTTAGCTTCTTATCTTTAAAATATATATATACCACCATATAATACCATATGTTATTGCCTGAAATCGATATGTTGAGTAATGACATACCGTAAACTGCTTCAACTTTGCCCTCTGGCTCCAACATTGCCTTATTCGATTTAGAGTCGATAACTACTACTCTTATAGGTTTTAATCTTTTATTTACACGGGAATTATTATTACGGGGGGATAAAAGTTTAAAAATCTAGACGGGTGCTAGTTATCGACTCTAAATCGAATCAGGCAAAGTTGGGGCCAGAGGGCAAATTGAAGCAGTTTACGGTATACCTACATAAATTGTAGTCATAGAGGTATTTATGTTGAATGACAAATTATGAATATAATGAATTCGGAGTTCCAGTGGTTACTGTCTAAATTGAAAGGCCCGAGTACGGAGATGTACCTAGGTACTCCGGGTTGTTTAACAAAAAAATCAATTCCATCCTAGTTGTTACTTATCTCAACTGTTGAGTGCATATTTTATTAACGTCCATTTTATAAATAAAAGATGCATCAAAACTTAATGACCCATCTAAAACTTCAGCTTATCGTCGATGCATTATTTTAGAAAGCTAACAATTTAATTAAACTAAACGCATAAATAACAGAGATATCTTACGTCTCAATAATTAATTTACCTTATTTATAACGTAACATTTCAATTCCCGCAATCAAGTTCAAGTACCTTTAAGTACACCCATTCAGCTGCTATTAGTAAAGATATACTTATCTTATACTCGTACTTACTCGTAGCTTATTGAAATTCCAATTTACACACTCTTATTTCTACAAAGTAAAGTTCAATTCGAAATCTCATGTTATTTGTAAAAAAAGTGACCCATAATTGAATTTAATCGCGTTTAACACATTTTGAATCGTATGAGTTAGGATGCTGGGTGCTTTTTAAGTTTTTAAAATGAGTCTTGATGGTGTCTTCGTTTAGACATGATTTACGGCTTAAATAAGCTGTCGATGGGACAGGCCACTAGAACTGTGGTTTACCAACCGCAGTGAAATGCCTGCTTTAGAAGCGGTCCGCATGCTAAGAGAAGTAGAAATGTCACGCTAGGTAATAATAAATCAAAAAACCCGACTTTTTAAATACGAAACGATGAAATAAATATAAACTAAAAAGGAAGGACAAGTATAGCAGTCTAGAATTCCTATTAAGTAACTCAAATTTCAATAGTCGGACCCATTGAAAATCATGACCAGCTCAAAAATTCCCTATAATGAATCCCGAGTACACCGCTAGAAATATAATATAATACTATAGATAATTGTTGCTCCTCTACTGCTAAAAAATTAAACATGACCAGAATTAGACGACCAGATGGCCTAGTGGTTAGAGAACCTGACTACGAAGCTTGAGGTCCCGGGTTCGATTCCCGTGTCGGGGCAGATATTTGTATGAAAAATACGAATGTTTGTTCTCGGGTCTTGGGTGTTTAATATGTATTTAAGTATGTATCTATCTATATAATTATATTTATCCGTTGCTTAGTACCCATAACATAAGCTTTGCTAAGCTTACTTTGGGACTAGGTCAATTGGTGTGAATTGTCCCGTGATATTTATTTATTTATTTATTTATTTAATTACTGGGACGGATGAGCACAGGGACGTTTACCTTAAATGTTTGTGATAACTTTTGTTTTTGTTTAAATTAACTCTAATTTTTTTCTTTTTTTTTCATTCCGCTGTCTTAATGGCTGCTCTGTCAGTTAAGTGACCGTCGTTTCGGGGCAGTAATGCGTTGCGCTGCGACTGCAGCCTGCAGCCGATAGCAGACACGCGACGCGACGTTTGGAGGCGCGGACACGTGGGCGGCTGCCTTGAGAAGATTAATTAAATTTCTTACTTTTTTTTCAGTGATTGAACAGGATCTGATGTAAATTAGTTACTTAATGTATTTGATAGTTTTAAAGTTATAGTTTGCCCACGCAGAGTAAGTTAAAAGTAATTTATTGAATCAGGCGTTACTTTGCGGAGGTCCATAACAATGAACTAAAAGAATTTCCTTGCTCATCCGCGACCTTACGATAGCTAAGCTTATGCAAAATATGCGCGTTCATGCAGTTCCTCCACCTCCACACTGTAAGAACACACACAAATCACACAAACCCATCTATCACCACCACCACACTACACCTACTACCACTATTACCCCTACCTACTACTACTATTGTGTAGTGTGGTGGTGGTGATAGATGGGTTTGTGTGATTTGTTTGTGTTCTTACAGTGTGGAGGTGGAGGAACTGCATGAACGCGCATATTTTGCATAAGCTTAGCTATCTTAAGGTCGCGGGTGAGCAAGGAAATTCTTTTAGTTCAAAGTAAAAAGTATGTTTACGTCGAAGAAATTATACCTTTTATTTATGCTTACCTGCCATTGCAAATATAATATTTTTAATTTAGCTAAGTAATGTATTCCTTATTTCTGTCCATTGTAAAGGTTGCCTGGAAGAGATCGCTCTGAAGCGATAAGGCCGCCTATTGCTTACCTTAGAAAATCTCTATGTATATACTTGTGTTCTCTGTACTGTTTACTGTATTGGTGTGCAATAAAGAGTTATTTCTCAAAAATGTCCGTAAAAGTTGTCATTATTCTTTACTTATCAGAAGGTAAAGTGCATAGTTTATGGTCAGCGAAAAATTAAAAAGTTAAAACACATTGCAGGCTCGCTAGCTCGACAATAATGTCGCATACAAATTCCATTATTGTCGAGTCGCAAACTTTTTAAAAAGTTAAAATGGCCATGGTAATGAGTTGGCACAAGTCGTATACAGCCAACTTAAATGGCCGGTGTCAATTATTTGATGGAACCCCGGACTTTTTTGTTGTGTCTTAAACAGCTTGTGGTGTTTTCGGTTGAAAAATACACCTCAATTTTTTTTTTTCTATGAAAAAAGGCGGGAAACAATTAAAAAAAAATATATTTTCAGTAAAGGTGAACTGAACTGTGTATAAAATATATCGTTACATAATATAAATTCAAGAAAATGAGTTCAAGTTCAAGCGATGTTGAATGTACACCACCAGAGTTACAAGAGGCAGCTAATGTGGCAATAAATAATTTGTTTCCGGCAAAATCCAAAGAAAAGTATTTAAAAGCATACGAAAACTTCATGAAGTGGCGAAATGAAAGAAAGTTAATACATTTTCAGAAAATATATTTTTGGCATATTTCAGTGAATTAGCCAAAAGTAAAATGCCATCATCATTGTGGGCAATATATTCTATGGTAAAATTTACAGTCAATGTAAAACATAACGTCAACATCAAACATTTCTCAACTTGACTGCTTTCCTGAAAAGACATCGGATGGATTTAAGAGTAAAAAATCCAACGTGTTAACTTCAGAAAATATTACACAGTTTTTAAATGAAGCCCGGACGACCGATACTTAGCTACAAAGGTAAACGTCTAGTTATTGTTCAAATGTGATCTTATTGTGATTTTCATTAGTAAGGTACTCATATGCTCCCTTTTAGAAGCTATTTTACGAGTATTTTGTATTTTCTGTTGCAGATTGCTCTTATTTTAGGTGTGAACGGTGCTTGCCGTAGTACAGAACTGTACAATCTAACAAAAATGACGTAACATATCACGACGACGTCATTTTGGTAAAATTGAGAGATACAAAGACCAAAATTGATAGGATGTTTGTCATTAAGAACGAATACATCTCAATCATGGAGAAGTACGAGCGTTACGGCCGGCTTCGGCGACATCAGACAAGTTCTTTTTGCAGTTTAGAAATGGAAAATGCTTCAATCAGGTTATTGGCAGACATAAAATATCTACGTTTCCCAAAGAAGTCGCCATATTCTTAAATTTGGCCAATACGGAAATGTACACTGGGCACTGCTTCCGACGAACGTCCGCAACCTTATTAGCCGATGCTGGGGCGAATTTATTGACTATGAAACGCCATGGAGGCTGGAAATCTGAAAAAGTAGTAGAAGGATATATCGCGGAGTCCGTAACCAACAAGTCACATATTAACGACGCAATAAACAAGCGTATTAATTACAGCACGAATGTCAATCAACCTTCCACCTCCCGGCAAGAAAGCAATCCACAAGCTTCTTGTTCTTTAAGTTCGGAACAACCAGCCGCTGCATGGAACAAACCACAGACATCCACATTCAGCCCCACCTCCGTATCAAGTCAACCTGCCAATTCACCGTCGATAACCAATACACAGCACGAAATCCAGCAAACTAATATTAACCTTCCTGGGCAGTCAATAACTTTAACTTTTCAAAACTGCACAAATAATAATATGACATTTAATTTTAAATGATTTGCAATACTTTGTACCTACCTATTTAATAAAAGTTTATTCTGATGTAGTTTTTTCCTTCACCATTTTTGAGAAAAGCTATATATTAGTCTTGGCCGGAATAGCAATTGCTGGCTTCGTATTAGTTAAACGGACTCGCAAGCTCGTCCGTTTAATACTCATACTCAGCCAGCAATTGCCTACTTCCCGGCCACGACAATAATCTACTATTGTATTGTATTGTATTGTAAATAGTAACTAACTGAACTGAATTTATTTTATGCGTAAATAGGTACCTACTTTATTTTTCAATGTTCAACCGAAACGAGCATTTGTAGCCGTAACTGAATAGGTACGAATCCGAATTTCGGTTTTTGTTTTGGCAGATTTTTCTAAATTAAATCAAAACTGGAACTCAAATTTAGTGCCGAAACTTCGCGAAACCAAGACCGAGTATTCGGTTGGACCCTACTACACTACTAGTTTTACGATAAGTACATTCTGCTCTTGGCTGTGAAATTGTGAAAATCTTCAATTTATCAAATTTCAAGATGGCGGCTGACGGCGTGTCCCGCTTGCGGCGGACATATTGAAAAACCGTCGACGTGCCGCTACTGCCGAATGCTTGACAGCGAGCGACACTACTTGATCGTTGTATATTGGGTTGATTCGGAAGGCGTGAGCAGGACCAACCCTGCAGCCTCAGTAATTGATAATGGATCATTCACAAGATATTTAAGTAAAACCCCACACTTTCAGTTGTACAGTGACCATGCTTTTATTAGATAATTTAATAATTTTTGTTTGTAATATTTAATAAATAAAAACTACCGACGACCACCGACGGCAAGGCAGGCTGAGGCGTAAATGGCGAGATGACCTGAACGCAGGACTGAGAGAGTGGCCGGATGTAGCTCTGGATAGGGAGCACATACCTATAGATCCGGAGATGAATCCGGTAAAGTTAGTGCTTCTTACGTCTCCCAAATTACCATGTATACTCATACGTTACACACGCTAAATCCGTCCATACCAGGGCTTCAAATACCGGTAAAAAGTGGGTAAATCGTAAATAACGTAATTAACGTTAAACGATGTACTTACCGTTACTTTTTCAATTTTTACCGGTATATAAAAGTTGACGTTATAAGCTGTTCACATAAAAATAACGTAAATTTAAAAGTATAAAATAAATAAATAAATAGCACGGGACAATTCACACCAATTGACCTAGTCCCAAAGTAAGCTTAGCAAAGCTTGTGTTATGGGTACGAAGCAACGGATAAATATAATTATATAGATAGATACATACTTAAATATATAGTAAACACCCAAGACCCGAGAACAAACATTCGTATTTTTCATACAAATATCTGCCCCGACACGGGAATTGAACCCGGGACCTCAAGCTTCGTAGTCAGGTTCTCTAACTACTAGGCCATCTGGTCGTCTAAAGTATCGATAATACAATGTACTTAATACGATGTTCAAGTATCAAACTGTTTCCTGTCATACTATTAACAAACTTGGCGAGCACGTTCCGAATGTTCGAACTTCGAATTCAGAAGCGTTGTCATAGCAACGGAATTGCTACGCGTACTTCGATATTACACTACAAACAATTAAGCACCTTGCTTTCTACCTATAAGATTCAAATTGAAATGGATCATTTGAAATCTTAGCCATTTTACGAACCTTAAATTATGGTTTTTATTAGGTAAGATTGTAATAAAGTTACTAAAAATAATTATAATAAGTACACAATTTATTATAATACTTTAGAGATTGTTGATGAGCTGGCGTGTCTGGTGTGAACATTCCCACTATGATGACATAGATTTTAAAACTTTATGGGCGGTGGTGATCTCTTACCATCAGGAGACCCACTTGCTCGTTTGCCTTCCAGTCGTATAAAAAAAAAAAAAAAAAAAAAAAAAAACTTAATGGATAACTGTTATTGGCCTTTTGTGATGTATCCATGTTGTATGTTCCTTGTATTACATTTATGGCTGTTGTTATCCTGAATATAAATAAATAAATAAAACGATAATACTTAAATTTGTAATTAGTCCATTAGATTTAAACAGCTGTCATGTAAACATGATTGGAGAATGTTTAAAACGGTGTAACAATGTTATTCTCTACGATTGTTTTAAGGCAAGTTAAGGCAACGTCAATTAAGACATGATGTGATTGTTGAGAATGCACATGAGAATTTAGTGAAATCCCCGGATTTTAATTCAACTGCTGTAGATGGTTTACGCGTGCGAAGCCGTGGGTATGCACTAGTTGTTTTGATTATTATTTTAAAAGCTTTTTATTAACTTGCAAAACTTGCAATGCATGTTGTATGTGTGTGCGGGTGAAATCTTGCAAGTTAAATTTGACCCACTTCTGGTAGTCGGATTGTCTTGAAATTTGGTGCACTTGTGTAAATTATGTGACAATATAATAATCCGGTAGTGACGTTCTGGTAGTCCGGCCAGGATCGTCTCCGCAGGGCGGAACTCTTCAACGGTTAATGGCATCGATTTGAAATTTCGTATGCAAATGTAGTTTGGGTGAAAATATTACGAGTACCATTAAGATTGATTTTTCGGAATCTTTTTGTATTTTTTTTATTTCAATTCCAAATGTTTTGTTACTTTTACGGTCATCCCATTCATCATCATTCATTGTTTAGACGACCAGATGGCCTAGTGGTTAGAGAACCTGACTACGAAGCTTGAGGTCCCGGGTTCGATTCCCGTGTCGGGGCAGATTTTTGTATGAAAAATACGAATGTTTGTTCTCGGGTCTTGGGTGTTTAATATGTATTTAAGTATGTATCTATCTATATAATTATATTTATCCGTTGCTTAGTACCCATAACACAAGCTTTGCTAAGCTTACTTTAGGACTAGGTCAATTGGTGTGAATTGTCCCGTGATATTTATTTATTTATTTATTATTATCCCGTAAAACCCAACTAAAACTGAAATATAGATGCATGGAAAAACCAAAATTTCAGTTTGTATTTTCGAAATACAAGTACATAGTCAACAAAAAGTACAGGCAGCAAAAAAGCTTGTATTCAAAATGAAATTTTTACCTAAAACTTATTATCTTTCACGCTACTGGACAAACTTTCAAGTACCTAGTAACAAGATGACCTGATGTCATGACAGACGACAAAAACTGTCGCGTGGCCGGTTGCGCGAGCGACGATTCCTTTGGGATATGGCGGCTGCACACTCTCGCGAATATTATGCCACATTTAAGTCCAGTTTACTGCCCTCTTTTAGGCAAAAGACGGTATCTCGAAAAAAAAACTGAGTTATATTTTATACTCAAGAGAAGATATATCCCAACAGTGATTTTTCAATGAGATAAAGCCTTTTGCCTTGTTAAGAGGGCAGGTTACATCTGCGAAAATGTCGTGCAGTTGTTGTGCATCGCGAGGCCGTAAAGCGAATGAGTTTGTAGTGGTAAATCAAGCTTCGCAATGTAATGCAACTTGCCATCTAGCTGTCCGTCCGTCCGTGGCATAATAATTATAATAATAATATTTATTTCAGATTTAAATCCATAGATTTGTTAGTAGATACAGTCATTCTTATAGACTAAGGGTTAGTAGTACAGTACATAGCTTGATATTATTATTTTATAAGTATTATTATTGTCTTAGAAAGCTGTAATTTTGGTGTACTGCCTTTTCGGCGAAATATTTTTCGCCAAATTTCACTTAGCAACCAACCTTTCGTCGAAGTTTCATTTGGCAAACCAATCTTTGGCATAACTTTGCTTCGCATTTTTCTTATTTCGCAACATTTTTATATTGCAAATTTTTACTTCATCACACTTTTATGTGGCAAACAATTATGTAGCAAATGATTGGCTAAGGCAAATAACAAATAGTCAAATAACATTTAGCCAATTTTTACACATAAGGTAGGTATATCAGTCATGATATATAATAAAAATAATAAATGTTAAATTATGTGGCGGTGAGCGAGCGAAGCGAGCGAGCAAGACGAGACTAGGCAGAAGCGACTTGGATAGGTTAGGTTCAGAAGGCTAAGGCGGGAGCGAAGCGTAGCGTAGCTTCCGCTTTAGCCTTCGATGTTAGGTTTTTTTTGTAACAGAACGGAAAAAAATCATTGGCTTGCTTGCTTGTTTGCTTGCTAAATGAAGGAATGCCAATCACCGCATTTGACGAAAACACAAATGACATCTTAAAAAAATCCCAGGTAATAATTTGCATAATAATCATTTATCAAATCATTAGTTGGGAAATGATATCAGTGCGAAATGTTGAGTTGGGAAATGAAATTTCGCCTAACTAAAAATATGAGATTAATAGTTTGGGAGTTAATAATTTGCTAAATAATTTTCGCCAAATCATTAGTAAACCTGTAATTTTGCATGGATGTCTATGTAGCAATTATGCCGACAAAGTGGTAAAATAAAATGTAATTTTTTTTTTCAGGTACCTCCCGTAGACGTGGGCGGTATTCTGCCTATTCGCATAATTATTGTTTGCCAAATGTTTATTTTCCCAACCCTCAATTTTCTGCGAAACCAAAAAAAATTCTCAGTGTATTTTCTTATGCTTTTATAGAACACAGCAGGTTAGGTTAGATTTGTTTTATGAAAGTTTCGAGGATAATATGGTTTCAGAGAAAATCATGACTTGGGAAATTGTAATAAAACAGTTGGCAAATGAAACATTTGGGAAAAAATAATTATGTGAAAAGGCAGAGAACCCACGCGGGCCCAGTACGGATTAGGAACTTCACACACGCCATTGAATGAGGGCTAAAAGACTGGTGAAATTATCGCTAGATGGCGTTAGTATAGTGAGGTAAGGTCTTGCTTGCAATTGGCTAATAACTAAATGAGCCAATTGCAAGCCAGACCGTAACTTCAAAAAAAACCTCATTGTCGTACGTTGTACGTTGCTTCGTGAGTGTAGTAGGACCATAATAGCGTAGAAAAACAGCCACGTCCCGAGGTCGTGCGCTCGTGACGGACGTGCAGGCACTTTAGAGGTAGGTAGCTAATAGCTCATCTGCATCCAGAATCTGTATAAAACACAGCGAGCAGCAGCCTAAAATTAAGAATACATTGTATTAATTACATTAAAATATCGAGGACCGTTTTTTTTTAATTACCCTAAACTTGGCAGCGTATCTAATAAGATACATCATTTTAGATCATCATCATCATCATCATCTTTTTGTATTTTTTTGTTGTTTTGTTTTTGGCACTGCTGGGAGGAGAGTGTCCAGGCGGATCTATTCTGCGACGTCTCCAAGTCGACGACTGGCAAGAGGCTGCGCACGATCGGCACAGATGGCGTGCTCTCGTTTCGGAGGCCAAGACCTTCTTTGGGTCCCTGAGCCAAATTAGTTAGTTAGTTAGTTATTTTTGTTGGCTTGAATTCAGTAAGTACACTTTTCTTAACTTGCCAAGTTTAGGGTTAAGGATACCAAGTAGAGTCAACGCCACGGTAACGCATATCAAGAAGAATGGCAGGAGCATGCTCTCGATATGGACGAATGGAGGAAAAAAAGGGCAGGCCTTCGCCCAACAGTGGGACACTTTAACTGGCTAAAAAAATTGAGAAATTAGATTAAATTGTAAAATAAAGTCAAAGTCAAAATATCTTCATTCAATTTAGGGTAAAACAAGCTACTAAACAAACTAGTGTCAAACAACCAATCACCGGTTCGGAAAAACCTCTGTTGAGAAAAATATTTTTATGTATATTTTTTTTTAACATTTACAATGTCAGGAGTTGATGATTTAAATCACAAATATTTAACACAACTAAATTATTTAACACAGTTATTCGCTATTTGAAGTAAGGGATTTGAATAAGGGATTGGAACTATTTCTAAATACTTTGGAACATAGTATGGTCGACCAAGAAAGTGTTTTACCAATTGTAACCACAGTTCCTACTTCAGAAATAAAACGATAAGGCTAATTGTCATATTGACTTGTGTGTGAAAAAAGGCTTTGTCGTTTTAAGCGCTACAAATGACATTAAACCTTAGGGTGGTAAACCAATTTCTTTGTCGACTATACGAGTAAATTAATTTTTAAATGACTAAGTTACGCTTCAACTTACGACTAAAAGCCAGGAAAGGTCCGATTTGTTTAAATCTTTTCGGGGTTCAGTAATTTTATCAATAAAGCTCACGAGAGTTTAAATAGATTATTTACTCGTAGGTACAATATTAGCCGTGGTGGCCTAGTGGTTTGACCTATCGCCTCTCAAGCAGAGGGTCGTGGGTTCGAACCCCGGCTCGCACCTCTGAGTTTTTCGAAATTCATGTGCGGAATTACATTTGAAATTTACCACGAGCTTTGCGGTGAAGGAAAACATCGTGAGGAAACCTGCACAAACCTGCGAAGCGATTCAATGGTGCGTGCGAAGTTCCCAATCCGCACTGGGCCCGCGTGGGAACTATGGCCCAAGCCCTCTTGATCTGAGAGGAGGCCTGTGCCCAGCAGTGGGACGTATATAGGCTGGGATGATGAGGTACAATATTAGAACATTTTGAGGAACACAATGTTTTAGACAAGCTCGATATTTCGGCACAGTTGTACGCGCCATGATGACGAGTCGTCTCGTCGGTCGGTGTCTAAAATCAAGGTACGCGAAACAAAACCCGAATTTAAATCACAGAATTCCTGAGGAAGAATTATAATACTCGGAATTTTGGTCATCGCCTAGAGACTAGCGAAACACGTTGTAAGACACATGACACGTCTCACTCACTCACCACAAAACGCAATAAAAACCTTGTTAGACCCGCGTGGAACAAAACCCGAATTTAAATCAAAAAAATCCTGAGGAAGAATTATAATACTCTGAATTTTGGTCATCGCCTAGAGAGTAGAGACACACGTTGTTGACACATGACACGTCTCACTCACTCACCACAAAACGCAATAAAAACCTTGTTAGACGCTTGTTTAGAGTTCAACAGTCTCAGATACACATTTAATGAAACATGCGGTCGGTGGTAACTGATTTAACAAGCAATTATATGAGTTATAGTGGCTGCTGTGCAGTGGAAATAGTCATACTGTCGTCGACATAAATTCAAGAATGACTCTCTTGTTAGTGGAGTTGCTACTTTTAGTTTCTTCCACAAAATATGAAGCTTAGTCGTGTCTGATATAGATTTGAACTCTAGACCTTCAGTTTACAAGTCCAACACTTTTACCGCTGAACACAAAGATATCGAAATTATCGATAGAGAGTTCAGAGAGAGAGAAAAATTTCCAAGGTATAATTAATTTTTTTAGCATTAGAAAGACCAAGCGATCTTGACGTGTCTTTTTATTGAAAAATACTTTTAAAAAATAAGTCGCAGCCAATATGTAACATTTAGCAAGGACATAATAATTATGATGATTTAAATTGTTTTGGTATCATGAGTTCCTGTTTTTCAAAAAGTTTTTCAATAAAAAGACTTTAAAAAAAACGAAGTATAGATCAATTGTTCACCCCCAAATTTCGTTGTTCGTTTCGTATGAATAAATACACACCCACCCACCGCCCACCGCATTAGCACGCTGAAGTGGCAATGGGCCGGCCATATAACCCGAAGAACCGATAACCGTTGGGGTAGACGAGTTCTTGAGTGGAGACCACGGATCGGCAAACGTAGCGTAGGACGTCCTCAGACTCGGTGGAGCGATGATCTTCGCAGGGCGGCTGGCAAGAGCTGGATGAGAGTAGCCGAGGATCGTGCTCAGTGGCGTGCCATGGGAGAGGCCTATGTCCAGCAGTGGACGAACATAGGCTGATGATGATGATGATGAAATAAATATACAAGAATTTCTCGTTTAAAGATGTAAGATTTATTGTGCTTTCTTTAATCCCGGAAAATGACTTGTATTAAATGCTATAGGTAATACTCGTAAATTACCTGTGTAGCAGCAACAATGGTCGTGTTAGCAAGGCTACTACGAAACTCGAAACTCGAAGTTCGTGTCGTGCGGTCCCTCTCGCTCTCGTATTAAATAATATAAGTGTCAGAGGGACCGCACGACACGAACTTCGAGTTTCCTGCAGTAATTTGTAATAATCCGAGTTATGAAGTCGGCCATTATGTTTAAAATCGATCTGTATGTCTGTCTGTGCAATCGATCTGTCAGAGTGAAAGCCAAATCGTTACGAATCGGAGTAAAGTGGGGGAACCGAGCGATATGAATTATCGCTGTTCAATGTATCCGGCATTTATTTCTCTCAGTTTGATTTTGATCTAAAAACGGCATAGCGCAACTGACAAGTACAAATAGGACTGGTATGGTACAGGCGCGGATCCAGCCCTCAAGAAAAGTTGTGGTCAGAGCCACCCAAAATCGGTAAGTGCGAGTCGAAATGCAAACTCGCTCGTCAACAATCATGGCTCATAGCAAAACTTTTGAATTTGATTATTTCAGGACATTGGCCTATCGGTCTCAATAGACCGTGAAAGTGTGTCGTCACAAGTTTATTATGGTAGAGTTAGAAATAAAGTAAAATTACTGATTTAGCAGAACAGATGACAACGAGATAGCCAAATGATTCTACGAGCAATTTAACCACTGCCACTTAAATCTGGCAATACTCCGAGCTAAACATCTTAAAAGGTACTACCAATTTTTCGCATAAAAGCGGACAAAGTTACCGCTCCAAATACAATAATATTGAACACCACCCACCACTTATTTTAAGCAATAGGTACGTAGTACATACAGATATTTACACAGACAATTCACAACGTAAGTTCATCGTAATATCTTCCAGGCAAGCTTTATAACAAAATGGAGAAAGATTAGATTACCTACAGGATTGAAGCCAAAGCATTAAATCTCAGTTACATCATCATTCATCATTTTACTTCTAATTAATTGTTATTGATTGTTTTTATATACTAAAGTCTGGAATAAATATATCATTTCATTTTCATATCATTAAACTTATCTGTTATTCACAAATATTTAATTGTCATTAACTTTCTCATGAAAACACTTAATATCAATTAATTTCTTGGTTTTACGAGTCTAATTATCTAACTGTCCAATCACACATGAGCATAACATTCAAGAGCCCATTCAGCCATTTCCGGCGTCACCATTTTGTAAGAGGTCCCCGAATTGACCCGAAGATACTATCCCGGGGTATTTCCCACGATCGATCGAGATAAGCCCCGGCCGAGTGCATAATAGATGTATGCGTCTGCGCCGACATCGAAGCACTTATTTACATCTAACACTTCGACTTTTACTTTGTAATAGACGTCTCGTTTCGTTCACTTCCGTTTAATAAAGCCAAATGTGAATCTCTAGCACTGAGGGCTCCGTACAAAATGATAACCCAGAAAACACCGTCTCCGTCTATTTGAACCAACAAACACAAACGAAAGTTAATTTTATCTGAAAAAAATAAACTCTTTTTGCGTCGGAAGTTAGAAACTTCTTTTGCGCATCACTGATATTTGGATTTCTACCTGTTTTGGATTTTTACCTCTACTTGTGTTGCGAAGCCTTATTTCTTTCCGAATTCCATACATCTAATGTCAGCTGGAAGGACCTAGCCTTTTGTTTCTCACAGTTTTTGTATGAAAACTCATTTTACTCATAAAGTTAGTTCGTACCTATTTAAGTATGCACGATGTAGACTTCATAAATGAATTTTATATTCTATGAACCACGTAAAATCTTCGTTTTAGACCAAGGCAATCAGGCACCAACAGCCACGCACGTCAGAACTTTATAAATTAAGTTTTTATTTAATTTTAACTATTATTTAAATCTGTATTTTATATCACTAATGGCTATGGAGGGCTACGAGTATGCTCAGGGTTTCTCTGCGGGATAGAATCTGAAATGATGATATCAGTAGAACTAAGGTTACCGGCATAGCTCGAAGAATTGCGAAACTGACGTGGCATTTTATTTGAAACCTAGTGTTCTAGCAATGGTTCTTAGTCATGTTTCATCAAAATCGGTTCAGCCATTTTTGAGATATTGAACTTTGACGTGACAAAGTCGGAGGTTTTCCAACTTTTTGTCGGTAAGGTTATTCATGTCATACAGAATTTAGCCATACAACTTGCACAGTTACAGTGTTACAAAATCAACGAAGTGAGCTTGCCTTCGGAATCCAAAAGTTTAATGGTTACTTGACCTGAAATGTAAATTTCAGAATTAAATTATTATTATTATAATTATTTTTTTTTTTAATTTATGACGGTGGAAGCAGTCTACACTTCCACTGAACGTAGATTATAGTTAGAGTTTAGTTTTGTAACTAAGGGACCCCATACATCCCTGTATTATTATTATTATTTTTTGTATTTTCTTTTATTTCATTGTATACTGTAGTTTTTAAGTATTTTATTTGTAATTATTTTATGTTGAAAAAATGACTTTCTGCCAAGTTTCTTGCGGCGCATTCTTCTTGGCAATGATGGTCTTTCCGAAAGCGCTGGTAGTTTTAAAAAATGACGTGTAATAGTGCCCATTGCGGCCTATTTACTGAATAAATGATTTTGATTTTTGATTTTTGATTTTTGAAGCATTCCGCGTGGTTGATGGTGAATCTTACACATCACCTAATTATGTAAAACGATATTATGCCCCGGATCGTTACATCAAATGTTTGCATGTATTTCGATTATTATACAAAATATTCCAGAACATTATAATAACAAAAGTCGTTATGCTAATTGTTAACGTTTATTTTGCTTTATGTGGCTATCCTTCCAGACTGTTATGAAAAAAGTATTTATAGATTTGAATACCATTCATAAACTGATCCTGATCAAGCATCCAAAATCATCCTGTATAATTTCTGCTTAATATGGCAGTTGTCTCACCGCCAGCGAGGAAACGATTGGCTATCGACTATTTTCTCGCTCAAGAAACGAACAAAATATATAAGATCCTGTGTGAGTAAAAGAGACACATATATTAATAGTTGATCGCTGGCTGTTCACACTGTCGGCGAGAACTCGCTCTTACATCTTTTGTCGCAGCGACAAGAGCTATAAAACTCGCTGAGCTATAGATACTCGCTCAGCGATGTCAGCTTGGCGGCCGCCCCGCACGAGCGAGTCGAGTGGAGCGAGTAATCGCCCGTCGCACTCGAACACTCGCTTACAGCCAGCGACAAAACTACACTCGCTTCTCGCTGCTCACCCACTCGTTTCTAGTTACTCGCTCTACTCGCTTCTCGCTCATCGTCGGCGGTGGGACAAGTGCCTCATCATCATCATCATCATCCCAGCCTATATACGTCCCACTGCTGGGTACAGGCCTCCTCTCAGAACAAGAGGGCTTGGGCCATAGTTCCCACTCAGGCCCAATGCGGATTGGGAACTTCACACGCACCATCAAGTGCCTAAAGATATATAACTACGCTTTCAATAATTTAATAACCATAAAACTATTAATAAGGTAAGGAAAATTCAATCTTAGCGCCTAAAACCCTACAGTGTAATTCGAATAAGCACTCTATCATTTAATCTACGACAACGTCCAGTTCGTCATTTAATATGCAGCGCGGGCGCAGTTGCGTAGGCACGCGCTTAATGCTGGCAGGGGGGCTGGCGGACTAGCATGAACCTAAAGCGCTCGGTTGTTTTATGCAATAAACGCAATGCGTTTGACGCACATCTAATCTAACCAATCACAATCCACGCAATCATTACCAAACATGCGTTTGCCGCTGCGCTCACCGCATAAGACAATGTTTGTTAATCAAATTCATCATGGGTCCGAGACCTGGTGACCCGACACACAGGTTCATCCTAGTTCGGGCACCAGTCTTTGCCACACGAGTCTGACTCCCTTATGTAGTAACTAAGAACCAATGTAGAAAATTGTAACGGTGGTGGTGAAGAAAATAAATAAATTATTATTATTATTATTATTTATCATCATCATCATCATCCCAGCCTATATACGTCCCACTGCTGGGCACAGGCCTCCTCTCAGAACAAGAGGGCTTGGGCTATAGTTCCCACGCGGGCCCAGTGCGGATTGGGAACTTCACACGCACCATTGAATTGCTTCGCAGGTTCGTGCAGGTTTCCTCACGATGTTTTCCTTCACCGCAAAGCTCGTGGTAAATTTCAAATGTAATTCCGCACATGAATTTGGAAAAACTCAGAGGTGCGAGCCGGGGTTTTAACCCACGACCCTCTGTTTGAGAGGCGATAGGTCAAACCACTAGGCCACCACGGCTTTTTAATCAAAATATCTGATGAAAATTGATGTACGTCAAACACATTGCGTTAAACGCTGCGTTTACGCATGGTGTCCATGGGCGACGGTAATCGTTTACCACCAAGCGATCCGTTTTTTTTTTATTCGACTGGATGGCAAACGAGCAAGTAGGTCTCCTGATGGTAAGAGATCACCACCGCATTTTTACTATATGGGTGTAGATAAAATACTTTACGGTACGGATTCCTCCCCTCCCCTCCCCTGCACCCTCCCCTCTTCTTTATGTCAGCGACTAATCGATCCCATTGTGCTAGGCCCGCAGAAGTCTAAGCATTCCAGGGTGTACGAGCCGACACCTTGCTCGCTGTTTTACATGTAGGCCTGGACGTGACGACACAGACAACATAATAAACGCCAGAATAAAATTAAGTTTTCCTTAGTGAGAGTTTCTGTGCAGGCTAGTAGGCGCACTAGCGCCGAACCTAATCGTAAGGTCCGTTTGACATCTTTGACATTTAATTTTGCCTCACGTTTGTGATTGGTTGTATTTTTGAGCAAGGCTGTAACGTCAAACGGGCTCTTAAGCCGGCCACACACGCTAGGTGTCATATGTGCAGGGATAACTGAACGTGTTTATAACATCTCCTTGCCTGCGCAAGCAAAATTTGAAATATGTAAATTGATATTTATGGTTGCCTGCAAAAATGAACCGCACAGAAAACAGTACGAAAGTGAAAGTCAAAGTCAAAATATCTTTATTCAATTTAGGCTATAGCACTTATGAATGTCAAAAAAAAATCTACCACCGGTTCGGAAAAACCTCTGTTGAGAAGAATCCGGCAAGAAACTCAACGAGGTATATTTTTTTAAACAGATTTACAATATTATTAAATGATATGTATACATCACAAGTATTTAACACAACTATTTTTAACACAGTAGGTTCGCTATTTGAAGGGATCGCTAATGCGGATCGGAATTATTTCCAAATATCCCTGTCCATGTTATAATCATTAACTTTATAATACGCCTTAGATATTAATGTCTTCTTGACAATAGATCTGAATTTTGTATCTGTGTCATTTATAATATTTTTGGAATTTTATTATAAAAACGTATGCAATTTCCCAGAAACGACTTTTTAGTTTTAGCCAGTCTGTAAGATGGAACTTTAAGCTTCCTTGTGTTTCTAGTAGCCTTAGGCTTATCGACGTTAGTGGGAAAATTACATATATTCTTCCATACATACATGATTATTTCAAAAACATAAAGCGACGGCAGGGTTAGGATACCTGTCTTCTTAAAAAAAGATCTTAAAGATTCTTAAGTAGAATCCATCGGTAATTATAATGTATACATATTAGGAGACGGATTATGATTTTAGGTTCTTCTTTCGCGCCGTCTCCTATTAACTGCAGTGGACTCGCAACGGCTGCAGCATGTGCGACGAGCATAATATTTTTATGACGCGTTCGCGACAGGAGTTTAACAGCCGCTTAAACTTACGCGTAACATATGAGCTAGAGTCAAAATGATATGCCTTCGAAAAAACCCGTGGTGGACTAGTGGTTTGGCCTATAACCTCTCAAACATATATGTATTAGTATGTAAACTCTCTATTGTACAAAATAAATAAACAAACACAATTGACAAACGTTGAACTGACGTTTGTACGAAATTACATTCAAAATTGACCTACGATCTAAAATAAACATTCTCGTGTAGGTACTGCCGTTTTGCACATTTTTTTTACACTATTTTTTTTTTTAACGACTGGAAGGCAAACGTGCAAGTGGGTCTCCTGATGGTAAGAGATCAACCACCGCCCATAAACATCTGCAACACCAGGGGTATTGCAGACGCGTTGCCAACCTAGAGGCCTAAGATGGGATACATCACGTGCCAGTAATTTCACCGGCTGTCTTACTCTCAGCGCCGAAACACAACAATGCAAGCACTGCAGCTTCACGGCAGGATTAGCGAGCTAGATGGTGGTAGCAATCCAGGCGGACCTTGCACAAGGTCCTACCACCTGCAAAAAGTTTAATTTCCCAAGTATTAAATTTCTCCAAAGCCAAAAATTTTTCTCACAATATGTTCTTATGGTTTTATAGAGCACAGTAGGTTAGGTTAGGTTTGTTTTATAAAAGCTCCGAAAATAATAATGGTTTCGGAGAAATTTAATACTTGGGAATGAAACATTTGCGAAAAATATTTTGCGCAAACGGCACAGAACCCTATATTTGGCTTATGCTCTGCTACTACGTAACTATGTGTATTAATTCATAGATTCCTACAAATCTGTCTGTACGGAACCCTCTGACTACGCTTGGCCGGTTTTTTCCCAAATCAACACCTAAACATCTTACATAAACGCCCCATCGGAATCACTCAGGGCCACTCGGCGCCGTCTGTGGGCCCCATAAAACCGCCATAACCTTAAACTTCCCTTACCGGACCAGTAAACCATTCAGTTAAATCAAACCTTTTTAGTTCAGGCCTGTTTGAAAGGTTAGGGATACGTTTTAGTTTTTGGTTTATGTGGAAGTGTTCTAGTGGATTGAAGTAGGTAACAACTTATTTATGACTAGGTTTCTTGCGACTCCGTCCGCGTAGTATTCGCTATTCCGCGGGAACTATGCATTTTTTCGGTATAAAAACTATCCTATATCCTTCCCCGGGACCCAAACTACCAGTACACTGAATTTTATTTAAATCTGTTCAGCGGTTTAGACGTGACGGGTTATGACTTACAAACTTTCGCATTAAATTTTGCATCGCACCAGCGAAGCATTTTATGTAAGTAGGTATCTATCTAATTCAAGCGGTTGGAATTTTAAATTTTATTAATCGGTTATGTATGAAAAATAACTGTTTTAAGACCACAATGGGCGGATCGGTGCGCCATGTTTCAAAATAAACTTTAGATTTTTAATCCAACTCGCCCTTTTTTTTTAACTCAGCCCAGTAACGTAAAACTTAGTTAAGTATAATATTTTAAATTGTATTTTTATAACGAATGAAATAACCTCGATGGATTATCCTGTAATTACGGCTTTGGCGCTGTGCGCTGCGCGCGCGCAGGTATCTTAATGAAATCTGCGCAGTACACTTTCACGCATTTGAGTAATAAGCGGGAATTATGGCCTTCATTATAGTTAACAGTGAGCAGGGAATGTTAAACGTCATGCTTTATCTGGGTAAAATAATAAATTTGAAAGAAAAAAAAGGCGAAGTGCGAGTTGGACTCGCGCACGAAGGGTTCCGTATTATCTGTACAACATTAGACATTAGCCAAAAACGGCAAAACAATCACGTTTGTTGTATGGGAGCCCCCCTCTAATATTTATTTTACTCATTTCAAGTGTCTAACTATTACGACTCAAGAGATAGAGCCCTGTGACAGACGGACGGACAGACAGTTAAAAGTTAAAAACAAAAAATAAATTTACTTTATTATTACATTGCATGGAAACCCCTAAATTAAACAGTTCAATCATGTGTAGTTGAATTGTTTGAAGTCACCCTCAAAAATATGCGAATTAAAATGTAGGTATTTTAATACAGATTAAAAGAAAGAGACAGAGAGAGATTGAGATTGATTTTAATGAAACATAGCTAAGAACCACCAGAAAAAAAATCGCTTATGATATAATTTTTTGCCTCTGCCTGTACGGGACTCTCAGTGCGCGAGTCCGACTCGCACTTAACTGTTTTTTTTTTAATCTGAAAATGTTGCTTACGCTGCTCCATATACCTATTCCTGAAATCCAATCGATTCAACTAATTAACGCATACTCAACGTCTAAGTCTCGTGCGCGTACGCAGAACTCATTTGTCGAGCGCTTTAGATCCTAATCTAGCATCGAGTAGCTATGCGGGTACAAGCTAGAAGCGAGACTGAACTAGCTTCTTGGTCTAAGACTTTGCGGTGACAGGTTCAGCTCCACTGTCGGACGACAGACGTCAACAAAGTTTGCTAATTTCGGTACGTCATAACTTTAACAAGATACACACATTAAAGCCGCAAGTGAATAAAAGGCGATTGAGAAGCGTGAGTTAAGTATGTCGTATGAATGCAAGCCGTCGCTTAATAAGTACGTAGAGCTAGCGCCACATACAATCAATTCTAGGTTCTGGTGACGACATTAGATATTGTCTATGATGTCACCAGATCTTACAATAGATCATTTTGTGTGTAGTGAAGTCTGACTCAAACGTTTAGTTGAAAGATAAAAACTAAATTTTCTATTTTTACTCACTGAGAGCAACAACAATAAAAATAAAAATGAATGACTCTAATCTTAAAAAGCCGTGGTGGCCTAGTGGTTTGACCTATCGCCTCTCAAACAGAGGGTCGTGGGTTAAAACCCCGGCTCGCACCTCTGAGTTTTTCCAAATTCATGTGCGGAATTACATTTGAAATTTACCACGAGCTTTGCGGTGAAGGAAAACATCGTGAGGAAACCTGCACAAACCTGCGAAGCAATTCAATGGTGTGTGTGAAGTTCCCAATCCGCACTGGGCCCGCGTGGGAACTATGGCCCAAGCCCTCTCATTCTGAGGGGAGGTCTGTGCCCTGCAGTGGGACGTATATAGGCTGGGATGATGAAAGGTTTTTTCTATCGGCTTTTGCAGATTCCGCGTCGATAGATGGGCGCGTCGAATGACATCATCCGTCGGGCGCTCGTTACAGTCAACGTTCCAGCCATACTTGAACCAACGGGTATGTCTCGTGACGACGGCAAGCGACTTGACAGAATGACCCTCATTCCGTGGAGTCGTGGCAGACCGCTAGTTTGGGATGCCACGTGCGTCGACACGTTGGCACCCTCTCATATCTATGCGACATCTGGCCAGGCGGGTGCAGCGGCGGCCTCCGCTGAGAGCAACAAACGGCGTAAATACGTAGCCCTTGGTGAGGCTTGTATATTTACGCCTTTTGGTGTAGAAACTCTGGGGCCTTGGGGGCCAGAGGCAAAACAGCTCCTCCGCAAGCTATCTTCTCGGCTGGTAGATACCTCAAAGGATCGGCGGGCTGGTGCTTACCTTGCACAACGCATCAGCCTAGCTATCCAGAGAGGTAATGCTGCCAGCCTCCTAGGAACGGCCCCCCAAAGCAGAAGCCTTGAGGACATTTTCTATTTAGTATAAGTTTTGTAAATAGTAAGTCGATAAGTAGTTGTATTTTTTAAAATTTTGTATGTGTTATAACTCTGTGCTTTTCTGTTAATAAATTGAATTTTACTTTGCATTGTTTTTACAATTATATTGCCGCAATTTTTACTGATAAATAAATAAATTAAATCCATCCATTTCGTAAACTGATAGACGCCATAACAAAATAATCAATTTTAAGATCTAACCACGTCTTTATAATTATGGTTGTATCTATTACTGACTAAGTAGATAATATTTCACTAAGATACACTATCGTGCCGTATCTGACAGTGGACACGGGTGCTAATTACTCGCGATCTGTATCTCGCGGCGCAGTCGCAGCGGATTTAAATATTTGTGTATAATTACCCTCCCCCACCCTCCCCGCGCGTCACGGGACCGGCGCCCGCGCAGAGCAGTAGGAACAGACTGTTCATTTAATATGTAACCGCTGCTTAATGCATATTTATGATTCGTTATTTACTTATTTCAACATTATTTATTTCAATAGGTATGATACATTAATAACATTCTTATAATATTTCATTGTTCCATATGGCTCCAGAAAGGGCACAGTAAAAGTCGATGACACAGTACCTACTACATTCATATTGGGTGTTTTAAAGTTTGAAATAAGTAATAAAATAATAATTAATTAAAAATGACATGATTATCAAAAAATACGAGAATGGATAAACAGCATCACAAAACAATGTTTTATAAAATTAGATAAAATTATATAAAACAACCTGCTAAAGCAACAGACAAGTCAAGTTTTATAGCTTAGGCGTATGTTTATTGAAAAATCAACCCCGAAAGGGGTGGAATATGGAAAGGAATGTAGGCGTAGTAAGTACTTTGGGATATAAGGAGAAAAGGGTCAATTTTCATTTATTTCTGCACGCACAAAATCTCAGGCAGAAGCTAGTAAATTATAAAACCGAGCGTGCATATCCAAGTGAAACGTCTGCTCTCCCCCCATCTAGCGGTCGGTCCCACGACGCAAGCACAGGCATGCGACGAATCCCACTTTTTCCATGACGAGCTTTGGAAGTCCACGCAAGGGAAGAATGCCAGTAAAAGCTTCCGTCATAAGAGCTTAAACTAAGGGCTCTTTAGCGGTAAAATACTTAAAAGCGTATTATAAATTTAACCAGGTTTTTTGACTCATTAACATCAAGGCTACTGATTGCCCGTTTCGGAATGAAAAGGTGGAAGGGTTATATAGAACTATCATGATGTCATGACATGATAACGAAGTCATAAGTTTTATATAAATAATCTTATTACAATTAAATAATCAGTTATCGGAATAAACAGGCATGTTATTTAGCATAAGGGTCCAAGTAAATAAAGTCTTGAATGACGAATTCTGAATTATAAAGGCTTGAGCAGGTTTTAGGCTTTTAGGTTAGGTTAGTGAACAATAAGATTATGATCGGAATTTTTGATTCAAGATGAAGTCATACCTTCGACGCGGTGCTGCATTCAAATATCGAGAACTTATTAAAGGTAACCACGATCTAAAAATCCCGTAATAAATATACCAAGATCCAAATAACATTTGAAAAAACGAATAAATGATTTCTTTCTTTCTTATTCTATCTAGACAAAGAAAAAACACCGGTTTATTTGTAGACTATACCTACGTATGTATCTAAAATATCAAATTGAAATGTTAACTCCCTTTCCAATGCCTAAAATTCACATGATGACGCGCAAGGCATTCCCGAATCCTTCTGAGACTCCTAATAAATATGGTGAGCCCAAAAGTGACTTCGTTTTAATCACGACAAGACTTAATTGGCAAGCTCAGACACAGAAGTGTAGATTTAGACTCTTTATCATCTATGAATTGGACAGTTTTTAAACTGTTCAGTAAAAAACTTGAATTTTTCGGATTCATAAAAAAATTATGGCTACAAGAATGATGGCTATAAGTATATCACCATCAGCCAGAAGACGTACACTGTTTGAACAAAGGCCCTTGGAATACCACAGTGAATGATAACCAGCCACTTATTGCATCCACTGGTTGCCCGTAACTCTCACAATGTCGTCAGTCCACCTAATGGACGGCCTGCCTAAGCTTCGCTTGCCGCTTTGTTGTCGACACTTGAGAACTTTTCACCGCCAACGACTGACTGTAAACTTATAATGTATCGATATTGTGACTGCAAATCCCAGTGTCAGTAGCGGTTCTCGGTCGTTTGGGAAAAATATTTTACGCAAATGTTTCATTTCCTAGGTATCAGATTTCTCCGAAACCATATTATTTTCAGAACTTTCATAACAAACCTAACCCTAACCTATTGTGCTCTATAAAACCATAAGAAAACATTCTGAGAAAAATTTTTGGTTTCGGAGAAATTTGATACTTGGGAAATAAAACATTTGCCAAATGAAACATTTGGGAAAAAAATATGCGAAACGGCAGTACACGATCAGTAGCATCTTTTTTAGGAGTAATGGAAGAGGAATTTCTTGTTTCACGGAACCCACCGATTAAGGAGTCGTAATCGGTTCAACTGAAGTATTGATTAACATCCAATTACCCAAACTGAGCTGAGGACGTGCCCCGAGAGACGAAGAGCGGTTCACATATATCTTAACTTTTCTTTGCACTTGATTGGGCTGCGCATCCACTAGCGGCATCTAGCGGTGAGCGAGATAAGAAATCAACTAATCCATACTAATATTATCAATGTGAAAGTGTGTGTTTGTATGTTTGTCCGTCTTCACGTCGAAACTGAGCGACGGATCGACGTGATTTTTGGCATAGAGATAGTTTATGGGCCGAGTGTGACATAGGCTACTTTTTATCCCGGAAAATGCACAGTTTTCGAAGGAACAGCGCACGATAACCCAATTTGACAGGGATGAAGCCGCGGGCAAAAGCTAGTAAGATTTTACATTTCCCTAGTCTCACCAAGGGCTGTTTTCCCATAGGTGGATTTTTCTTCTCGCACATCGCTCAACTTCCTTGCATCTCTGGCGGATAAATTGCACAGCCATCAATTGATGAAAAAGATAGACGTTACTAATGAAATCGAATAATTGAAACCGATTTTAGATAATTTCATAATGCATTTAATAAACACAAATATAATGATGAAGGATAGGTTATGTATTATTGATAAAACGGTGTCCAAAATTTTTGAAATAAACCGCATGGATCAAAAGTCAAACCATCAATGGAAAATTTTATAGGTATGGTATCTTTATTAGTGACACTCATGTTGAAAATCATAAAAACATTTTAACCACAATATAAAATGAAGAGCACAAAACGATTGAAAGAAAAGTTAGAATTGATTGTTGAATAGCTAGAGTTGTTTACACAAGCATTGGGTCAAAATTAAAATATGACGATTGTAACGAAACTGACGCCCTCAAGATATTATACATCTTTTCCGCTCTTTTAGGATCATGACCCCCGCTTTACCGACAAAATTAAATGCTTTTTAAATACAGCTTAAGCTTCTTACAGTTGTCCCGAGTAAATTGCTTTTTTATTGTCCCTAAATCAAGCGTATCCTCGACAACTGTACTCCGGAGATTTGGTTCCAAATAAATTGAGAATTGATTGTTGGATGTTATTAGTGGTGATTGTATTTTGTAATAAACGTCGCGTTAACGCGAACATAAATATAGAGAGAGAGAGAAGTAAACGTGCAATTGCTATTTAAATAGACGTGAAGTAGTTATTTGTATCTACAACTCGTTTATCGCTCTTGAAGAAATATTTATTCGTCATTTCCGTGAAATTGTGAGATTATTTTCTTCATCATTGTGATAGAGTAATTAATATTTCTTCATCATTGCTGATAGAGTAATTGGAATATGAACTAGGGATGGCGAATGTTGGACAACCGAATTTTTCATCCGATTTATCTATAGGGATGTACACAGTACTGGATACATACGTCAACTTCAAATGATTTTTTCATAACTATCTCACGGGAACTATGCAATTTTCCGGGATAAAACTGTCATTTGTCCTACCCAAGGTCTCATCCAACCTCCATAATAAATTTCATCTAAATCAGTACAGCGGTTTAAGCATAATTCTCCCAAGATATTTAATATTTAATCTGTTTCTTCAATCTTTAAAAAACGCAACACTGCAGTGGCTAACCTAACCTACCCTAATTATTTTTTTCAAGTTTTCATATTTCCAAAAACACTGTTCATTATTTATTTATACATCTTATTAATTTTCCTGTTTCCAATGTCATTTCATTATATAATCCAGCAAACGTCACTCAATCATCTTCACGTTTATATTCGTTTTGCGCAGACAACTACATCCAAAACATAGTCAACTAAAACAAGTTATACAACAACCAGTTCCTCCAGACGTCTGTGAGCGCAACTCGTGCAGTCAGGAGCAATATGCGATCACAAAAACGGACCAATTAGGAGCCGGCGTGACGTGAGCGCTGTTTTGGGAGTGCATTTTTTTGCGGGAGCAAAATTACGGAGTTGCTTGTTACAAAGAGATACCAAACAATTTAATTAATAAATTCCAATTAAAAAGATACAAATCCACAGGTTAAATATCCGCAACAAGCTTCGTCACAATTTGAAGAGATAGATACAGGCTTCGTCAGCTAAACTAATTCAAGATCCTCAACAATTTTTGTTATTAAAACCTTAAACCTCACCCATTCCTGGGCCGATGTGATCCTGGACCAATTATATCAAAAATACTTACTGCATCACGCAACTGAATTTTACTTCTAAAGTTTAATCTGAGCGATCGTGTAACTTTATTCCGAGCGAAACAGCGTGATAGTTCAAGGGCATTGTCAAACGCATTCGGAATCATAATTATTTAACTGCTATTTTCTCTAACGGTATAACCTCATAGAAAGAAATGGCGAATGCGAGCAAAGGCGCCCGAGCGGTAGACAATACGGCCTCTGGTGTCCTGTTCTGTTGGTTTGATCATGTTTTACCCAAGAAAGCGCACAATTAAAATCGCTATCAACTTTCTTCTTGTTGAACACCACGGTGGTAGTTCGCAAGCACTTTAAAATAAATAATGAAGCTTCTAATATCGAGACATTCTAGCGCCAGTAGGTACCTACTTATTCTCTACGTCATCTTTGCAAATAAATGTAAATACTACTCGTGTTACTACTAGTAATGAGTGCCCACAGTTTTTACGCTTGTCCGAAGAGCTGTTAGCCGCCATTGCCGTCCGTGCGTGTCCATTTGAATCTGGTAAGTAAACACTGCCGACAAAAACGTAAGCAATCATACGACGTAATAGTGATGTGACATGAGTACAAATATTATGAAGATGAAGATGTGGGGAAGTTATATGCTGGTTATATTTTCCATTGGATGTAAACTTTCCTATATTCTCTATAGTACCTCCTGAGAGCGACCATTGTTTGCTCTCCTTTCTTTCTCCATTCACCCCTATCATTCACTCCTCTTTAATTCTTCTCATTCCTTCATCTCAGACATTCGTCCTGTCATTCTGCTCATCAAGTAACGTACAATCCCACATACTTTGCGTTTCTTGCCGGATTCTTCTCAACAGAGGTTTTTCCGAACCGGTGGTATTTTTTTTAGACATTCATAAGTTCTTGTTATAGCCTAAATTGAATAAAGATATTTTGACTTTGACTTTATTTGCATCAGTCAGGTATCAGGCGCAAACTGTACAAGCTACCTCATCAACCAGCCAATTCACATCTGCATTCTCAGCCAAGAAAGCAAGCCACTAGTCTTCCCATCACTACTCTTCAATAATGACTAAATCACTCACTGACAATCATGCAAGATCATTACTTACGTCTAAAAGCTTGGAGCTCTTGAAAGCCCTCATTAAATTCGATTAAGTTAGACGGAAAAAGTTGGACATCGGACATCAGCCAACTCGGACATATTTTATGTATGAATTTCCACGAAATGGATAACTAGCTTTTTGCAGCGACCCTCCGTAATGAGGATATTGTTTTTGAAGATTTTAATATGAATATTTATGTCATGGTTCTGATATGCTAAGAGGTAGCTTCGAAGTCCTTTGGAAGAAAGTTGTGATGAATTTCGGAAGTGTATTTGTTAAGTTTATTGATATTAAAAAGGTTGATTGTGGGTTGGATTGGAGTTAGCCAGTTTATTATTCAAAGTCAAGTTCAAAATATCTTTATTCAATTTAGGCTATTACATGCACTTGTGAATGTCAAGAAAAACAACCGTCTGTTCGGAAAAACATCTGTTGCGAAGAATCCGGTAAGAAACTCATCGATATTTTTTTTAAAGAGTTATACTTACTCGTACAATTTAATTTAATTACTTACTTTACAACTACATTTTAACGCAGTACATAGATTCGCTATTTAACACAAGGGATCGTCAATGCGGATCGGAATTATTTCCCAACATCCCTATCTTCTTGAAAATAGATTTCCTTTTTGTAGAGTTAATTCCCGGGATAAAACCAATATTAAATTAATGAACTATTATGACTTTATGACCAAAACGATGTTCAAAGCATCATTATCATCAGCCGGAAGACGTCTACTGTCCACAAAGCCCCCCCCCCCCCTGAACGCCACAATGATTGACAACTCGCCACTTGTATCCATCGGTTAGAACTCTCACGATGTCGTCAGTCCATCTAGTAGGAACCCAGCGCTTCGTTTTCTGTCTTATCCAAAACATAACTCACAAAACCTCTCACAGTTTAAAACGAAGAAAATCTTGAAAACTTATAATTTCGCATCAACCTAAAGTTTCCATGAAACATTCCCCCTACTAAAGACATTACCATACTTTACAATAACCTTTCCCACGGAACCCAAAAACCTACGCTATCTCAATGCAATGAAGTTCTTTATTCAGTTTGGGTGAACTTTAAAAATCTGAAAGGGCACACATTAATCAAATAAATGTATTTGGACACTTTATTCTTTCATAGTGGTTGTTAGGCCAGCCGCACGCGCGCGACTCCGTTCATTATTTAATTTTGTACAAGTGCGATGAACTGCCTTTTGAATTCCCACGCGTAGGTTTAATTGCCATTATTCATGTTTCTATGAAGTGAGTGATGATTTAGCTAGGAGTAATTACGATTTCATTTAATACATTATGCCACTTTGAAGTTTGTAACTACCTTTTATCAAAACACTATAAAGGTCGAGTTCTTAGTTACAGGATGCCTTAAAGTTCTATTTAACTCACATAACTGAGCTACTTTTATTCTGCAACTTTTTAAAAACATAACCAGTGTTAATTTTATTTATTTCAATATAGATTTTTAAGGGTGTCAGAATCCCTTATCAGCTCCTTTAAAATTTTATCGACTCTGAGGAGTTAGGTACTAACTCCGACCAACCTATTGGATTCATTTAATAAAGAAATCGTATTTAGTGAATTAAATCACTTCTCAGAGCCGAGATTACCCATGTTTATTTATTATTCGACACCCTTAAATCTAGAAAGGTCGAATTGTTCTCCTTACGATGTAAGTAGACAAGGAATAATAAAGATTTTAAGACATTTTCACGGAATAAACAGCACTGCAACGGAGCTGAAGCCGCAGACGGAAGCTGAATTTTATACATTGCATGTATGAAACTTTTAAAGACAACGCATAAGTCGTCAGTGTGCAGTCGCCCTAGTCCGTAAATATTAGGCATTAGGAAGCGGCGCTGCGCGCGACAGTGTATCACCGGCTTTATTCTAACATTCTGAAACGGCCTTTTTATCTAAGGCAGGATAACGTATATGGGGAGATTTACTACCTCTACAATATGATCTTCTGAAAATGTATTACATGAAAATCAATATTTTTAACCCTCTGCGTTAAAAAAGGAGTGTTTATACTTTTTACGCCAATGGCTGTATGGTTGTCTATTTATTTGTCTGTCAATTCAAAGTTTAATATCTGAAAAAAAGCTAAGCTAAACCGATTTTTAGAAACAGATAAGAACCACGTAAAAAAAACTCGCTTTCCCGTAAAAACTGCATTGAAATTGGTCCATCCGTTTGAGAACTACGATGCTACAGACGGGCAATAGGTTAAAAAGACTATACAAACGGTTTCTCAAATAATCGATCCTATATCCAGGGATTTCGCGGGATGAACACAGTTAAAAGCTTTTACATGGGGCGATAGGCTAAGACTGCGGTTCTGCGAGGGTGTAAAGTAGTTTTGAGTGTCTATAAAACGGCATTTATTTTGTTTCAACTGGGGTAAGTTCTGCGAAGAACTGTACATGAAAGATAGAAAGAAAGAGAGATTTATTTTGGTTCCATAAGCACCACCACCTCAGAGTAATAAGACTAAAACTAGCACTAAAACTAAGTTAGTTGGTGACACGACAGGACACCAAAAAGGACCTCCACTCAGCAGGTGTTGCCACACGTTATACTCGTATGCATTAACGCTGGTTCAAATAGATAATCTTTCTTCTATACTCATCCGTGTAATGATGTATACTTTACATCTTGTTTGTCTGCTATTAAAGTATAGTTGTAGTTCATTGATATGAATTCCCAATCCCAATTATTCTCTTTGTTTCAGTTCTGTGTGGTGTCACACGTACGTAGATGATTTACTAAAGAGTGACGTTAAGGAAAAGCCGTGGTGGCCGAGTGGATTGACCTATGGCTTCTCAAGCAGAGGATCGTGGGTTCAAACCCCGGCTCGCACCTCTGAGTTTTTCGAAATTCATGTGCGAAATTATATTTGAAATTTACCACAAGATTTACCGTGAAGGAAAACATCGTGAGGGGTTTCCAAAGAGGTTTCGCAAAGCCTGCGAAGCAATTCAATGGTGTGTGGGAAGTTCCCAATCCGCACTGGGTCCGCGTGGGAACTACGGCCCAACCCTTCTCATTCTGAGAGGAGGCCTGTGCCCAGCAGTGGGACGTATATAGGCTGGGATGATGGTGGATGATGACGTCACGGACCCCACTCCCGAACTTAACGCGCTTCATCTTTGTAATTTTTTTGATTGACAAAAGAAAAAAGACGTGTCCCATATTTTCTGATAATCTATCTAGTTTCACCATCCATTGATTAAAGTTATTTGACGGATAAATGTGATGCCGTCTCTGTTTGTTTTGTTCGAATAGACGGAGATGGCATAACATTTATCCGTCAAATAGAATATTATATTCTTTTACCAGGACACCCCACTTGACCACAACGATAAAAATCTTCTTTCAATCCATCTTTATTTACTAACGTAGCCTATACTCCGTTTAATTTAATGTTTGAATTAACGGTCAAAATGTAACACACTATGGAAAATACAAACTGAAATATAGATGCACAGAAAAACCAGAAAAATAAGACCAGCACTGGGAATCGAACCCAGGTGCTCGGCATTCCGTGCCGTGTGCTATACCGCTACACCACTGCTGGACAAACACTGCTGGTTTTTCTGTGCATCTATATTTCAGTTTGTATTTTCAATTTAGGTTTTACGGGATGACCGTAAAAGTGAAAATTTGGAATTGAAATAAAAATACAAAAAGATTCCTAAAAAACAATCTTAACTTAACACACTTTTCTCGGTATTTCGAACATAAATGGACTAAAAATACCAACATGTACATTTTATTAGCGGTATTTATTATGTTTTAATTATAGAAGTTAACGCAGTTTTAAATAGTTTTGTTGTTTCGTTTGAAAACGTGTGCAAAATGGAGTATAATGATATCCAAAAAAGCACAAATACCTACACGTAGAAAGCATAGAAAGTCGGAACATTATGCATGTTTCATGAAACGTCCAATCGAATCACGAAAACAGCTAGTTAGAACCATTCGTGTCGATTGAACGTCATCTGATTAGCGTCCCAAAAGCCGCTGATTGGTGTAAATGCTGCGCCGACACGTCCTGATTGGTGTTTTCAAAGCAACACTGTTGAGACGTTTTTCCAAACATGTCTAACGAGCAGTTTGAAATGCGAATATAAACAATGGTTGTTTAGGACGGCAAAAAATACGCCTCAGGCAAGACACTATTTTTTGTGCAGTTTAAATATTTATAGCAACGTTTTGAGTCAATGTGTTTTATACGGGCTTTTTAGATGGTTACTAGAATAAAGATGGTTAATAGAATGAACAGCAGCAACAGGCAAGGGAAGACTGAGACGTGCGTTTGTGGATCAAGTCAAAAAGAAGGTTAATGTTATGTCACATATCAGGATCTCAAAGCGTTGGCAGAGAGACGTACAGAATGGGAATTACTCCACAGAGAAGAGCAAGGCTCCTCAAATGATAGATAATGATGACTAGATGACAATGATCGTTTTGCTCAAGTTCACTCAATCTTGACATCGCGAGAGGCAGGCTGCTACGTGGATACAAGTGGCGAGTTGGCATTCGTTGTGCCGTTCTAGGCTTTTTTTGTTCAACAATAGACGGGTGATGATGATGATGAATATTATATTTGAGCTTCTTGCCCATTTTTTCTCAGCAGAGGATTTTCTGAACCGGTGGTGGTTTTTTTCGAGTACTGCCTTTTCGCAACGTAACGTTTGGCAACCTGTTTCATTTCGCAACTTTTCATTTCGCAAACTCTAAAACTGTAAATATTTCAGGATTTATTTCAGGGCCATCGTGTAGAACCCTTTAGGTTAGGTTAGGTTAGTTTTATAAAAATCCTGAAAAATTTACAGTTTCAGAAATTTTAAACAGTTGGGAAATAAAAAGTTGCGAAATGAAACAGTTTGCCAAGCGATATTCGCCGAATCATTAGTAAACCGTTTTTTTCGACATTCATAAAGCCGAATTTAGACCTGCAAGAAAAATCGTGCAAGTTGCATTACGTTGCGGTGCTCGATTGACCACTACAAACTCGTTGGCTTTACGGCCTCGTAATGTAATGCAACTTGCACGATTTTTCTTGCAAGTCTAAACTCGGCTTAAGTGCTTGTTATAGCCACGTTATAGCCTAAATTGAATGAAGATATTTTGACTTTGACTATCGACTTTGACTTTCCCAGTGTTGGTCTTATTTTTCTGGTTTTTCCGTGCATCTATATTTCAGTTTGTATTTTCAATTTTGACTATCGAATTCTTAACAGTCGCGGAGAGCAGTTTGTGTTATGACAAAAGATAATGTTACAAAGTATTATTTCTTAAGTTAAATGACTTTACCCGGTGCATTGACTGCACGTTGCAAGTGATTTCAATAAACAAACCAGTTGTGTAAGTGTTATGCATACGCGAAGTGCTACAGTTATTCTTCCTCTGTTGCTCGCAGTGTGCACGTGAAACCATGCCGTGTAAATAAACGAATTTATGTTTGAGTTAAAACTACCGTAAGACAGAAATAGAAATTACAAATACTACCTACCTACTTTACTAATTTGAAAGTTGGTGAGTATGTGTTTGCGTATGTTTGTTACTCACGCTAAAGCGGCTGAAAGTATTTGGATGAGATTTGGTACCATCAGCCAAATATGGTCCACCATCCTAAAGTTGATAATCGCGTGCATGTCATAAAACAATAATGCCAACTTGAAAGTTCGACTTTAGCGACATATTCATTTGATAGGAACTTGTTTAAAAATTGATAGACCACTTATTTGGCTGATGGTACGTACTGTTACGGCTAGGTACTGTTCCTATATAAGTTCGTACTTCGCGCAGGCGTCAGTCATTTCATCCTCACCGCCTTGATGATTGTCAATCTAGCACCGTCCGCTTTAAGCGAAACTTCTTTCCACGCACGACTAAAATATGGAACCAGCTTCCTGGAACAGTGTTTCCGAACGGTACAGCTTAGAAATCTTTAAATAAGGGTTCCTAGTTGACTACGGAACCCTAAAAACGAGCCGTTCAATCTCTCAAAGGGCCGGCAAGGCACCTGTGACACCCCTCGTGTTGGCAGGCGTCTATGGTTGGCGGTGATTGCTTACCATCAGGTGACCCGCATGCTCGTTTTTCCCCTTCTTATATATAAAAAAGAAGATATAGGTTACTATGTATCCCTATATTCCTACGGAATCGGAACAAAATCTTAAAATCTCAACCGCTATGTTTAGATCATGAAATTTGACACGATTGTTTTAGTGCAACATCATTGAAGACGAGATGTAATTTTTGAGAATTACCAAGAGAATTTAGTAAAACCCAGAATTTCAATTAAACTGCCAATCCAATCGTTTATTGCGTAAGAAGCCGCGCGCAGAAAAACACTAGTATACAATAAAGAGCACGCGTGTGACCACGTGTGACCCGGGTCACTCGTGTATTAGTAGTTCAGGTATTCCCGACATTATGTTTCCATAATCCATGGTTTCTTGCCAAAGTAAGCTCGAACGAAAAGCCAACCGTAAACGTGTCGTTTTCATAAACAAATAATTAGCGCTAAAGGCACTCCATTTGAGCGCCCTGCAAATCGACCCCTAAAAATCAGTATGTCTTCAAGCATTAGCCCCTTACCGATAAATACAACAATAACAATCAGCATTCTCCACACCGGTGTCCAGCCGTTATCGTTACACTGGAAGACACTCAGTGGCGCTTTAAGCCCGCGTCACTCCCCGCACTTTGGTGGGGCTATGGAACGGGGGATTCAATACGTTAAGCGGCCTGAAGTACGAGTTGGTCTCGCGCGCTGAGCCAACAAATTCATAGGTATCTTTAATATTAAGGAATGTATTTCTTATAAACACCGAAAGATGTATTAATAAAATAATAATAAAGTTATTCTTTCCAATCGCAAAACTTTTTCTAAGACATCGTACGTAACAGTTCTTTCTCAACTTATAGCGAATTCTAGCGCCATCTAATGGTCACATAGAATAACTGCAACATTCTGTACCTACCATACTATCGAAATGCCTCAACTTGTAGGTACAGATATTTTCTGATCATCTAACGGACCTAATATTTATCATTTCTTAGGAAACAGGCCTTTTAGTTTTTTCACTTTTCAAAATGCCAATGCCTTGGGGTTTGACCATAAGAAAATATAATATTCTAGCCTTTTCGAAAAATACAGAGCCACTAATAACCAGCTACCTAATAAACACAAATACAATTGTAGGTAACAAATCCATACTGTAAAAATCGAAACGGTAAAATCGCTTTGACACCGATTTGTTTGGTGTCAAGGATTATCAAATATTATCTATTTCCTCATTGATAAAGTTTCCGATATCACAAGTGGCGACTCTCGACCTGTTATCCACAGACCATTGAAAACATTACAATAATGATTGTAGATAACAGTCAGTAAACACACCTATTTTATTACTAGCTTTCGCCCGCGGCTTCGCCCGCGTGGAATTCGGTTATAACGCGCTGTTCCCTCGGGAACTTTTTATTTTCCGGGATGAAAAGTAGCCAATGTCTCTCTCTGGCCCATATACTATCTCTATGCCAAAAATCACGTCGATCCGTCGCTTTGTTGCTGCGTGAAAGACAGACAAACAAACAAACACACTTTCACATTTATAATTATTAGTATGGATAACTAGCTGTTCTCCTCGACTTCATCTGCACAGAAATCGTTTTTTTTTTTTTTCGGGAAAAATGTTAGTCCAGGTTATAAACGACTAGACGATACCCGCGACTTTTCACGTTTAATTAGATCCGTTGAATTGAAATTGATGTTTGCTTAATTTCGATGGGAACTCCCAAAAATAACATCATAACTGATGATTTTAAAATCGATAAAAAATAAGACAATGAGAGGTTCTGTAAAACAAAGATATTCAAAATTGGTAAAAAAACTATAAAAAAATAAAAAATAAGTAGTTATAAAAAGTTGTGTACAACGTATTTAGAAAGAAAACCTTCCTTTCTCCGGTGTAAACAATTGCAAAAACTATGTAGGTATTTACAAGACTCGCTCCTGTATTTTAACTTTTGTAATTTATTTAACACCTGTTCAGTTAAAACAAACAAAGAAACAAAAGCTTTTCTAATTTTGCAATAATTAGTGAAATGTACAATTACCTAGACAATACACACACAGCTGCTGCTAAAAATAATCGCACGAATCAATGATTCCAAATCGCGTCAATAGATGACGTCAGTAACGCTTATTGTATGCGTAGCGTAATTTGCACTCAACTCGCATCGACTCCGTGGCGCAACGGTAGCGCGTCTGACTCCAGATCAGAAGGTTGCGTGTTCAAATCACGTCGGGGTCAAAGATGATTATTTTTTTATTTTTTTTGCGTGAAATTATACTGTAAGGTCATTAGAAAGCTACCTGGAAGCAATAAATCGATAATCTTGTCAATAAAATATTTAATAAATCTTACATATTTTATGCAAAACTATAAAACTAAGCATGCTCATACATAAGGAAAAAATCAACTTAATGCAAATAATGCTATAAAATAGTTACTTCTTCTCATAGGAACACATAATGCATACTAAGTGACCATAAAATTCAAAACGGTTGAGTTTTTTTTATAGTTGTTGTTCATCGGAATATTTGGAATGATTATTCACACACAGTAAAGACAGCTTTAAGTTATTTATGGCGTGCTAAGGCCGGAATCTGGGGGCGCGGTAGTGCTCCCGCCAAGTTGGGCGCAAAGTAAACTGCCGTATCATCCTTTTCTATGATAATTTTCATGTATTTTAGTTTAACGGCATTACCGTAAGAACATATAAACTCTCGTAAGAATTGTCACTTAGATGAAACATAAATACACTAGTTGTTGCCGGCTCGTTAGAGCATTTTAAGCGATAGCATTCTTAGTAGGTAAAAAGGTTTCTCAAATGATAAGGATATTCCAATTATAGTCTTAATAACATACGTAGTCAACGTCATAAATAAGTGTTCACTTTTGTACTTTGTCACGTTAACGTCATGTTTGAAAAGCCATACAAAATAATGTAACGACTGAAAGCGACAAGGTACAAAACTGATCACTTACTTATGACATTTAGGGGCTGTTTCACCATCCATGTTTTGTTCGAAAAGACGGAGACGGCATCACATTTAACCGTCGGTTGACGCTAATCAATGGATGGTGAAACAGCCCCTTAGTATTAAATAAATACAGATGCAATCGACATCGTACGAAAAACATAGTCAAGAGATTCATAAGGTTATTTACCTACTAGCTATAATAATAGTATTTCTCGTTTTTATGCTATTCTATAGGTACCTGCATAAAAAGAAGTTTGTCTTGTTGGTCCGTAAGTCGTCGGCCTTGGTGCATGAAGGCTCCAGATTTCTATAAAACATAAACCTGCCTATAAGCTGATAATAATACTACATCACCCAACTGTAAGCACTGTTTAAATTCCTTAGTAATTTGCTCACTCAACATAATTTAACATAATACATATGGTAGCTTACTAATAAAAACTTTTGAACAAAAAAATTAAACCGCAAAAAATCTGAAAATCAAAAAATAATAAATGTTTTTTTTTATTTAACCTTAATCTAGGTTATGCGTGGCCATACATAAAAAACCGGTCAAGAGCGTGTCGGACCAGCGTGTCGTGTTCCGTAGCCATTACGAAAAAATCAAGTACTTAATCATTTTCTAAGGTAAAGTAATAATTTTTCGTATTGTGTATCTTTCAAGTTTTATTTTATACCTTAGGCTGCTATTTACTCTTAAACTACTTTTTTACTTATTTTAAATTTTAGAGGGGGGGGGCTCGATTTAATGAAAATTTGCACAAAAGTTGAATATTTCGCAAACAGATCGCTGAATCGAAAATTTGTCGTGGAAATCCTCCAATGGCTTAGAAACACTTATCCAACGATACCCCACTGCTTAATGAACAGTCTCGCGAGGCGACTCACTGAATGGGGACTTCGCAAATCGCAAATTGGAAAAATCGCATTATTTTTTTGATATTTAGCAGTTTATCACATAGACATATTAACTTATATATTAAAATCAGCTCTATCAGACCACCTTTTTAATTTTCATTCAATTTTTATGGAATAATCGAGAAAAACTAACAAAAATGCAACGTTGCCAGCTCAGCAGCTGTGGCGTTTGGTATGAGACTTAGTACATGGGCTAGAAATATCCTCATCAACACGTTCTATTCATCTTAGTCCAGAGGGTAAAGAGTATAACCTCAGCTCTTCAAGGAACCCGCAGTCATTACCATATTGCAAGACTCATAAGACGCCATTACCGGATTGCACTGGTTTACACCGGATCGCGCCGGTTTGCGCCAGTTCTCACCGGCGACACTTTGGAAATGAGCCCTCAATGCGACTGCATCTGACTATACTCTGCACTACTAAGATTGGTGCTTTTCTTTAAGACCTCACTCGGTTAGATTGGCTATCCAAAGATGCTAAAAGCCCTGTTTAGATATGTAAGAAAAATTGTGTAGCTGGTATTACATTGCTGCGCTCGAATGACCACCCCAAACTCGTTCGCTTTATATTACGGCCTCGCGCGCGATGTAGAGAAAGGAATAGAAGGTTGGGTATATATTATTTTTCATCACACTTGCTCGTAAACAGTGTCGAAACATGTAGGCTACCTTGGTTGCAACCCCCCAAATAAAACCCTCGACCTTAATGTGCTTGTCATGAAACCCGTGGTCGGTAAATGAGTCATTGCCCGTACTAATTTTCTCGTCATGAAGCCCAAGGTCGGTCAATGAATCAGTGCCCGTACTGACGCTGCGCGCGCTGCTGCAGGACTACATGGAGGAGGCGGAGGGCGGCGCTGCCAAGAGCGCAGCCTAAGGTATCGCCAATATTTGGAACAATTATATTTTTTATTTTACAAATATAAAATATTACTCGCAAATGTGATGAAAAACATTGTATGTCGCACGGGCGGTAATAGAATTACGAACATCGACGCATCAAAGCCCTCAGTCTTCGACTTCGGGCTTCTAATAGACTCTCGTTCGTAATTTCTTATTTACCGCCCTTAAGACACAATGTACTATAACAGTTTAGACCTACTAGACTTTTTTTCAGATTAGTTTTTATTTAAAGGTTTTATAAAGGGTTTCTTTTTAAATTATTAATGAATAACGGGGTTTAGTCGGCATCTTTGAAGCCCAATAAGACCCGCATCCGCTGCGGAATCATCGCCGGCCTTCACGCGCCAGCGGACCACCGGCACCATCCGACTGCACATCCCAAGACTTATCTTTAGGGTTCCGTGCCTTAGAACTGAGGCTCCAATTGCTGTATGTCCAATGTCTGTTACTCGTATATTATACTACTAGTTTTTAGTCACGCCTTCGCTCGCGTAAGTGATCAGCTGGGCTACTACGAAACTCGAAACTCGAAGTTCGTGTCGTGCGGTCCCTCTGACACTTATACTATTTAATACGAGAGCGAGAGGGACGGTACGATACGAACTTCGAGTTTCGTAGTAGCCCTGCAGATCTGCCAATGGAATCTAAATTTCGAAATATTTCCAAATTCCCACGGGAATCAACAAATTATAAAAATCAGTCAAGTATGAGTTGGATTTAGAGAAAATATTTAAACTTTATAAATGAATTTAAAATTAAGAAATACATTTCTTGTATTGTAGCGGCAACCGACAGATTATGTGCAAATTTCGACTATCTGTAGAGTTCCGTTTCACATCCTTCAAGTACCGACCTACGGATAGAAATCGGTAAAAAGCTTGTACTTAGGTACAACAAGACGTTAAGTAGCCCACTTCCGCATTCACGATGCTATCGTCCAATGCGACGCGACTTTTAATATATATTCGTGAGAATGCTCAGCAGGTTTGATGTAAAGATAGTTAATTTGATGACAACCCGTTGCTATCTGATGCTTTTGCTTTCGGGAATTTGTTGTTTCTGGACTTTCTCTGGCGCGTTTGAGATGTTTCAAATAGCTGGAAGTTATGGACATGTTTTTTTATTTTATTGCCACAACCCATAGTACAACGAAGACTTATTACAGAGAATTACAAACTTATTATAAAGAAGACTTATTACATTACTAATTACTTAAATACATTACTATTTATTTTTTATGAGTTTCCGTGTTTTTCCCCTAAATTACATCAGCTATATGGACGGACTGAGTTCATATCGGCACGCATATTTTATTGAAAATCATACTTTTAAATGTTTTCTCAAGTCTTTATGTTATGTAATGTTTGTCAATTTTGTTTGTTTACTTATTTTGAACAATAATGTTACTGATCTTATTATTTGTCATAACTCTATTTCCTTTCAATCTATTAACCGTTCAGAATTGTTATAAAACAAACCTAACCTAAGCTATTGAGGTTACAAGTGATAATTTAAAAATTTCTGAGCAATCTACGGTTTTGGAGATAAAAGATTATGACAAACATTTTTTTTATTGCGACTGAAAAATTATTCGACTAGACATCTAGATCTAAATACGCGCTCGGACAGACGGACAACGAAGTGATACTTTTTTACAAGCTTTTATTTAGTTTCACCTGCCCCGTTGTCTGTTTGTCTGTCTGTCTGTAATCAAATCTTGCAAGTTAAATTCGACCAATTCCAGTAACTGGATTGACTTGAATTTTTTTATACTTATGTAAATTGCGTGACAATAATTTGGTAGTGACATCCTGGTAGTCCGGCCAGGATCGTCTCCACAGGACGGAACTCTTCAACGGTTAATGGCATCGACTTGAAATTTGATATGCAAATGTAGTTTAGGTGACAATGCAAGTACATAACAAAAAGTACAGTCAGCAAAAAAAATCTTGTATTAAAAATGAAATGTTTATGGTTAGGTTATTATTTAATCTATTGTAGATGCAAGTGGCGAGTTGTTATTCATTGTGGCGTTCTTAGGGAGAAGCCTTTATTCAGCAGTGGACGTCTTCCTGCTGATGATGATGATGATGAATTCTACGGTGAATCTATCAAAGGCAGCGCAAGCGCAAGTCCAGTGGCTCCCTCTTCCCACGCTGGTGGTTCAATTTAGTTTCAATTTAGCTATTTCACGGTCCGAGAAGCGCATTGTGGTATTCAGATGGGTTTTGGTATCTGGCAATTTGATTTCAGTTTGTTATTGATAAAATGGTGGTTACTATGTAGATTGGTTTAAATCATCAGTGTTTAATACATAGACAGGATGAATTTTATATTGATGAAAATGTTTATTCGTAAATTGACGTTATGTATTAGGAAATTTGATAGCACTGATTGCATGATTTTGCAGGTGGTAGGACCTTGTGCAAGGTCCGCCCGGATTGCTACCACCATCTTGCTCGCTAATCCTGCCGTGAAGCAGCAGTGCTTGCATTGTTGTGTTTCGGCGTGGAGAGTAAGACAGCCGGTGAAATTACTGGCACGTGAGGTATCCCATCTTATGCCTCTAGGTTGGCAACGCGTTTGCAATACCCCTGGTGTTGCAGATGTTTATGGTGACCTCTTACCATCAGGAGACCCACTTGCTCGTTTGCCTTCCAGTCGTAAAAAAAAAAAATTAAAGACAAATTTGTGCTAGTGGAGATATTGAAACGTCCTTGTCCTGCCAAATGTTCTACATAAAGAACATTATTAGACTTAAATTGAGCCCTCAATATTTTCCATAAATCATATACTCGAATTTGCCACGCATTCATCCATTATCATATTCACTAACTTATACGAACTAGTAATTAGTACGAACTAGGTATGTCATCTATTCCAGTCCAGTCACAAAAATACCGGTTATGAGGACCGGTAGACGAGCTGTCGGTAGGCCTCCAACAAGATGGAGCGACGACTTGGTTAAGATCGCGGGATCGCGGTGGATGCGGAAAGCACAAGACCGGTCTGAGTGGAGAGCCTTGGGGGAGGGCTATGTCCAGCAGTGGACGTCTTTCGGCTGACATGATTATTATTATTAATTTAATGAGAAAAAAAGGAGAGGAGATAACATTGGATCCCGCCCGGGGGCTTTATCCCTTATTTATTTGGTTCACTATAAGCAATTCATTAAATTTTGATTTGAACGCCGATTGGGATATACTTTTGCTTCTGCTGTTTTTTGTTTCACCTTATTGAGCTCGTTCCAACTAGCTTTTCCTAACTTGAATTTAACCAACTCTGCTGCATTATTCCTGATTCTTTTTCCTATACTTTTTATACAGCTTTTTTGATAGGTACGTAGTTAATCATTAAAACTTGCTTTAAGTTTCTTTAACAGGTTTCACTTTATTGTCAAGTGGATGGCGAAATCGTACATTCTAATTCATAATTACCGTGAACTGCGTGATTGCAAAAGTTTACCGCGTTACGTAGGCCTGTAAACCGTTAATTTATTAGATTTGGCAGCGAAATTTTAATTTATTAAATTTCAGTTTTTTTATTCATTTATTTATGAAGGTGGAAGCAGTCTACACTTCCACTGAACGTATATAATAGTAAGTGTTTAGTTTTGTAACTAAGGGGCGATACATCCCAGTATTATTATTATATTTTTTTTGTACTTTTTTTATTATATACTATAGTTTTGAAGTATTTTCTTTGTAATTATTTTATGTTAAAAAAATGACTTTCTGACAAGTTTCTTGCGGCGCATTCTTCTTGGCAATTATGGCCTTTCCGAAAGCGCTGGTAGTTTAAAAAATGACGTGTAATAGTGCCCATTGCGGCCTATTTACTGAATAAATGATTTGAATTTTCATTTGAATTTGAAAGCTACCGTTATTAGGAAAACAAAAAAAAACGGAATAATGTAAGAATCTTCCCCATAAACTTGCGTAAGTAAAACTGCGCTAATACTCGTAGTGAAACTTTTTAATTTTTTTATACGAGTACGTTCTCGCACAAAGCCGAACTTATCCCTTTTACCAACCCAGTCAAACTTTGATTAGATGAGAGGAACAATCAGTTAGGGACCGACTCACGGAACGAGTCACGGAAAGAACATACCTTTTTTTAATAGCCTATACAGTGTCCCATTGCTGGGGAAACGCCTCCCCTTTCTCCTTCCACTCGTCTCTGGCCCGGCTGGAATTGCTCCAAATCGTCCCGCCACCTTCTTTTAGGCCTAAGAGAACTGAACTGAAAGCTTAAGAACATCCCTAGTCACCTTTTTTTAATTGAGATTTTAATCTCAAAATGTATATAGAGCTCGCAAAGTACTATGTCTTACCATTGAATTAAATCATCTGAAAATAATATAAAATATATTTTTTTAACTTTTGAATAAATGGTAACCATAGTAATGAACTAAAATAATTTCCTTGCTCACCCGCGACCTTACGATAGCTAGCTTATGCAAAATATGCGTGTTCATGCAGTTCCTCCACCTCCACACTGTAAGAACACACACAAATCACACAACTGTTCTAACAACTGGTAGCATGGTGTACGGTTGTGTCACTCTGAAGATGAGCTCTGTTTGAGTTCGAAACGCGTCAGTGTAGTGTGGTGGTGGTGATGGATGGGTTTGTGTGATTTGTGTGTGTTCTTACAGTGTGGAGGTGGAGGAACTGCATGAAACACGCATATTTTGCATAAGCTTAGCTATCGTAAGGTCGCGGGTAGCAAGGAAATTATTTTAGTTCATTGATATGGACCTCCGCAAAGTAACGCCTGATTCAATAAATTAACCATAGTAATTGTTCGTAATGACTTACTTGCAAACCGCTATAATAATAAAGTTGCTTAGGTGACTAGACGCGTTCTTTCCGTGGACCCTTCAATTATGGTCTTTGGTTTCGTAGAAAAGACCCATCGGCTGAAAGTATAGTCGTACCTATAACGATGCGGGATTGGTTGAATATCTTTTTTGTCTGTCGTCTGCGACCGCAATGATGTTGCGGTTGTGGTGGTGACAGATGTAATAGATTGTGTGGGAACAAAGAGCGGAATGTATGGAAATTGGGTATTACAACGGATACTATTAGTTTTTTTTTGTTTTTAGAGGCAAATAAAGTTGGAGCGTGGTATGCTTGGAGACTGGAGTGTTTACTCTTGTTTC